>NC_139946.1:49195943-49295943 GCF_963454915.1 Gymnoscopelus microlampas | reverse complement strand
GCGCGCGTGTGCACGCACACGTGCGCACACACACACACACACACACACACAGAGACGCACGCACGTACACGCACACGCACACACACACACACACACACACACACACACACACACACACACACACACACTTCTATCATGGAATTAGTGTATTGTGACACCCCTGGATGCTAGAGATCATCTGACTGATTCTAAGCAAGCCATTCTACAATGGTGTAAAGTAACTAAGTGTACTTAAGTACAATTTTGAGGTATTTTTACTTTGCTGGAGCATTTCCAATTTTCAATACTTTTACTTCTACTCCACTACATATCAGAGGCAAATATTGTACATTTTTACTCGACTCCAATTATTTGAAAACTTACTTTGCATCTACAAGCTCACAATGCGTCGCATCGGCTAACATAGGCTATATGGTTAATGTAAGTTTTGTAATGATAATCTAAATCTGCAAAGTAACTCAAAGCTGTCCAAAACTTGTAGTGGAGTAAAACGTTAATGTTTTACTTCTGAAATGTAGTACGTGGAAGTATAAACTTACAAAAAAAAAAGAAATACTCAAGTAAAGTAAAACTATCTCTTTCACGTGCCATTCTATCACACACAGCACTCTCTTCCTTGCGTTTAACCCATTCAATCCGGGAACGCATCTGTGTCATTATAGATTTTTAGCTAGCCTATATAACCATTACTTTGGCTATTCAAAAATAGCATACAAGCTTGTAGATCTGCAAAAAACAAGAGAAATCGTTAACATTCTTGCAAATCTTTGATTTTTTTAAACTAATTTTAAATCAAAACTTTGCTTCTGGGGGGTCCCTGAAACAACACCTTTTTCATTTCAAGGACCCCCACAATTATATGTATTTGGCTGCTGACCCCCATCTCAAAATATGTTGTTCCAGGGACCCCCAGGAGCAAAGACTTGAGTTGAAAATGTTCCCTTTAAAAATATTAAAATGTTTTTGCACAAAATTTCACAATTTAAAAAAAAAATAGCAGATCTACAAGCTCATAGTGCGGCACTCGGTGCCGCGCTATGAGGTTGTATATCTGCAAAAAAAAAATTAATAGCCAAAGACATCTGTAATTGACACGGATGCGTTCCCGGGCCTTATTGTGTTAAAGCTGCTCTGGCCTCTCTGAGCAACGCCAGAGCTTCTTCCTGGAAGCCAGGCCAGCTTTTTATTTTACCTCGGGCCAATTCCGCCAACTGCTCCTCCATATTTATGAGCTGTGAAACAAGAGCTCTTCTACACCAAAGCCATGAAAACACAAACGTAGTGTATTAAAAAACCCACGCCGTCAGCCGTGCATGCATCCTGCAGGGCCAATGCACTGACTGCTCTTTACCTGAGCGGAGAGAAGCATTTTGTGACATTTTGTAGCTTATCACTAAATCATCTGTTGCGTTGTCAGAGATGAAGAGAAATCACTGGCACTTTCTTCCATATATATATATCACACACACACACACACACACACACACACACACACACACACACACACACACACACACACACACACACACACACACACACACACACACACACACACACACACACACACACACACACACACACGGAATATGAAGTAATATCCAATTTTTCTTTTTACAAAAGTCGGCCTCCTGGTGGCACTATAAAAGACAGATGTGAAAAATGCAGGGCAAATGTTGTGCCTTGACATCTAGGGAGTGCACATACAAAGTTTTACACAGATCGGTGCAGTTATAGGTAAAAACACTAATTGGCTTGTTATAGCGCCACCATGAGGCTGATTTGAAAAAGATCTAGCGGCGTTTCTTCCTCGGCATAGTGGGAATGTGCGCGGCTGCGCGCAAAATTTCATGGAAGTCGCATGTTGTGTTCATGATTTGAGGAATTTTGTTCAAAACAGAGCACCCCTGCAAACTTTTAAAGCCATTCTTAGCCAATCAGGATGATTTCGGCCTGGCGGAGACAAAAATGTATTTATTATTTTGTTATGTAAACGCGGGGCAAAGTTACACCATAGCCCTACTCTTTTAAAAACTACATAAGGGTGCTTCATACAGAAGCAGTCAAATAAGGTTAATTAGAAAATTGTATGAGCTATATTTGCGATAACTAATGGATCAAGAACAACTCATCACTTCTCAAAATGCAACACACAATGCCACTTTCAATGACTACTGCAGTCTCAACATTATTCAACCCGCTGTCCCAAGCTCACCCAATGCAACTAATGAGTATAGTTGCATTAGGTGTGCTTGAGATGGAACCAGGCCTGGAATTTCATCATTTTAGGGGCGAGGCCACTTGTTGTTGTCCATCTTTTGGAATTTATTTTGTAATGTAGACACTAGTGTCTACATCATTGGTTCTCAAAGTGGGGTCCGGGGACCCCCAGGGGTACTTGAGGGGGTTCCAGGGGGTCCCCAGCTAAATGATGGATAAAAACCAAATGGACCCTTATGGGTCTGTAACTCTGAGAGTGTACAAATGGAACCAAATGGACCCTGACGGGTCCATTTGGTTCCATTTGTACACTCTCAGAGTTAAATTAACATCGATTTTACAATATAAATTGAGGTCCCAGGGATATAAATGCCATTAAATGGGGGTCCGTAGCCCTAATGCATGTCAAACTGGGGGCCCTTGAAATTAAAATGGTTGAGAATCACTGCTAGAGAGCCGTAAAAATCTTCTCTTATGGGGGTCCCTGGCTTATCTTTTCAAATGGGGGTCCGCGGGCTAATAATTGCCAATTTGGGGGTCCTTGACATGAAAAAGTTTGAGAACCACTGGTCTACATGACAAGAAAGAGACACTGGTGTCTACATGACAAGAAAAACTCATGTCTACATGACAAGAAAGAGACACTGTTGTCTACATGACAAGAGACAGACTCTGGTGTCTACATATTGACAAGAAAGAGTCAGAGGAGAAAGTGGTTCAGTCAGATGGGGGCATTGAGGCCAGTGTACATGGCCTCAGAGCATGGCATTGTTTTGAGGGGCACAAGGCCAAACTGAGGGGCAACGACAGCCATGGCCTTCGTGACCTCCCCGACATTTCTGCCCTGGATAGAACACATCAAATACCTGCCTTGGCTAGGCGTTTGGTGACGGTGACATTTGATTCCATGTTGGAAATATGGCAATAAGTCAAAACAAAAAAAAGTTGAGAGATCATCGAGTCACACAAACAAGGAAAGGGATTTAAAAGCAAACAGCATGGAATGTCAAACACCGGTTTGATGCTCATTGTCACATAACTCATGAGTCCATTTGCACGGAATTTGGTCAAAAATGAATAGAATAAATCCATGTCACTGCAACAAACAGTGAACATTTGTTGCATGTGTGGCGCCCCCTCCTGGCCTGTCAGCCTGGTAGAGATAAACATGCAATGTGGATGAGATAGTTCCATAATAACAACGAGGACGAAGACAGCCAGCACTTAATAAATAAAACTATGGGAAAAGGACATTTATTGACCTCATAGTTGCTGTCTTCTTCTTCTCTCTGTTGAGCCAAATTCCTGAAGAAGATCCAGCAGCATATAAGCAATAAACACATGGAGCTGAGAAATGAGCCAGTGTTGCAGACTTCATTTCTTTCCCGTTTCTTATTGTTGAGCCGTGCACCTTGAGAGTGTTATTTAATTCAGAGTGTTGCGGGCTATCCTCTCTTTTCTCTCAACACACCAAAAACAATGATACCACTGTGGTTCTGTATCATAGACATCGACTCTGCACGAGAGTCAGGGCTATTCATAGCATCCTGCCCTCCTGCAGTATGAAGGCTGTGTGTGTGTGTGTGTGTGTGTGTGTGTGTGTGTGTGTGTGTGTGTGTGTGTGTGTGTGTGTGTGTGTGTGTGCGTGTGCGTGTGCGTGTGCGTGTGCGTGTGTGCGTGTGTGCGTGTGTCTGGATCAGCAAAAGCTGCCCAAATATAGTCATACATCATAGATACCTCATAGTTGAATGACATCATACATCATACATACATTTGATGTCATTCAATGACATCAAATGTATTTTCCATTATCTGTTATTGTGGGGGAAAAAGCTTCCGCTGAAAAGCTTGTTGATCTGGGTTTAAGTGGTTAAAGTGTATTATGTTTAAAACTTTCACTCTGTTCACTCTGATAAGTAGAAGTGTCTTTAACCCATTAAAACCGGGTAAGAATCTGTGTCATTTTAGCTAGCTATATGGTAGGCTATATATCATACATACATACATTCAGTACATACATACATACATACATGCATGCATACATACATACATACATGCATACATACATACAGTACATACAGCAATGGTTTAGAACAGTACAGTGGTTCTCAAAAACAGCAGATATACAAGCTCACAGTGCGTCACTTCGTGCCGTGATGCGACCTTGTATATCTGCTTTTGTTTTATATTTTTGAAAAACTCTGTGTTTGTAAAATGTTGAACAATCTAGATTGTTTTAACACACATCTCTTCTGAAAGGTCTCTTGGCACAAAACATTTTCAGATGGGGGGGGTATGTGGCCAAATATATATATCAATGTGGGGTTCCTCGGCACGAAAAAAGTGTGAGAACTACTGATTTGGAAGGGTCGGCCTCAGGTCTTGGGTTTAACACTTTGAAGTGAATTCAGTGTGGTGTGTAAAAAACTCTGACCCAGGTTGTCTGAGGGGGTTGTGCTGCTTAAAGAGCAAGCAAACGATCCAACGCGTCTGGCCAGGCTCTTCATTAACCCTTTAAGACCGGTGAACGCATCTGTGTGTGTGTGTGTGTGTGTCATTTTCAGATTTCGTTGAGCTATTCAAAAATAGCAGATATACAAGCTCATAGCGCGGCACCGAGTGCCGCGCTATGAGCTTGTAGATCTGCTATTTTTTGAAAAATCATGTAAATTCGTGGCAAAATCTTCATTATATATTTTTTTTAAAGCGAACATTTGTAAAATATTTGGTTCCAGGAAAACCACCAGAAGCAAAGATTTGAGTTACAAATGTCCGCATTAAAAAAATCCCCAAAAAAATCAAATATTTGCACAACTTTTCATGATTTTTCAAAAATAGCAGATCTACAAGCTCCCCCCATCTCAAAATGTTTTGTGCCAGGGACCCACAGAAGCAAAGATTTGAGTTGAAAAATGTTTGCTTTAAAAATGTATATTATTCAAAGATTTGCACACATTTTCACGATTAAAAAAAAATAGCAGATCTACAAGCTCATAGCGCGGTGCTATGAGCTTGTAGATCTGCTATTTTTGAATAGCCAAAGATGCCGTGCTATGAGCTTGTAGATCTGCTATTTTTGAATAGCCAAAGAAATCTAAGAATGACACACAGATGCGTTCTCAGGTCTTAAAGGGTTAACCTTACACACTGAGAACGGAACAGCAGGTCAAGTTATGCAGACAAGAGAAGAAAAACCCGATAAATCCACTTAGCCTCTGATGTCGGTTTGTTCATAATGCAAATTACAACGTCAACGTTCCCCGGATCTGGCAGTGCAAAAAAATAAACTGCTCTCTGCATCCAAAATGTTTTGAACGCAGGCCCTTGAAACCATAGATATTCTATAACACACGTAGATAGATAAAGACACCACATTAAGCTGCTGCTCAACGGGGCCGCCGTATTGACGGGGGGCAAGCCACGCCTCCTAACTGTATGCCCCATGTACTATGTCTATTCAGTGGTGGAAAAAGTACTCAAATGTTTTACTTAAGTAAAAGTATCAATACCGCAGTACTCTGTTACAAGTAGAAGTCCGGAATTCAAAATGTACTTGCAAAAAGTAAAAAATTATTGGTATCCAAATGTACTTAAAGTACCATTAGTAAAAGTACTAAAATGTTTGAAAATAGCCGATCGACAAGCTCAAAACGCGTCGCGATGCGACACGTTGTGAGCTTGTAGATCTGCTAGCCTAGGTATAAAGTAGGTGTTAATGTATGTTTTATTATGTAATGATTTATATCTGCAAAGTAATTAGTAACTAAAGTTTTCAAATAATTGTAGTGGAGTAAAAGTACAATATTTGCTTCTGAGATGTAATGGAGCAGGAGTAAAAAGTACTGATAATTTGGAAATTCTCCAGTAAAGTAAAAGTACCTCATAATTGTACTTAAGTACAGTACTTGAGTAAATGTACTTAGTTACTTTACAGCACTGCTCAATGGTGCCGCCATATTGACGGGGGCAAGCCACGCGTCCTAATTGTATGCCCCATGTACATCTACTGAAGCAGGAGGTCTCTCCACACACAGTTTGTAGAAAATAGCAGATCTACAAGCGCGACGCGTTGTGAGCTTGTAGATTTCCGATGAATGTCTGCCTACTAATAAATACATGGTTCAAGAGTTCAAAGGTTCCTCAAAGAACTTTGACAAAAAAGGTTCTCTAGAACTAGATGAGGAACATGAAGAAGCATTCACTAGATCAGGGGTACTCAACAGGCGGACCGCGGTCCATAACCGGACCGCGGGACACCTCTCTGTGGACCCTGGGAAATTATTAAAAAATATATATATATATTTCTATAACCCTAAAACCGAAATAAAGTACCCAAAAACGGGTAAAAAGTACCCGAATCCGGTGAATTCCGCGAAAAAAATCGTGTGCGCGCGCGGGGGGTGTTCGCACATGCACGCGCGCGCAGCGGACCCGAGCCTTATTCAAAAACGTATTTGTGGACCTTCAAGATTTGTCGTTGAGTACCCCTGCACTAGATCCAATGGCTCTTTAGTAGTTGATGGATATTTGTGGAACGATATAGCCTTTGATGATTTTAATGTCGAGATACCTCCTGCTTCAATAGACATATTGCATTATAACTCATGATGCATACAGTATATGCAGTGTTGATTTCGTCGACTAAAACTATGATGACAAATGTTCGTCGACTACCTTTTTCACTGATCGATGAAACGAAATAAAAACAACATAAAAACTAAGCTATGATGACTAAAACTAAGACTATACATAGACAATTTCGTCAACAAATAAAAACTAGACTAAAATGTCAGTGAGGGTCTAGTGGAGAAGAGATCCAGTAGAACTAAAATACATGTCATTTTATGTTTGGTTGCCCGCGGGTGTTGCGCTCTGAAAATAGCAGATCTACAAGCTCACAACGCGTCGCGCTGCGACGCGTTGTGAGCTTGTAGATCGGCTATTTTCCAGCATGCAACCAAGTGTAAAATCAGCCATTACGACGCCAAAAAGGCACCGCCAAAATACATTTTAGTCGACTAAATCAACTGTAGATTTAGACGACTATTATCTGATGATAACGCCTCATCTTTCATTAGTTAGTAACAGCAATGGTTATAAAACAGAAATAGCTTTAGTCTCTGGTACTTCTATACAACTCAGGCATGTCTCTTGCTGGGGCAAGCTGTCCTGCTTGATATGGGGGCGGCATTGGCGTGCGTCCCCAGTGGTTAATGCTTAGTATGGGGGCGGCATTGGCGTACGTGTCTATGCTTATGAAGTGCCTTGAAGAGCTTGAGGTTGGAGGGGTGCTTGTCAATAAAATGTGTTCTAACTCTTTAATGTTCAGGATAAACTTCATAAACGGTACTGTACAGTATGCCCTTGTACTGACACCAAACATCTACAGTATTCTATACCGCTGTTTCCCAAACAGTGGGTCGAGGGACCCATTTGTGGGTCGCGGAAACATTTCCGTGGGTCTGATTGATTGATTGATGTACTTTATTTAGTAAGACATGAGAACAACAGTACATGGAAGTACAAATTCACAATACAAGGTCTACTAAACTGGAAGACTCATAAAAGCACAGAGCTTGTTTCAAATGAGTTCCCCATGCACACAAATCATGATGACATATAAGAGACAGACAGATATACACAACTACTATAGAATGTCATACAATCAGTTTACAGGTTACTGGTATGAAGGGTGAGAAATATGTACAAAAGGAGAAGGAGAGAGGGGGGGGGGGGGGTAGGGGGGTAGGTTAGGTTAGGACTTAGACAGGGGCCATTTTCCAATTGCAGCCTCCTGAAGGTGTATCTTTAGGGCTGTTTTGAAAGAGAGTAGGGTTTTACACTCCTTTACTCCTTTTGGTAGGGCGTTCCACATTTTTGATGAATAGCATGAGAACGAGTTACTTCCCTTTGTTGAGCCAAAAAAGGGTTGGACAAGGTTTGTGGAGCTGCCTCTGGTATTGTGATTGTGGACATCATTAACATTTTGGAAGTATTTTGACAAATACAGGGGGATCCCAATGTTGTGATATATCTTGAAGACCAGGCCCATAGCAAGTTGCTGTACTCTGTCCGCAACCCTAAGCCATCCAATCTTATCAAAATGATCAGGGGTTAGATGGATTTTGTAGTTGAGGCCAAGAAGTAGCCTTACTAGTTTGTTTTGGGATGTTTGGAGCCTTGTTTTTAAGGCCTTGGTGGTGTTGTGATACCATGAAGTACATGCATAATCGTAATGACCTTGTATGAGGGCCACTGCAAGAGTCTTCAGAGTCTTCTTACTGACTTTACGATCAATACTCCGCAAAAAGCGTGTTTTTTTGTGGACCGTTTTTTCAGCATTTTTGTCACCAGAGAGGTCAGCCTCCAAGATAGAGCCCAGGTAGGTAATTTCGTTTTTTCTTTTGATGATATCATCACCCGCTTTGATCGTGAAGCTCTCTGCCTTTCTGAGGTTAGGAGTGGACCCAAAGAGGATGCATTCCGTTTTGCCCAGGTGTAATGAGAGCTTGTTGTCGGAGAGCCAGATGCAGATCTTGTTGAGTTCAGAGCTGAGAGTTTTCTCAACCTGCAGCCTGTCCCTGTCCGAGACTAGCAGGGCCGAGTCATCTGCGAACAGGAACAGGTTGCAGTCGCAGGCTGACGACATGTCATTCACATATATCAGGAACAGTAAGGGTCCTAGTATACTTCCTTGGGGAACACCACAAGTCACTGGGAGGGGGGGGGACTGGGTGCCGTTTACTTCCACCACTTGCTCCCTCCCTTCCAGGTAGGATCTCATCCAGTTCACTGACGTGTCATCAAAACCTATTGCTCTGAGCTTATTGATCATAATCGGGTGATTAACGGTGTCAAAAGCCTTCTGGAGGTCCAGCATGACCATGCCGCAATATTTGCCCTTTTCAATCTCTTGTTTGATAGAGTCGTTCAAATAGAGAAGGCATGTGTCAGTGGAGTGGTTTGTTCTGAAGCCAGATTGGAATTTGTAGATTAGATTTTTCTCGGCAAGATACTTGTCGACCTGTTCATAGACTATTTTTTCCATGACTTTCGAGATGGAGCTTAGAATAGAAATAGGGCGGTAGTTGCCAGGGTCTAATTGGTTTCCTTTTTTGAACAGAGGGGTCACCCTTGCTTTTTTGAAGTCGTTGGGGACCTGTCCCTGTGTGGTGGAGAGGTTGAATATGTGGGTAATGATTGGAGCAATGGAGGCGGCTGAGTCTTTTAGAAATTTGGGGGGGATATTGTCGAGGCCTGTGGCTCTGTGTTGATGAAGAGCACTCAATTTTTTAAACACCTCTTCTGTTTTCACAGGGGAGAGTTTAAAGTCATCTTTGCAAACACCCTGTTTTTCGTAAAATGAGACAACATACTCCTCACCATATCTCCCAGAGTGTGGAGGAAGTTTTTCAACCAAATCTGAGGCTACGGTCGTGAAGAATATGTTGAGGATTTTACTCACTTCGTGTTTGGATGAAATGAGAGTGTCATTCACCTTGAGGCTTAAGTTTGAAAGCCTGGTTTTCAATTTTTTGCTGCAGCCTAGGAGGTTCTTGAGTAGCCTCCAAAGCTCTCGTGTTTTTTTTTGATTTTCCTCAATCTTGTCATCGAGGTAGCTTTTTTCTGCTAACAGGAGCATGCTATTTACCTTGTTTCTTAGCTTGTTTTTTTCCTTTTCAAGTTTAGCTACGTGGGATTCGAGACCTTTGTTAAAACATTTGGCTAGTTTGATCCTACTTTTATGAAGCTCAGAACACTTTTTGTCTCTGACTTTCATGGCAGTAAGGATGTCCGAATTCATCCATGGTACCGAGCGGGTTTTGACCCTGATGGTTTTCATGGGAGCCACACTGTCCAAAATTTGAATGAATTTGGTTTTGAAACAAAGCCAGGATTCGTCTACCTGTGTGCTGTTTAGAACGTCGGACCAATCCTGTTCCTCCAGTCTGTGATCTAAGTCCTCACTCTTATAATTTTTGAGGTCTCTGATTGTGACTGTTTTGTGGTAACCGGTCTTAGGTTTACGTTTCTTTCTGGTGCAGAAGATCATGTTGTGATCAGATATGCCACAGGTGGAAACACCACTATTTAGGATTTTTTCCTTGTCCGTTGTTAGAATGAGATCTATGGTAGTTTGAGAGGAAACACACAGCCTTGTGGGCTGAGTGATCAGCTGGTGGAGTGAATGCCGATCACAACACGCCTTGAATGACTTATACACTGACGCTTCCTTGCGGAGTATGTCAGTGTTAAAATCACCAAGAAGAATCGTCTCCGCATGGTCCACTTTAGCTAAGCATGGTCCACTTTAGCTAAGCATTCATCAAGTCTATCATCACGAGTGAATATAAGATATTATAGATTTTTTTATATTAATCCACAGCTGTAACACTGAGGTATTAATACTTCTATAAGTCCAACATGAGGCTACATTTCACACAGTGCTATGACCGAACCTGGACCTCTGTCTGTTTGCTCTAACCGTTGGTCTGACTCCCACTCTGTTTGTTTGCTCTGAGAGAGAGTGTGTGTGTGTGTGTGTGTGTGTGTGTGTGTGTGTGTGTGTGTGTGTGTGTGTGTGTGTGTGTGTGTGTGTGTGTGTGTGTGCGTGTCCACAGGATGTGAACCACATTACACACTACTGTATGCATGTGGGCTTCAGGGCTCGAGGTCAACGGGAAGTTTCAAAGTGCATGTTGAGGGTCAGAGACAGACAGACAGACAGAGAGACACACACACAGAGAGAGAGAGAGAGAGAGAGAGAGGATGCTACTGTACACTACCAGCATCACATGGTTGAGGCCATCAGATTCTCAAGCTTATGGTCTAAATATGACCGCGCACACGCACGCGCACACACACACACACACACACACACACACACACACACACACACACACACACACACACACACACACACACACACACACACACACACACACACACACACACACACACACACACACCCTCTGAAATGTATCTTTACATAAATGCTAATAGTAATATTTATACAGTAAGTGGAGGTGCACTGGTAGCAGGATGCATAGAGTGTAATCCACACCCTGTTTCCTGTATCTCCGTCCTGTCTGAATAAACCAAACACCCCCAGGAGAGGGGTGCACTGAGGTGCTGTTGGGGGGCTTAAGGGAGCTTGATAGATACAAGATTCAAGATATTTTCTTGTCAAAAGTTTGTACAAGTACATGCACTGTGAAAAACCTAGGTTTCCTACCAGAAGTGTGAAAGAACTGTACACACATGCTTACAGCTGTGTGCTCCCTACATTAACCCATTCAATCCAGGAACGTGTCTATGTCATTTTAGATTTCTTTGGCTATTCAAAAATAGCAGATCTACAAGCTCATAGCGTGGCACCGAGTTTACAAACGTCAGGGCTCAACTCATAATGTTTTATAACTATAATTGTACAGTGTTATAAGCAGATTATAAGCATTATAAGTCTGCTTATAATGCATTATAGACATGGCTTCGATAGCAATTGTTACCTAATGTTTTGGAAAATGTCTGCCTATAATAACCTCAGTCAGTTCGAGTAATGTCATTGGGTATCCTACATAATGGCATCATCACACAAGCATATCACAATGACGTCATCACATCCATGTCCTTTAAAATGAAATGTCAACAATAGACATTGTCATTTAGCAACTTTTCCCCATAAATGCAGCTGATTGTAGTAACTGAAAGCTAGTTGTCAACACTGCTGAACAGACTGTCGTAGCACGGAGGATTACCACGACTGTGAATCTGCTGCCGGTCAGTTTGCTATCAACAGCCATCGACTTCCTTGATCGGCCAGACCCAACTCATCGGCTTTGTGGATTTGTCAAACCTTGCGAGACATTTTGTGCCACTGAACCAACAGAAGCAATAGAGCACAGACATAAGACTCACTTTATAGAGAGCAAGACTTAAACTGCAGCTGTGAGAAATGTTCTCCTGGACGGTGCTTCTGAATGGATTACCGAAAGGATCCTGTTATAATGCTGTGGCAGTGGAGCACGAGGTGTACTGCTTTGGAGGATCCTGTCGTGGCGAAATGACTCATGACATCGGCGTGCACGTTTTCAACACAGTGGCTTTGCGCTGGCGGACATTGCCAAGAGTGACAACTGGAAGAGGAGAGTGACACCTCGAGGTTCCCTTCATGTGTCCACACAACACAGCTGTACTGATAGAACATATCGTCTACCTCTGGGGAGGGTATAACGTCCATAAAAGGGAGTTCTACAACGTGCTTTATGCATTTGATGTCGACACCCACAAATGGTTCAAACACAAGGTTTCTGGGAGTGTTCCAGAGGCAAAGATTGGCCGCTCAGCCTGTGTCTTGGGGAAGGTCATGTTTATATATGGAGGAATGTCTCAAAACCCAGGAATTGAGCCGTTTCAAAACACCAAAGACATGTACAGGTTGGACACCAACACAATGGTCTGGTCCTTAATTAACACCAGAGGCTCTGAATCATCATGGCACTCTGCCACTATCATCGGGACAAAGATGTTTGTATTTGGGGGCAGCGGGACCCATGAGGAAAACATCCTCAGAGTGTTTGACACAGAGACCAACCGCTGGCTGAGCACAGCTTCTGCACAAAATGTTCCCAAATACCGCTGGAAACATTCAGCCTTTGCCCACAATGGAGAGCTGTACATATATGGTGGTAAAGGCAATTATCATACCTTCATTGATCTGTGGAAATTCAATCCAAAGACTTTCTCCTGGAAGGAGGTTGAGCCCAAGGGGAAACGCCCCGATGTAATAGGCCTACATGGGATGTGCTGTTGCGTGGTGGGAGATCGTATCATCTTCTTTGGGGGATACAAAGACACATACGTTGGTATCTTAGACGACAATAACCTGTCCTTCTTAGACTTAAATCCTAGTCTGAAGACGGTATGCAAGCTAGCGGTTAATCAATACGGGCTGCGGAAGTCAAAACTCCCGCACAACCTCAGGTGGGAAATGGCAGCCATGGCTACCAACAGCAGCAAATAAAAAAACATGTCACTAAAAAAATAAACGAAACCACATAGCAACAACTTACAGGTACAGATTCATAAACCACAGATCACTTGAGCACAGTCCATAAAGCTCTTCTGTATTTTACAGTGGAACCATTAGCACATCGACTGCCAAGGACGTAACATTATGTAATCTCAAATCCAACGCTTCACTGCCAAATACGTAATATTTCGTCATCATAAAATAAATCATGTTTTTAGTGATTACGCTAGAGGGCGCTCTTCGCCAACCTATGAATGATGCCTTGACTTCGAGAGAAGGATAGAACCGGAAATTACGTCCAAAAAATATTCATCCCGTCCCCTCCAATGTTATGAGATTTAGATAAACACATCTAGCTCGGATTTCTTCTCACAGACTGCGTTTTTTGGTGAAAACGAGCCACATTCAACTCCCGATAACTACAGAACGGACGATCGCGGTTACAATGTTTTTGTTCCGGTGGAAAAAAGAGAGACTTGTCCTTCCACCGAGACATTGTTTGTTTACATCCGGGTTGATCTTTTTTTTCTTCCGTGGATCGTCAAAAAGACTCAAAATATTATACCATAAATTATATAACCAAATAAAATAGTATACAAACATTCATTTTTCACAGCAGAAATCATTAGCAAAAAAACTAACAAAAAATAAGACACTGATTTACAATAACATCTTATGCTTGAGGTTGAGTTTATCTATAAACCTCTTTGACAAAAATATCCGATCTACAAGCACACTAGTTGTCAGTTTGCAGATCGGCTCTTTTTTGCCTAATGTTTCCCCTAGAATATGGATGATGCGGCCCAAGTGCGGCCCATTTTAAGAGTTTTATACATTTTAAATGATATTATTGCCATAATGTAATCAATTGCAATTATTTTGGCCACAATAATCGTGACATGACATTTTCATGTCACGATTTCACTACTATTACTACTACTACTTGATTGTTTGATTGAATGAATACTTCATTAACCCATTAAGACCGGGAACGCATCTGTGTAACCACTTTAACCATTATCTTATACTTTGGCTTTTGAAAAATAGCAGATCTACAAGCTCATAGCGCGGCACCGAGTGCCGCACTATGAGCTTGTAGATTTGCTATTTTAGATAAATCGTGAACATTTGGGCAAATCTTTGAATATATATATATTTTTTTTAAAGCAACATTTTTTCAACTCAAATCTTTTTGCTTCTGGGGGTCCCTGGAACAAATTAGTTTGGAGATAGGGTCCGCGGCCAAATACATATCATCTTGGGGGCCCTTGACATGAAAGATTTGAGAACCACTGATATTATAGCAAGTTTTTGTACTTCAGGTGTTGTTGTTTTTTTGTTTTTTTTAACTGTTAGGATTCAGCAGACATTTGTAGAATCCCCAGAAGAAAAGATTAAAAATTAAAAAAGTAAAAAAATATATATTCAATGATTTGCACAAACTTTCACCAGGTTTAAAAAAAAAAATATATATATATATATATATATATATATACACACACAAGCTCATAGTGCGGCACTCAGTGCCGCACTATGAGCTTGTATATCTGCTATTTTTGAATAGCCAAAGTATAGGATAATGGTTAAAGTGGTTCAAATCTAAAATGACAGCGGCACGCTTTCCCGGTCTTAATGGGTTAAAATATTTTAAAACAGAACTGCAGTCCAGTAGAATAACTCCGGCTGGCCAGTGTCCATAGTGAGCAGCAGCCCAGGTAGCAAATCATGCCAGATTTCTAGTTTGGCGACGTCTCCATGCCCGCCGTGTGGATGTGTGTTTGGCTGTGTGTTCATGGACGTGCTTCATTCACTACGAACATGTTGACGCGCGCACGTGTGTGTGTGTGTGTGTGTGTGCGCGCGCGCGCGCGCGTGCGTGCGTGCGTGTGTGTGTGTGTGCACGCATGTGTCGTATATTGGCTCTGATTCCTTATATTTTATGAACAGTATGCAAGTCAAAATCAGATATAAATGATAGAAGTTATTTTACTACAGTCAGGAGTAGCCATGTGTTGTAGACAGACACAGTCTAACTGTCTGCACTCCTAGGCTATACAAGCACATGATGTTAATCTGAACATGTGGCTGGTAGCCTAGAGCAGTGGTTCTCGAACTTTTTCATGTCAAGGACCCCCAAATTGACACTTATTAGCCCGCGGACCCCCATTTCAAAAGATACAGGGACCCCCATAAGAGAAGATTTTTTTACGGCTCTAGCAGTGATTCTCAACCATTTTAATTTCAAGGACCCCCAGTTTGACATGCATTAGGCTACGGACCCCCATTTAATGGCATTTCTATCACTTGGACCGCAATTTATATTGTAAAATCTATGTCAATTTAACTCTGAGAGTGTACAAATGGAACCAAATGGACCCTAACGGGTCCATTTGGTTCCATTTGTACACTCTCAGAGTTACAGACCCATAAGGGTCCATTTGGTCCCTAATCTATCATTTAGCTGGGGACCCCCTGGAACTCCCTCAAGTACCCCTGGGGGTCCCCGGACCCCACTTTGAGAACCAATGGCCTAGAGTGCAAGGGTGTGAATGGCGATTTAATGTACATCTCTTTTGTTAACTGGAGAGACAACAGGTCCCATCCTGGTCACAACTTGAGCAGGACGCAGGAAGCAGCTAGAGAGACAGTACCATGTGACAATGTTCAAATGGACTTCAGAGCTTGATCTTCTAGGTGGGGGGCTCTCACTGACCCCCACACGCATAATGTACCCGCCTGTATTGTGTATAATAGTGGACTTTAATTTGACTTGTTAGTTAGTACTGGTCGCAGTCCTGAGGCCGAAGGGCTGAGGGACAGGGCTCTGCCCCGGGAAGCTTTGCTATGATGCTGTTTGTTTATTATGGAATAAATGAATGATTCTGAACATGGAACCTGGTCTCTTCTTCTTCTCTTCTCCTCTACTTTATTACAACCAGCCTGGTAACCCGCACCATGGCATGCTGTTTACTGCCTCAAATACACGACACATATTTTGCTGGACATGCTTTCATTCACTACAAACATGCAGCATGCAGCCCATATGGACTGGACACGCAGCTGCCAACTACTTAATGTGTGTGTGTGTGTGTGTGTGTGTGTGTGTGTGTGTGTGTGTGTGTGTGTGTGTGTGTGTGTGTGTGTGTGTGTGTGTGTGTGTGTGTGTGTGTGTGTGTGCGTGCACACACACGTGTGTGCGTGTGCATACGTGTGTGCGTGCATATGTGCGTGTAATACAGACAACATACGGTGCCAAAGTTTTAGGCACTTAAAGGGAAAGTTCACCCAAACAATTACTTTTTTTTCTATGGATTAGTCACCCCATGGAGACCAGTGGTTTCGGTAGGAGACACAAAGGCGATTCTTTGTGTCTCCTGCCAGAACCACCGCTGGTCATCAAATTATTGTCTTAGGAATGCGATAAAAACTAAAACATATCCATGAATTCAAGTCTCCATGGGGTGACTAATCCATAGGAAAAAAATACTTTTGGGGGTGAATTATCCCTTTAAGATTTTTCAGAGAAAACAGAAAAAAGCATTTGTCTTTTAGACAGTTATCTTATGTCTTCGGCGTTGGTGTGTTGTCAATAGGAACTATATTTCAGACTTTGAAACAGTCCTTTTTTCAAATAGTGAAATATTTCAGTGAACTATTTATCTGTTGTTAAAGGAAGAGTTTCCAGACTAATGGTTGAGTTGGCATGTATCCCAGTGAATGATTAAACCATTTTATACCAAACCACTGCTAATGATCAACAACTAAATATTGTTGCTGTCGGGTAGAGACGTTGTATCTCCTTATTTGTTCTTTTTATGTTGCGACTTAAATAATGGCTATAGGAAAGATGGGCGAGAATACAGCAAAATATATTTTCAATACACATAATAAAATACTGGGTCAAAACATGTATCTCAATACAAATACAAAACACTGGTCTGAGAAATGTATTAAATACCTATGTTTTTAAATCAAAATCTGATGCAATGATTAGTCAAATCATGGATGGATTGCCAAATATTAAATAATTGCCTGTGTCTGAATTTCTAAGAATAAATTGATCACACAAGCAGAGTGTGTTTCATGGTGTTTGGATCAGGCAGCCAACATGTTTACCGCTGTGTGTGAGAGCGCAGGCCAGAGTGACCTTGTTATCGTCGAAAGCTAGACAAGAACTATGGCATGAGACCGAATGCACAATCCTACACAGAAATGCCACTACGCCTGTACTTCACATACACCATGTTACTGACACCAGTATACTGACACCAGGATACTGACACCAGGATACTGACACCAGGATACTGACACCAGGATACTGACACCATGATACTGACACCAGTATACTGACACCAGGATACTGACACCAGGATACTGACACCAGGATACTGACACCAGAATACTGACACCAGAATACTGACACCAGAATACTGACACCAGAATACTGTCACCAGGATACTCTCACCAGGATACTCTCACCAGGATACTGTCACCAGGATACTGTCACCAGGATACTGTCACCAGGATACTGTCACCAGGATACTGTCACCAGGATACTGTCACCAGGATACTGTCACCAGGATACTGACACCAGGATACTGACACCAGGATACTGACACCAGAATACTGTCACCAGGATACTGTCACCAGAGTACTGTCACCAGAATACTGTCACCAGGATACTGTCACCAGGATACTGACACCAGGATACTGACACCAGGATACTGTCACCAGGATACTGACACCAGGATACTGACACCAGGATACTGTCACCAGGATACTGTCACCAGAGTACTGTCACCAGAATACTGTCACCAGGATACTGTCACCAGGATACTGACACCAGGATACTGACACCAGAATACTGTCACCAGGATACTGTCACCAGCATACTGTCACCAGAATACTGTCACCAGGATACTGTCACCAGGATACTGACACTAGGATACTGACACCAGGATACTGACACCAGAATACTGACACCAGGATACTGACACCAGAATACTGACACCAGGATACTGACACCAGGATACTGACACCAGGATACTGACACCAGAATACTGACACCAGAATACTGACACCAGAATACTGACACCAGGATACTGACACCAGGATACTGACACCAGGATACTGACCATGACTTTTTCTTTTTGCTTGTTCTAATGTTGAACACAGGCCTGTTACTTCGGGGTACACAGAGTATTCATATATTGTGTTACTGATACTTTTAATTAAGTTTAAAACAATCTGAATACTTCTTCCACCACTGGTTTTCAAGTCAGACTTGCAGGCAGAAAAAGCCATTTATTCTCTGATTCTCTTCCATGTGGAAACAAAGCCAAGCCACTCACCTATGCATGAAAACACAACACAATTAATGGCAGCAGGTGCTGCGTATTAATGAGTCAAAACTTTGAAATATATCTGGCTCCTAACAGAGAGCAGGTTGTTAGCCGCGAGGCTGAAGAGTGGAGGATTATAGCAGGTTTTTGGGGGCCGAGTTTAGAAAGAAAAATGGTTCTGGTCAGAATGAGTGGTCTCTTCATCACTTAGGAGAACAGGTGGATTTTTAACCACTGATGCAATGCCATCATGCAGGTGTCTGACCCAGAACATAGTAAACAGCCAGAGTCGCGCGCGCGCGCACACACACACACACACACACACACACACACACACACACACACACACACACACACACACACACACACACACACACACACACACACACACACACACACACACACACACACACACACACACAGAGTTGGGAAGCCTGTTAATTTCCCGCGGTGCCTCATTTGTAAGGAAGGAAGAGAGCAGCACAGCTCTATGTGGTTGAGCCCCTGATGAAATGTGTCAGATCTTCTCTGACAAACAGCTTAAATCAGCTGCTGCTGTTGACACTTGTTTTGAGCTTGGGGGTACCTGGGGGTAACACAGGTACATGGGGTGGTACCCCTGGAGGTCTGTTAGCGCAGAGGTCTTCAACATGTTTCAGGCCAAGGACCCCTTAGCTGAGAAAGAGATGAAGCAGGACCCCCTCTATATTGAATATATATATATTTTTAAAAAACATTACTTGGTCTGCTCTTTTTCCCCTCTACTCTACATCTATACACCTTTGCCAAAAATAGCAGATCTACAAGCAGCTTTGTGAGTAGAGCTCTTCACGGGTAAAAGAAAACGGTCCGGAACCGAAATGGAAATGTGAAATCTGATCCAATTCCGACCCGTTCCGAGATTTTTTTCAAATAACAAAACCAAACCCGAGTGGACCCGTGACAGTTTCATCTGATTCGGACCCGTTCAGACTTTTTTTTTTTTGCGGACCCGGACTGGTGAAATTTGTTATTTCCGAGATTTTACAGACCCCGACCCTGTACCCTTCAAAAAAGCGCATATGGAACAATACCAAAATAAACTAGAAAATGTGCTCCTCAGAGCACAAGTCTCCGCCAGCAGACCCACATTGGTGAGGATTTTTGGTAAGGGATTTATTCCAAGATTGGAACTTTTTCTGCTAATATCTCCTGACTAAATGTTAGCTTGGCTGATGGCACTGATGTCACTTCGAAACATGCAATGTTTTCGAAGTGATTCACCTATTTATAGGTATGTATTTCGTCATGCGTCTCGCTAGCCAATCAAAGCACACCCTTTCAACATATTGTCACGTGTCACGTGAAGCTTGACCAATGTTAGCTTGGTGGAACCAAAGGAAATCAAACGAAAACATACTCTCCACCATGCCTTCGGCCTGGCGGAGACAATAAATATGCGCAGAGGTATTAATGTAATGTAATGTGTGACAAAACGGTTTATTTGTAAATAAATGTGAACTTTATGAAATAATAGCAAACGTATTGACCACTGACCACTTAATAATTAAAGCTTAGCTTTCACCTCGTTCATTGAGGACAACGGTGTCAGAGGAATACATGAATGCACGCCAGTGTTTTCAAATCAGCCTGGCAGCTGGCTTGCCTTGCAGTACGGTGCGGTGCGCATCAGTCAGTGGTGTAAAGTAACTAAGTACATTTACTCAAGCACTGTACTAAAAGCCGATCTACAAGCTCACACTGCGTTGCGTCTTTCCGAACTTTTACTTGTAATAGAGTATTTCTACATTGCAGTATTGACACTTTTACTTAAGTAAACACCGCTGTAGCTCAACAGCGTAGCTCAACTTTTTTGAGCTACCAGCCTAAAACATCGCGCAATTATGCACAGCCATTTTCACGTCGCTGCTGCACTAAACGTTAGTCCGACAGACCATTCCTCCGACGTTTACTATACTAACCCTATACCTAACCCTAACCCTAACCTTAACCGCACGCGGAAGCCACGTAGTCGGAGTAATGGGATGTCGGACTTACATACTGTCCCCTAAAACATCACACACAAGCTAAACAGCACATCATTGCGTTTCTCTCCTGATTAGTGCAGCTGCGCGCACACGCAGCAGGCATACTACGGCCGCCCTGCCCCCGAGTGATTATGATAAAACACGGATCAGACCCGTACAGGTCTCGGGTCCTCTCGGGTATTTTCAGAATCTGGGGGCCTGAGAAGAGCTCTAGTTGTGAGCTTGTAGATCTGCTATTTTTGGCTAAAGTTCTCCTCAGAATAGGGATGCTATATAGGGTTCAAATGGTTAATGTAAAAAAAAAAGATATCATATCACACACAGATTTGGCGGACCCCCTGTAGCAACTCTGAGAACCCCCTAGGGGTCCCGGACCCCCTGTTGAAGACCCCTGTGTTAGCCCATTAAAACCGGGAATCTGTGTCATTCTAGATTTTTGCGTTGGTTATTCAAAAAATAGCAGATATACAAGCTCACAGCTGTGAGCTTGTATATCTGCTATTTTTAAACAAGTGTGAGAAGTACTGCTTTAGAAGGCATTCGCAGGCCTCAGGGGGGGTCTTAATGGGTTCGAGTGGGATGAAATGGGTCGACACTGAGTCCAGGAGGTCCTGGGATGTTCCCCTCTCCCCTCTCTGGGGGGAAAAAAAACCCTCCATAAAAACAGAGGGACTGAGGCCAGCAGGGTGTATGGGGAAATGAAGGCCCGTCCCTGGGATAAAGATCAGTGGAACGGTCCCTTAATGGCCTGGAGGTCTGTGAGAGTGGGATCCTATGGGGATATACTTTATATATGTCGCTGTCGGACTGAAACCTTGTATCAACATGTTTCAACTTGGTATGGTATTTTTTAATATTAATGCCCTACTTCAGCATAGGGTGTTACACAAAAGTTGCGATTATAGCCGATCTACAAGCTCACAATGCATCACATCGCGATGCGCTGTGAACTGAACAATTTTTGCCCTTTTTTTGTGTAAGTGGTTAAGAAAGCACTATGTAACTTTCCTCTGTTACCCCGGGTTTGAACCCGTTTTTTTTTTTTACCAATGAGCTAATAGAACCTGCCTGCTTGCTCAGGGGAGAAATTGAATCTTGACCAGCAGGTCAAAATTCGTGTCAGATCCTGTGTCTAGGTGAGACATGACCTTTGACACGATCTAAATGTCTCAATAGAAGAGCAGGGAGACACAATACAACCACCCCGATTATATAAGTTATATTGTATTAACATACTCTACCATACAGATTGGGCAACATTTTAACGTATTAATACAAACAAAAAGTTACAAAGTGCTGCTTTAAGTGTGTCTGTGGGTTTTGTAAACATTGCTGTTTAATAGTATTAACAAGATGCTTATGACTATAAATAATAACTGCACTGGATCCACTGGAAAACAGATTATTTGTATTATTTTTACATTTCATGAATAGGGAAATGTCCTTAAGGTTTTGGACATACAAGGTTTCCACCAGACAGAGACGACATATACATACATATATAGGTACTATTATAGATGAATTATTCATCACTAGTCTGGTGGTAATGAAAGGAGACTATGATGCCTTTAGCAGGAAGAGCTACAATAAATTAGAAAATGTCTGGGTAATATATGGAGAGATCAAAGCGGTCTCTAGCCAAGTGATACGAATGACACTGAAGGCGGCGACACGGCGGTGTTTAATTAATGATCAAAGGTACGCTAACAGCACAGCGTGGTCGATGTGGGAGGTGGCTGTCACCGCGGTCTGGGACTTCACACGTTTCTTCAAACACTTTCACGTTGTAGTAAAAAAAAATGATATATAATATTAAAATAATTTATACATAACTGAACTAATCTGGAACAGGTGGAATAGTGCGGGGGGGGGGGGGGGGGGGGGGGACAAGACTACACGCAGACAATATATATGACACTTGTCACTCCAAGCATAAATTCAGACAGACAGACAGACAGACAGACAGACAGACAGACAGCCAGACAGACAGAGAAGGATATAATTTTATAGTAGGCTCGTAGCACAGGATTGTATTGATTATTTTCTATTCTCGGATCCTCTTATTTATGGCTCATGAATGAAATTCAGAATGTTTCTGCACACACAACATAATTGGGATTCATCATGCATAACACACACACACACACACACACACACACACACACACACACACACACACACACACACACACACACACACACACACCCCCCCCCCCCCCCCAACACATTGAGCTCAGCCAGTCTAATTCACAAGAAGAAACACCCACACACACACACACACACACACACACATCTATTTATGGCATCAAACCTTTCTCTTAAAATGCTGCAGGATGTGTTACAGTACAACTTATTTCATGAGAACGTCACTCACTCAGCCCAACTTTGAAAACAGCAAGAAATGCACATTAAAAACTTCACTGATTAATGTCTAAGTCACTATGGCTGCCAAGACCCTGTTTTTGAACCATTTTAAACACAGTAGTGTATAATTAGCCACTCAAGCCTTTATATACTTGTCATGTCAGCAAGTAGCAGATCTACAAGCTCACGCTGTGGCATTGATGGCGCAAATTCATGATGAACTAGACCGGTGACCGTTGGTCTACTCAGGAATGATAGATGTCGGGAACGATGCAAATAGGAAATGCCTGCCCCACCCCCGGTTATGCAATACCTGTTTGCAGAGTACCCGTATGCAGGGGCGTCACGGCCATTCACCTTGCACCTCACTCTCACAGATCCGTGATTTCATACCCCCGACTTTTTGAATAAATAAAATGTATATATATATATTTTTTTTATAATAAATCGGTAAAATCAGGCAAAAATAAGAATTAAATAACCTAACCCTAACCCCGAAATAAAGTAACCAAAACACCGGAAAAGAAACTAACAAAATCCGCCAAAAAAAACTAAGTTTGTTTACATTTGATAGTTACAAATGTTCGCTTGAAAAAAATGATATGCAAAAGATTTGCAAAAAATAGCAGATCTATTTTTTCAAAAATAGCAGATCTACAAGCTCATAGCGCGGCACTCGGTGCCGCGCTATGAGCTTGTATATCTGCTATTTTTGAATAGCCAAAGTATATAAAATAAGAGGTATAGTCCACCGAAAGTCCATCCCCCCCACTTTCTGAGAGCCTGTGACGTCCCTGCCCGTATGCCTGTGTTCCTTTTCATGCCCGTGTATGGAGATCTCTGTATCTGTCTGGCCGTGCCCCTTTTATGCCCATAGATCCCTGATGTAATCAGTCTGGCCATATATGGGCATATTGGTTGGATCGACAGGGTTCTGGACAACTGGATCTCCACCGCTCTCGTGGAGTTTGAAATCAGTCGGTCCCATATTATGTGCGTTCTCCATATAGGCCTATATATGGGCGTCAGACTGGCGGTTCTGAAAAAAAAAAAAGCCTATCCGAACTCCTCGACGCTGGGCATATAAATGCCTCTCGAGAAAATGTGAACTACAGATGGACGCAGTGGTGGCAAAAGTACTACATTGTTTTACTTAAGTAAAAGTATCAATACTGCAATGTAGAAATACTATACTCTAAGTAAAAGTCCGGAATAAAACAATTACTTGATTAAAAGTACAAAAGTATTGGTATCAAAATGTGTTCAAAGCACCAAAAGTAAAAGTGCTCATTATGCAGAAGGTCCCTTTACACAAGTTTTCAAATGAATAAAATGTATACAAATCCCTTGAAAGTAGCAGATCTACAAGCTCACAATGCGTGGCATCGTGACACAATGTGAGCTTGTAGATCTGCTGTTTTCAAATGGCCGAAATGTATATAGGGCTGAAGAGGTTAATGTATGTTTTGTAATAATAATCAAAATCTACAAAGTAACTAGCAACTAAAGTTTTCTAATAATTGTAGTGGAGTAAAAGTACAATATTTGCCTCTGAGATATAGTGGAGTAGAAAGTACAGAAAATTGAAAATACTCAAGTAAAGTTAAAAAAATCCTCAACAGTGTACTTAAGTACAATACTTGAGTGAATGTACTTAGTTACTTTACATCACCCGGGCATATCAATGTCTCTGGAGATAATGTGAACTACAGATGGTCGTATGACGTACAGAGATTTTTTTTGCATTCATTGTAAGATGAAAGGGCTGTCTGCGGTCTCCTCTCCTCTAATAACAGTGATTGTGACTCTTGCCCTGATGGCTCTGTTCCCTTTCTGAGTCTTTCTTGTCAAAGTCCCAACTCTTCTTCTTTTCTTCCTCAAAGCGTTGGTCTGAACATTATGTAAATATATTCATGGCATGAGACAATTTCTCCCACACCCATAGATAGATAAGACAGACCTGCGTTGATCTCTCTCCTGGTCCTAATGGGTGGGCCGGTGGGCGGACGGACCACCGACCCGTCACTATGACTCATACTTATATAGAGTTCACTATGACTCAGACATAACCCTAACATAACCCTAACCCTAACCCTATTTATATAGAGTTCACTATGACTCAGACATATTTATATAGAGTTCACTATGACTCAGACATTTATATAGAGTTCACTATGACTCAGACATATTTATATAGAGTTCACTATGACTCAGACATATTCATATAGAGTTCACTATGACTCAGACATATTTATATAGAGTTCACTATGACTCAGACATATTCATATAGAGTTCACTAGGACTCAGACATATTTATATAGAGTTCACTATGACTCAGACATATTTATATAGAGTTCACTATGACTCAGACATATTCATATAGAGTTCACTAGGACTCAGACATATTTATATAGAGTTCACTATGACTCAGACATATTTATAAAGAGTTCACCAGGACTCAGACATAACCATAGAGTTTGCTATGACTCGGAGATACCATAGAGATAAAATTGTATATTGAGTTATATTACATACATAAAGGTCCTGTACCTGCATCAGTAATTTATACTGTAACTAAACCGTAATGCAGACCAAAAGGAAAACACAAAACAGTTACTTTTGTAATTAAATTGCAATATTTTATCTGCCTCAAAATGTATCACACTAAATTCATAATTCAATGCAGTTAAACAATCAGTGGATTTCAAAATAGAAATGTAAATTATCAAACTCTGATCTTTAATCCCTTAACGTAAAGTTCCTTTAAACGTCTCCAATGAGAATATATTCCGAAAGTAATCCAGCAAAAATTGCCGATCTTATTGTCCAAAAAACAGGTGATTCACAAGTCAGAAAATAAAATGGCAATGCATTGCATAAAAAAGGAGAGACAGCGAGATCCTAATGTGGCGGTGGCGTGCGCCGCGGCGGTTGTGGCGGACGCCGCGTGCGCCGCGGCGGTTGTGGCGGACGCCGCGAGCGCCGCGGCGGTTGTGGCGGACGCCGCGAGCGCCGCGGCGGTTGTGGCGGACGCCGCGAGCGCCACGGCGGTTGCGGACGCCACAACCGCCGTGACAACCGCCCAAAGCGCCGCGAGCGCCACATAGGGTCCGCCATCCGATCCATCGACCATATCTGCGCTCTTCTGGCGCAGCCCCCCCCCCCCCCCCCCACCTCCGTGCCCCCCCCCCCCCCACCCCGGGACCCCCCCCCGGGACGCCCCCCGCCCAAGGGGTGGATAGTAATAATTGTATATTTTGCGCATTTGATCCAGAGCAGTTGAGATTTGATTCGGCCATATCTTTCTGAATTTAACTTGTATTTTTATAATTGTATTTTTTATATGATCTGTAAAGTTTATATTTTCATTTGCTACCAGGCATGAATTTATTATAATTTATTATATATGTTTTTCCTTATTTTCTTTCTTTATTTACACGTGCGTAATAAACGAAAATGTTGAGATTTCATCCGCCCAGATCTTTCTGAATTTTACTTGAATTATTATAATTTTAATGTTTATATGATCCGTAAATTTTATATTTTCATGTGGTATCAGGCATGAATTTATTTTAATTTATTTTATTATTTTATTTCATTTATTTACATGCGCGCAATTACACACGCATCTAACTATTGGACTCAGCTCTTTGCTCTTATAAGCTAGCTCTATAGCTCTTATCGGTCATAAGTCATATTCAGATAATGTCCTCATAGAAAGCGATATATACAAATGCAAAGTGTAAATTAATCTCTTATATATTTGCTTTACGAGCAGGGGTTCTCTCCGATGGCTTGGAGGGTCTCGGTGCGGCTGCAGAGTTCACCTTGAAATGTGTCATTACAATTTTACTGTAGCCTAATCCACAAAAGTGTGACTGACTGTTAATTCCTTGTGTCAATACATTGTGTTTTTATCACCGGTGGCAGTATTATTATTATTATTATTATTATTGTTAATAGACCTTGCAACATATATGTTAGAGCAACTTAAGTGCTTGCAGAACTTAATAATATAAGCACACTTATTCTCCAGGCAGACAGACAGAAACTGTCTGTCTGTCTGTCTGTCTGTCTGTCTGTCTGTCTGTCTGTCTGTCTGTATATTATGTTACGTGCATAAATTAAGCTTGGGTCATTGGTCAATGAACCTGGTGTGTCGGTCAGAAAATAACTGATCTATAAACTCACAACTCATCGCATCCTCATTCATTTCACTGGTTAAATGCAACAGACAGACAGCCAGCCGATCAACAAGCTCTGCAGCGCGATAGATAGATAGATAGATAGATAGATAGATAGATAGATAATATAAATATATTATACTGTAGGCTACACGGTTATAACCAAACATAATTATGATAGGCTATATTATTATATTAGGCTATTAACATTATGCAAGCTAATTATATTTACCATGGTTACGTCAATAAGAAGACAGACAGATCTATATATCTGTCTGTCTGTCTGTCTGTCTGTCTGTCTGTCTGTCTGTCTGTCTGTCTGTCTGTCTGTCTGTCTGTCTGTCTGTCTGTCTGTCTGTCTGTCTGTCGGTCGGACGGACGGACGGGCACATGTAAATAAATGAAATAAAATAATAAAATAAATTAAAATAAATTCATGCCTGATACCACATGAAAATATAAAATTTACGGATCATATAAACATTAAAATTATAATAATTCAAGAAAAATTCAGAAAGATCTGGGTGGATGAAATCTCAACATTTTCGTTTATTATGCACGTGTAAATAAAGAAAGAAAATAAGGAAAAACATATATAATAAATTATAATAAATTCATGCCTGGTAGCAAATGAAAATATAAACTTTACAGATCATATAAAAAATACAATTATAAAAATACAAGTTAAATTCAGAAAGATATGGCCGAATCAAATCTCAACTGCTCTGGATCAAATGCGCAAAATATACAATTATTACTATCCACCCCTTGGGCGGGGGGGCGTCCCGGGGGGGGGTCCCGGGGCGGGGGGGGGGGACAGGTGGGGGGGGGGGGGTGGCTGCGCCAGAAGAGCGCAGATATGGTCGATGGATCGGATGGCGGACCTTACGTGGCGCTCGCGGCGCTTTGGGCGGTTGTCACGGCGGTTGCGGCGGTTGTGGCGTCCGCCACAACCGCCGCGGCGCTCGCGGCGTCCGCCACAACCGCCGCGGCGCTCGCGGCGTCCGCCACAACCGGCGCGGCGCTCGCGGCGTCCGCCACAACCGGCGCGGCGCTCGCGGCGTCCGCCACAACCGCCGCGGCGCCCGGATGGCGGACCCTACGTGGCGCTCGCGGCGCTTTGGGCGGTTGTCACGGCGGTTGTGGCGTCCGCCACAACGTCCGCCACAACCGGCGCGGCGCTCGCGGCGTCCGCCACAACCGCCGCGGCGCTCGCGGCGTCCGCCACAACCGCCGCGGCGCCCGCCACCGCCACTTTGGGATCTCGCCCCTCCTGGAAAAAAGGGGGAAAATGTATTCCTCACCCAGCCTTAATGTCAGGAGGCCCCAGGAGGTTCCTTTGTTCTGTTGTTCTGAATTGATTCAGAATATAAACCGTCAGAATATTTTCTTTCGAACCAACGTCCCTTCTTCAGGTCACAAAGTTTTCGGCCGTGAGCTTCTATGGGTTGAAAAGTTCTGATTTGGTTCATAGAGTGTAGGCTTAAAAAAATGCTCTTTGTCAAACCACCACCAAACACTCTTTCATGGACAAAATGGGTCCCCGGCCGCCTCACTTCCTGAACCTTTATTCACCTGTTTCCTATTTTCCACTTCCTGTCGATTTCATTGGATATCAATGGTCATCTGACCAGTTTCATTGGATTTCATTGGATCAAATCGACAGTAAGTGCAAAACACACAGCCTAGGAAACAGGTGAATAGCTCTAGTGAAACTTTTACTACACATTTTCCCCAACAGCGCCCGCAATGAACCCTGACAACAGAAAATGAATGGCCATATTCAACAAAACTAAACTAAAATCAGTACACTGCAGTATTTCAAATGTTCAGTACTTTTACTCCACTACATCTCAGAGGCAGATATTGTACTTTTACTCCACTGCAATTATTTGAAAACTTGAGTTACTAGTTACTTTGTAGATTTTGATTATTATTACAAAACATACTGTATATTAACCACTTCAGCCCTAAATATAACCCTAACCCTTACACATTCCGGCCATTTGAAAATACCCGATCTACAAGCTCACAATGCGTCGCTATGCGACGCGTTGTGAGCTTGTAGATCTGCTATTTTCAAACGATTTTTATACATTTGAAAACTTCTGCAAAATGGCTACTTTTATTTTTGTACTTTAAGTATATTTTGATACTAATACTTTTGTACTTTTACTCAAGTCAATTTTGAATTCCGGACTTGTACTTGTAACAGAGTATTTCTACATTGCAGTATTGATACTTTTACTTAAGTAAAAAAGTGTTGTACATTTTTGACACCACTGCTTGTTTCTTTCTCTTTCAATACTCATACCTGTACAGGAAATACACTATTTCACACATGTATGAGGCAGTGTCACAACTTTGACTAAGACATAACCACATATAGAGTTTCCTCTGCAGGTGTGACGTAGGGCCGCGTAGCAACCCGGACCTCTAGTTGGATAAAACTGGTATCCCGACCTGTGGTCTTCTCTTTATTAAAGAGCTGGAGAGACAGGGAGACAGACCCCTGTTACTGAAAAAACACTATAGCAGGGGTCTTCAACCTTTTTCAGGCCAAGGACCCCTTAGCTGAGAGAGAGATGGAGCAGGGACCCGCCCACTATGTTGGATTCAGGTTAAATGTGTGTTTTCAGACATTTAACGACTTAAACCCTCAATCGGTACTTGGTCTGCTCTTTTACCCCCTGTACACCAAACTTCCTCGGCCGAAAATAGCCCATCTACAAGCTCTACAAGATCTACAAGCTCACAACGGGTCGTGTTTGTTTGTTCAGTAACACTGTTACTGAACAAACACTCTATAGCAATGATTACTATCACTATATAGGGCTGAATAATTACTTGAATGAAAAACACTTTATATAATGTTATACATTTTCACAATTTGTTATGTTATGCTTTAAAAAAAGCCACATTCAACTACCCACAACTATGGAATGGATTATTGGGACGGCACAATCTTTTTTCTCCGATTCTACGAGACCCCACTACGTCTTTTAAAGTGATCAAAGTGATCTTTGTGAAGAAAAATATTCTATGATTTGTCAAATGTTAGTAAAAATGCTCGGAATCGCTGGCAAGGGCAGCTATAGATGATGTTTTAACTCTGGCAGTCAATGAGTTAATGGGTTATGGGAGATATTGTTCTAACCATTTACTCTAGTGGTAAACATAAGAGTGGATACGTGCTTATTCACATGTGTGTATAATCTCACGCTACCTGATCGTAAAACATGTGTGCATGTTTTTGTCATACATCGCGCAAAAGCTTCCCGGACACACACACACACACACTCACATGCACACGCACACGCACACACACACACACACACACACACACACACACACACACACACACACACACACACACACACACACACACACACACGTTTAAAGCATCTACCATTTAGTGGTGAATGCTGTTTAAACGGTCATATGACCGTACAGTGTGTGAAACCGGAGTGTGTGTGGGTGTGTGTGTGTGTGTGTGTGTGTGTGTGTGTGTGTGTGTGTGTGTGTGTGTGTGTGTGTGTGTGTGTGTGTGTGTGCGTGCGTGCGTGCGTGCGTGCGTGCGTGCGTGCGTGCATGTGTGTGTTGTTTTGAATGAGACAAAACAAACAGCCCAGCCTGGATTCTATAAGTCTGTGTCATTCATTACATCCGTGACTTGCTTCTGTACGGAACCGGATGTTGGCGATGAGCCAGAGGTGGAAGAAGTACTCAGATAAGTAAAAGGCCTGTGTTCAAAATGTTACTTGAGTAAAAGTACAAAAGTGTTGGCATCAATATATACTTAAAGTACCAAAAGTAAAAGTACTAAAATGTTTGAAAATAGCAGATCTAGAAGCTCACAATGTGACACGTTGTGAGCTTGTAGATCGGCTATTTTCATTTTATTATTTTTTTATTTCATATAATATAATACTTTATACCTGCTAAATAACTAGTAACTAAAGTTTTCAAATAATTGTAGTGGAGTAAAAGTACAATATCTGCCTCTGAGATGTAGTGGAGTAGATGTAAAAATACATTGTACTGAAGTGTCGTATTTGAGTAAATGTAATGTTACTTTACACCACTGCCTCCTCCTGAATGGGAAAAACACACATCTAGAACAAGATACGCATAACGTACGTAAAGTATAAACACAAGCTGTTTAATGAATCCACTTCCGCTCTGGTTTCTGGTTTCCATTGTTCCTGTAAACAAACATACTGTAAATGACAGGATTGATAAGGAATTAACTGACAATCATATCATCCTTTATTATAAAAGCCCTTTCCTCCCCCCATGTACCCTGTGCCTTATTCCATACATGCACACCATGCTGAAGAAACTGTCATCACATGCTACAGACAGACAGACAGAGTTATGCAGTGGCGTGCACAGACATTTTGAGGGACAGGTTCTCAAACAAATTATACTTTTTTTTGTTGACTTGGTCTGCTCTTTTTTCCCTCTGCACCTATACCTCTTTGCCAAAAATAGCCGATCTACAAGCCCACAACGCCTCGCGCTGCGAGGCGTTGTGGGCTTGCAGATCTGCTATTTTTGGCTAAAGTTCTCCTCAGAAAAGGGATGCTAGGTTTCGAGTGGTTATGGTAAAAAGACAAATCATATCACATAAAGATTTGGCGGACCCCCTGTAGTAACTCTGAGGACCCCCTAGGGGTCCCAGACCCCCTGTTGAAGACCCCTGCTGTAAACTGAAAAAAAAAAACGTTTTTCTTTTTTTTTCTTCAAAAGGGCACGTTTGATCAAGAGGGCAAAGGGCAGGTGCTCTAGCACCACCTAGAGTCTATCTGTGCACGTCCCTGCTGGTGGAGATAATGCGCTCTTCTAAGCCTTTCTAGTGTTTGGATTACTGACTGGCATTAGGATTTCTTTTCGATTTCAATTTCTATTTTTGAGTGGTGCCAACCACTCGTTCAAGTGGCTGAGTGTGTAAGTCTGTGTGTATGTCCATAATATGACTATGGCATCAAGAGCTGCAGCTGATTGCAACACAAGGATGTAACCAGTTACACTGGTTACAAACAGGAGACAGCGCAACACGGGAGGCATACGATAATCCGACATCCCGTTTCTCCGACTATGTGGTATCCGCGTGCGGTTAGGGTTAGGGTTCGGGTTTGGTATAGGGTTAATATTGGAAACGTCGGAGGCATGCGCTGTCGGAGGAATGCGCTGTCGGACTAACGTATTGCACCCGCGCAACACGTGCAGCACTTAAAGACGGTACTCACGCACGCACGCATTCATTCACGCACGCACTCACACACGCACGCACGCGCACACACACACACACACACACACACACACACACACACGCACACACACACTACTAAAAAGACCGATCTACAATTTGAGTAAAAGTACTTTGAGTACTTAAAAGTAACTAAAGTTACTAAAAAGGTGACTACAGTGGGTTAAAAGTACTTAAAATTTGTAAAAACTACTAATCACAAAGATGCAACTAGTTACACTAATTAAACACTAACAGCAGACACTGCAACACATGCGCAACTTAGAGACATGCACCCACACACAGGCTGGCTCAGTACACGTGCGCAGGCACACACACACACACACACACACACACACACACACACACACACACACACACACACACACACACACACACACACACACACACACACACACACACACACACACACACACACACACACACACACACACACATTGCTTAAGCCCCGCCCGCTGTTTTCCTATTGGCTGGGCTTTAAATAGCTATAACCCCAGTTCCCAGCATGCTAAACTTCCCAAATGTGGTAGGTGCCCTTAGAGGGCCAATAGGGACAGGCTGTAATTGCTAAAGCCCTGTCCCCACTGAGTACCTGTTGAGCAGCCTTGAAATGAATGGACAGGGATTTAATGTTGTTCCTCTAGTTCATATAGCTTAATGGAATTAACTCATCAAAGGCACCACTCACGTCGCACTGGGTGTGAATGTTTTTCTTTACCCCTTTCTCCCCAATTTTGTCGTTGTGAAAATGGATTCCTCCCCACACATAAATCTGTGTTGTCACTGATGTTGAATCCTACTGACTAGGGCGAAAAAACAATCTCGCCTGCCCTAAATGTAATTCCTGGGAATGCCACGGTCCTAGACTCCACGGTGATGGCCAGGCACTTCACCTCTGCGCCACCCAAGCACTCTGATTATCTTATTAGTATCACTGTAAATATGTGCAGGAATGTCCCGTATTTCAAGTGCTAAATCCACAGGAATCCAAATATGCGCAATTCTCACCGTCGCGTGCCAAAATGCAGCCTCTGTTTACCTTTGTATTGTTGTGTTCTGTTCCCGTGTTAGAAATCGGCTCAATCAGAGTGCATTGTTTGTCACCACAGCGGACACTTGATTGGTGAGAATCAAGGAAGCACCAAAGCACACACCAACCAATCACAGACAAACGCATCGATGGACTGGACAAGCTGTTCCGGAATAACTACAATTTACAGCCGCTGTACTATTGAGCTGTCCATGTCCTTGTTTATGGTTATGTTTATGGCTCCAACAGCAATTGCACTATTGTCCATGTAATTGTTTATGGTTAGGTTTATGGCTCCAACAGCCACTATACTATTGTCCATGTCCTTGTTTATGTCTCCGCCTCCAACAGCCACTGGGCAGAATGTTTACCAGAATGTTTACGACCGACCGACCGACAAAGCCTCCTGTAGGCCGACCCCCTGGGTCGGCCTACAGGAGGCTTAACTAATCTTAACTAAAACATTTCAAATGATGATTTGCCAACTGGCCAATCAGGTTTGTAGACCTGATTTTGTTAATCTATGTAATGACGTCAACATACCCATGTCATTTTCCTTTAAATTAAAATGTCCATTAAAGACAAATCGACCTGCCTTCTAACGACTTCCTTTGTAAATGAGTTGCACTGATTGACTGGAGCTGCTGTGAGAAATGTTTCACTGGACGATACATGTGAAAGGAGAACAAAGGAAGGACCAGGCTGCTGTGGTGGTTGGACACTTGCTCTACTGCTTTGGAGGAGACAGAGACTTCACGAAAAGAGATCAGATTGAAGTACACATCTTTAACACAGTGTCTTTATGCTGGAGGAAGTTGACCCCAGCGACACCTGAAAGAGGAGAACGTCATCCTGAGGTGCCCTCCAAACATACGGGCCACACCGCTGTGCTCATAGAAAATATTGTGTACATCTGGGGAGTATGCCACTATGAATCTGATAGATTCTACAACCATCTTAGTACATTTGATGTCGACACCCACAGGTGGTTCACACAACTATATCTCTGGGGTTGTTCCAGAGGGGAGGGGAAATCACTCAGCCTGTGTCTTGGGGAAGGTCATGTATGTCTATGGAGGAAACACCCAGTTGATCAAATTCACTAATGACATGTACAAGTTGGACACCGCTACGATGGTCTGGTCTTTTATCAACACCAGAGGAACTCCACCACGGTTTTCATCAAGTCAGTCTGCCACCATCATCGGGACAAAGATGTTTGTATTTGGGGGCTGGGGGATATGGAGGGGCTGGAGGCACCACTACAACACCATCAGAGTGTTTGACACAGAGACCAACTGCTGGCTGAGCACGCCTTCTGCACAGCTTCTTCCAGAAGGACGCAAGAGTCATTCAGCCTTTAGCTACAATGGAGCACTTTACATATATGGAGGCTTCAAGTATTCCCAGGCCTTCAATGATCTGTGGAAATTCAGTCCAGAGACGTTTTCCTGGAAGAAGGTTGAGACAAAGGGGGAAGACCCATCTCTGATGTATAGGATGTTCTGTTGCATGGTGGGAGATCGCATGATCCTCTTTGGAGGAGAGAAAACACCTCAAGACCTGTTTGTCTTAGACTTAAGTCCTAGTCTCAAGACGTTATGCAAACTAGCAGTTATTCAGTACGATACGCGGATCAGGATGTCACGACTGCGACGTGACATCAGGTCGGAACTGGCAGCCATGACTACCAACAGCAACATAAACATAACAGCCCTCAAACTAAGACAACAAACAAACCGCTGACTCCAACAGTGTCACATAAATAGTGAAAGTAGCTGTTCTGCAAGCTATGTGAACTTGCAGATCTTTTCACTGGTTTAAAAACACATTTTATAGTCTGAACAACAGTTGTAACCTTAATTCAAAGGCAGTGACATCATCAACATGACGTCACTCATCTCCATATTTGGGCGCAGACAGACAGACAAGGGATGATGCAATTTGATGATGTTTACTTGACTCTGTAGGAGGCAAGCCGTATAGAAGAGGTCCGTCTGTTTTTTCGGAGATAATCTCAAAGAGATTTCTCATCGCCACCAGGCCAAAGAAGTACCTTTTCCCCCTCAAGTTACCCTAGCCAATTTTACTTTTTAAAAGTAAAATAAGCAATACCACAATGTAGAAATACTCTGTTACAAGCAAATATGGTATTTAAAACAATTTGCTTCAGTAAAATTACAAAGGTATTGGCATCATAATGTATTTTAAATACCAAACGTCAACGTACTCATCATGCAGAATATTTCATTATTTGTGCAGGAGACTTTAAAAGCCCTGCCAGATTTGAGCAGGGATAGGATTTGAGATAAGTAGAGATTGGATCAAGGTCAAGGTCATGTCTATTAATATGGCCCAAACTGGGCAATTAATGCTACTGCAGATAATACAAACTCTACAATGGGATTGGATTTCCCATTGGATGGGATGGAAAGAGTGCCTCATTTTGTGCCTGACCTATTTAGCAGTTGCATGGGCCAAAGTTCATTCCTGTACACTGCAACAGATGCATGGAACAAACTACCCAAAAGCATCAAGACCACTTGCTCCATGGCTGGTCTGAAGTCCTCCCTTAAGAAATGGCTCATTACCAGTGCGGCCCAAAGGCCCATTTTTTAATAGGGCTCGTACCCCCTCCCCCGCACACATGCACACACATACACACATACAGTACACACACACACACACACACACACACACACACACACACACACACACACACACACACACACACACACACACACACACACACACACACACACACACACACACACACACACACACACACACGCACACATACACGCATACACATACAGATACTCACACGCACGCCCGCACCCACACAAAGATCAACAGGACCACGATGAAAATACGCTTCTGGCTTTCTTGTGTTTATCCTTTTGACTATTCACTATAATGTGCATTTTGTCAATAAATCAATCAATCAATCAATTAATCTAAAGAGAAAGCTTTCCCAGCGATGGGACGCATTACTTTACCAGAGATGGGATGAATGTTGCAACTCAGCATCGCCTTGACATCCCCACACCAACACTATTATAGTTTTTGATTTTTTTTGATTTATTTGTATTTCCTTTGTGTGTCTGTGCTTTTTTTTGTGCTTTTTTTTTCTTTACCCCTTTTTCTCCTTAAGCCAACATGTGTAGCTCAAATCTTTGCTGCTGGGGGTCCCTGGAACTACATATTTTCTGTAGAATCTGTAGAATCGGTCTGTATTAACTGTTGATGGGTTAATCAATACAAAGGATTAACAAGAGCTTGCGACTAAATAACAACTACATTGGATCCATTGGAATCCAGGTTATTATTTTTTTTGCCATATCCTGAAAAGTTACGGTTTTGGACATATGAGGTTTCCACCCGACAGAGACGATAACATATCAGGTAAAGCTCTATAGACACAGACAGGGGTGTAATGCCGGCGAGCTAGCCAGGAGATCCACAGGGAAGAGGCAGCTCTAATGGCATGCAGCTCCGTGTCGGATGGCAGCGCTGCATTTGTGTGTGTGTGTGTGTGTGTGTGTGTGTGTGTGTGTGTGTGTGTGTGTGTGTGTGTGTGTGTGTGTGTGCGTGCGTGCGTGCCATTAGAGAGGGGGAGTTTGCACTCTGGAAATGAAAAATCGCACTTGTGCAAAGTTTTATTCCATCTTCTCGCGGACGTGAACTGCTTTCTAAACTTTGTACGAACACACACACACACACACACACACACACACACACACACACACACACACACACACACACACACACACACACACACACACACACACACACACACACACACACACATTAGTATTACCATACTTGTGAGGACATCAATATTTCTGTACAGCGATTTTATGAATGTCATTCTTTTTTACCACTAACTCTTTTCACATTGGCACCACACTGGCATGCAACTATAAGCGTAATAATTGTGGCATAATTCCAACCCCATGCAGTTCTCTAAACCTAAACCTCTAAATGTGTAATCCTAAAACCTGTCCTCACAATGTCTATATCTCAATTGCTTTGTTTTTCTTTGTTTTACACACACACACACACACACACACACACACACACACACACACACACACACACACACACACACACACACACACACACACACACACACACACACACACACACACAGAGGTTTAACCCATTCAATCCGGGGACACATCTGTCATATTAGCTTTCTTTGGCTATTCAAAAATAGCAGATCTACAAGTTCAAAGCGCGGCACCGAGTGCCACGCTATGAGCTTGTAGATCTGCTATTTTTGAAAAATCTTGAAAATATGTGAATTTTTTATGCAAACATTTGTAACTCAAATCTTTGCTTCTGGGGGTGTCCCTGGAACAAAATATTTGACAAATGCTGGCTTTAAGAAAATATACTGTTAAAGATTTGCACACATTTGTTGCACACAAATGCTGATCTACAAGCTCATAGCGCGGCCACACTATGAGCTTGTATATCTACTATTTTTTGAATAGCCAAAGAAACTTAAAATCGGCCACACATTCGCCCAAACACACACACACACGCACGCACGCGCACACACACACACACACACACACACACACACACACACACACACACACACACACACACACACACACACACACACACACACACACACACACACACACACACACACACACACACACACACACACACACACACACACACACACACACACACACACACACACATGCATTTCATGTATTTTCCCCCGCTATTTGTCTAATTAGCAGCAGGTGTTGACATTTATAGTCATTTGTACCAATTAGTGAACACAATGGTCCACATTAAATCTTGTTTACAGCTCAGTTTACTGAGAATTAAATTCAGAAAATTACAAAACCACCAATTAAGCATCTGTCTATGATCACACAATAAAGCTGTTGTGGGAGAAATAATAAGAATAAATGATACAATATTTGTTTTTATTGAGTAAAAGTACAAAGGTATTGTCAGCAGAATACTTACAGTACCAAAGTAAAAGCATTTTTCTTTGTAAAAGAGTACTTAAAACAATGCTGATCTACAAGCTCAGAATACATCGTGATGCAACGCATTGTGAGCTTGTAGATCGGCTATTTTCAAAAGATTTGTATACATTTTATTCATTTGAAAGCTTGTGAAATGGGACATTCTGCATAACTTGTTACTTTAAGTACATTTTTATACCAATACTTGTGTACTTTTACTCAAGTAAATTCTGAATTTCTGACTTTTCCTTGTAACGGAGTATATCTACATTGCAGTATTGATACTTTTACTTCCACCACTGGTAACTAGGAACAAAAGTAAAACATAAATAAATAAATAAATACATGTAGTGCAGTAAAAAAAAGTACAATATTTACCTCTGAGATGTAGAGGAGCGGCAGTAGCTTATAAGTTATAGGAAAATGTAAATACTAATGCGATAAAGTAAAAACAGCAGTGCTTGACTATGTTACTGAAAATCAAAATTCACTGAAAAAACACCAATAAAGAATCTGTTTATGATCACACACAATAATTGCGATTAGACTATTATGTAATAGCTGTGACAGGCCTACTGAGGACGACGCAGAGAGTTGGAGTCGCTTGCCGACAGAGCAAAGCGAGGAGCCAGTAAACCCCAAAGTGGGCATTTATTCACCCAAACCTTCACATCACAATAAGCAAGAGCAAAAAGAACGGCTTCATGAGATCACCCAGAAGCATGAAGATGACGGAGCGAGCAGAGCCTGTTATACTGCTGCCCTACGGCTGCTTTAACTGATGAATAACGTATGTTCTGTGACGTTAGGAGACCCATTATCACCAAGACACAGGCAAAGACAGAACACATGAGAGAGCACGTCAATCAAACATCCAGGGGTTTTGCAATGCTCTGCATTAATGTGTCATATTCCATGTCCATGAGCCAACCATTTCAGGCTCAGTCACAGAGACATCTAGGATATCACGTGATCGCGAGATCTAACTGCTCCATCCCATTTCCTGGTTAGCGTCTGTGGGGGAATCGGCTGTATCTTGAGTTCCTTTTGTTTCCCTGCATTTTTTGACGAGACGTGGTATTTTCAACGGCCTACACGAGGCGAACGAGGGGTCACAGTGATTTTTTTGTTAATACTTCTTTTCATTGGTTCAATATTACCACTTTAACTTACACTTTCAAAATTCCTTAAGCGAAAACAGCTGATCTATAAGGTCACAAGGCGTTGCGATGCAACTCGTTGTGACCCCTTGTAGAAGGGCATTCACTTACGGAGAAATGAAAGTTTAATTATGGAGATATGAGGTTTTGACCGACAGCAACGATGTGTAAACATGACAGCACTTTGTTAGACTTCTGACTCAGTACACTTCTTCACCGATACGTAAAGATTTGACTCCAGTGGTGGACATTACTTGAGTACTGTACTTAACTTGAGTATTTGTATTGGATATTGATCACTTTCACTATACTACAATATCGTCACCTTGCTAAACTAATGGCCTAAGTCATTTCTTGATGACAATGATATTTTTGCGTCAGCTCCTCATGACACTGGCCACCTCTGGTAAAATCGCCCATCTCCTAATTGAAAAGGATCATGCTGTTCACTCCCCTTTTAGTATAATGGCCTAACTCCCTAGTGTGACTTAGGACAAAATAGGCATTTTTTTTTTTACCCAAGTCACATGGTTTTGTGACAAAGGCAAAATTATTTACTGATTTAGGCCTTTTTTTTGGCCTAAGTCAGATTTAATCCTATTTATACCTATTTAAATCTCTTATGTTACATAACTGACAGACAGTGTTATTTCTATTTAAATAGTCATAATTTATTATAAACATTTTGGGTGAAATGATTAAGAAATAGATCGTTTTGTTTTGGATCAGTTTTTTATTTTTCCTGAAAAACTTTAAAAAATGACATAGGCCATTAGTTTAGCAAGGCGACAATATTGTACTTTTGACTCCACTGGGCCCTAACACACCCCGCGTCGGGGCCCAGACCTCCCAATCTCAGGACAGAGTTTTTTTTTTTTATATGAATATATGACATTTTCAAACTTCATATATATGCCTGTCTTTTCAAATAATCACGATCCCAAACGTAACTGTGATATAGTTAGAGGGTATTTGAGAGGAATGTGTCATCACTTTTGCAAAGGTATAAATGTGCTGGTGTGCACACTTTAAAGTGTGTTCCACCTGGAGTTGAATATGCAGTTTATATAACCATGCCAGTTCTTCTTTCATTTCTCCCTGGAAGAGAGAGGCTTTGCTGCATGTCTGCAGTCTGACCTGGCTTCACCTCCTTTCACCACACATTTCTTTCTTTTTTTAATGCCTTTTCTCCCCAATTTAGTCGTTATGCCGATTAACTGCCAATGACGAGATTACTCATCATATTTTGCTAAGGTGCTAAGACGAGAATGGGGATTTTTGTGTGCTTTTCCACTAGATGGCGCTGTTCGCTCGCCTATGGATCACTGTTTGGCTCCCAGTGAAGTAGAGAAGCAGCGGGTCAGTGATCGCAAAAAAAAACAGCCCGTTCACTTCCTTGTTATTCGAGTTGGAAGAATGTATTTTTCTCTGTTTCTGTTGCTTTTTTGGCAAAATCAGCCATATATACAGTCAACTGCCCACAACTAATGGAACGGATGCTCGGGACACCCCCCCCCCCCCCGTCCTACTCCTCCCGCCCTGACTGGGCCGTAGGATTACGTGCAGTGATAACACCCTCCATGCCCGGCTTCCGTCCCCCGAACACGGGGCCAATTATGTTCGTATAGACATAATGTCAGGCTCTAGTTATGTCACTGATAGTTATACTGTACTTGTACTATATTAACATTTGTTTGTATCATCCTTAACCTTTAAGTTAAATTATAATTATTTCCGTGGACTTAAAATCATTGTTTTATTTGATGGCCTCCCTGCCCTGGTATTTTTGGCCGTTGTGCCCTCAAAAAAATTACAACACCAAAGGCCAAGTGGCCTTGACCCTAAAATGACGAAATTCCAAGCCCAGCAGATAATAATTCGCAATATTCCCTTTGGTCAGTATCTACGCCTAAGACGGAACTGTAGCTCATTCTCAGACTGACTTAACAAATTGTTTCTTGGAAATAGGCTACGACAATAGAAACAAACCTGCAATCAGCATTTTGACTCAATATGCAATATGCACAGACAGAACCTCACTTAAAAACAAGAAAAGAGCCACCCACTCGCCTGTGTTTTTCTACTCAATACACTCCCTCGGCAGGGTTAATTAAAACAACCGTTTTAAAACACTGGCACGTCTTACAATGTGATCCCAAAAACTGTTAAATGTCTGTCCTGATCCTCCTCTCTTTGCCTTCAGAAGATCACGCAGCCTAAGGGAGCCAAGCCCCCAGAATTGCTGAGAAACATTGAAGCCGCCACTCCAATGGCCAAAGCTGGAACTGCAGGTGGGGAGAAATACATGCACGAGCAAAACATACTTTTTTAGAGATTTTTATAGATATAGATATAAATATGTAAACATATTATCCATAAATACATATGCATTCACATATAAATAGGCATCTCGAGTGTATTTAATAAATATCTCGCGTTCAATCCTTGACACACGGGCTGCCGTAGAACGCAAAAAGGACACTAGTGCGCATGCTCATAACTCTATGTGTGGTCAAAATCGAACCATTAATTCTACTTCCGGCAGGCTTCCGGGTGCTTCAAAACGCCAGTGAGCACATTCATTGAAATGATAGCTGGGGGCGGGGCAATCCGCCCTCTAGTTATATTATACCTCTATGAAGGGAGCGCCTAGTCCGTTCGGACACGAATCCCCCTCCCCCTCCCCTCTCCACTTGGCCTCCTAACCGCCCGAAATGTGCACACTGTTCAAATTTACAAATGTATTAATTGTATACAGTGCGAGGCGTTGTGAGCTTGTAGTTCGGGGCCATATTTTCGCAATATTTTTCTGTGGAACTCAGTCAAACTGAGTGTAATGCCAACAATTCCAGGTGCTTGTCAGGGTGGTATGGCGGGTGGGGGTGGGGAGGGGGTCCCCCAGTATATCAAATAGGCTGTGGCTTTCCAGGGGACTTTCAGGGAAAAGATCAGGGAAGTGTGAAGTTCTGAAATGGCACATCTGTATTAAGTACTTGTGAAATGTAACCTTTAACCCTTTAAGACCGGGAAAGCAGCATCTGTGTCATTTTTTGATTTCTTTGGCTATTCAAAAATAGCAGATCTACAAGCTCATAGCGCGGCACCGAGTGCCGCGCTATGAGCTTGTAGATCTGCTATTTATTTTTTTAATCGTGAAAATGTGTGCAAATCTTTTAATATCTACTTGTCCATAGCGATCATTTTTAACTATTACAACTTTTGGGGGGTCCCTGGAACAAAATATTTTTGAGATGGGGGTCCGTGGCCAAAATTCATATAATTGTGGGGGTCCTTGACATGAAAAAGTTTGAGAACCACTGATTATAGCAACATAAGTTTTTTTTTCAAAAAACTGTTAGGATTTAGAAGACATTTGTAGAAACCCCCCAGAAGCAAAGATTTGAGTTAAAAATGTTTGCTTTGAAAAATATATATATATCTTCAAAGATTTGCTCAAATTTTCACGATAAAAAAAAAAATAGCAGATCTACAAGCTCATAGCGCGGCACTCGGTGCCGCGCTATGAGCTTATATCTTCTATTTTTGAATAGCCCAAAGAAATGTTAAAATGACACGGATGCGTTCCCGGTCTTAAAGGTTTAATTACTTGTACCACTATGAGTGTGAACTTGATCACACATTGAATATGATAATTGCCCCGCATGTGCAGAACAGATCTTCACATCTCATTATGGGGATGAAGACACCTGTGTTATGCTCTCTGATGAAGATGCCTCGGGCATTGAAACGTTAGTCCTCTGTCATGATATTATAGCACCTAAATAAAAAAGGCACCTGCTGCTGAGAATGCACCGGTCACTCTGGGCAAGACCTAGCCGGTTGAGTGTCTAAACCATAGACTGTATTAAAGAGATGGACAAAGTAACGCCCTCAGACTCTACAGACTGTAAATGAAGCCCATTTTTCAACGATTTCAAATCCGCCATCTTTAATATATACAAAAAAGCAACCGGAAATCAATCGCTAAATGAATGCTATTGGTTGGGTAGCTTGTCAATCAAATCATCCCACACCTCCTAGAGCATAACCTACTTTATCGTCAATTTTAAAATAAATGGGACCATAATTTACCAAAACGCATATCATGGTGATTGAAAGAAGACTTTAAACTAGTGTCTGGAATGTTTATTAAGGTAATAAAATCAAGTCTAAAGTTCGTCAAAAACCCACCCAGTTGAATGGAGAAAAAATATTTCTGACACCAGCTGGGTTAGAACAGTGAAACTACAGGCAATTCATATGAACTGTCACTTCCTTTATAGACTCAATTTCAATGCAGGAAGCCATGGGCCCTTGGTCTAAACGGAAGTGCCGGAATTTGCCGGAAGTACCGCCCAAGGAAATGACGTTGACGATTTACAAATCTGTCTCCATGAATGAAACGAGTGTTAGTATTGGTTGAAAAATGTAGTTTCCGGGGGAAATACGTACAACGGAAGTCCGGCCCCTAATACACACTCTCTGCATTAGGTTGTGACCAGGCTTTTCTCTTCACAGATGAGGCTGGCATTTTTATAAAGACATTATTTACAGTTCTAATGCTTGGTGTGAATGGCCCATAATGCAGTACTTCTCAAAGTTGGGTCCAGGGGGTCCCCAGATAAAATCAGTTAATGCAGTGGCTCACAAAGTGGGGTCCCAGGTGTGGGGGGTGGTTCCAGGGGGTCCCCAGCAAAAGTGTGTTAATATCACATCACAATAATTTTAACCGCTTTATCCTTATTGTATACTTTGGCTACTCAAAAATAGCAGATGTTGATAGCTTGTACTGCTATTTTTGAGGAATCTTGAATAATTTTTGATGCTTTTGTGTGACGCTGTAGGATGATCTAGTAGGAGCATTAACTTACAAAAAAAGTTAATATAATTATGGAGATAAGAGGTTTCTGACCCAACAGCAAAAACATTAAACTGTGGGTCCTTGAAATGAATAAAGGTTGAGAATCACTGATAGAGAAATAAAGGTACATAAGGTGTTATAGTTTTATAATGATACGATGTAGAGCGTGATTATGACTGAACATGCCCTCCATGGCTGGGTGAGGATGAGAGAGAGAGAGAGAGAGAGAGAGAGAGAGAGAGAGAGAGAGAGAGAGAGAGAGAGAGAGAGAGAGAGAGAGAGAGAGGACGTTCTGCCTGGAGGCAACACAAACTTTTAATTAGCTGCAGCTATTTCTGGAGTCTAATTCACACACTCACAGGTAGGTCGACATAAACGCACACACGTGTGAGCACACGCACACACACGCGCACACACACACACACACACACGCACACACACGCACGCACGCACGCGCACACACGCACACACTTGAGCACACATACACGTGAGCACGCACACAGGCATACAGGTAGTTTGACACAAATGCACGCACAAACACACACACATACATACACGCACGCACTCTCTCACACACACGCACACACACACACACACACACACAGCATCAGCAGCAGCAAAGACAAAGGAAAGACACATGAGATATTTCAGTATCATGACACACAAACACACACACATTATGCACGCACGTGTATATGCACGCACGCATGCACAAATACAGGTAGTTTGGCACGCACACGTGCATACGCACACGAGCTATTTCGGTATCATGACACACACGCGCGCGCGCGCACACACACACACACACACACACACACACACACACACACACACACACACACACACACACACACACACACACACACACACACACACGACAAGGCAAGAGACACATGTGCCAGTGTGCACAACTAGCACACGTGTATATGCAAGCACGCAAGCAGGTAGTTTGACACACACGCACACACACACACGCGGACACGGACGCGCACACACACACACACACACACACACACACACACACACACACACACATATTGGTGGGGGGTGGGGATCAGCGACCCATAAATGATGTAAATGATGCAGGCGTTTCATTAAGCGATCAAAGCTTCACCACAGTAATTAACTCACAGCCTAAAACTGTGACAGTGTGTGTGTGTGTGTGTGTGTGTGTGTGTGTGTGTGTGTGTGTGTGTGTGTGTGTGTGTGTGTGTGTCTGAACTGCGGTGTTAGACCATGGTTCCATCAACAACAGTGCAGCGCGTACCATGCCAAAGACCCCCGGTTTCAGACCCCCGACCCACAGGTTGAGAACCACTGCAGCAAGTTACATGTCTATGTTGTTGACCGTAATGCACCGTTACAGGCTTTACAGGATTCTTTGGTTTCCAAAATGCTTAGTGTTGTCCGTCGCGCCTCATTGTTTATGCCGCCCAAAAGAACAGATATGTAAGCTGTCAACACGCCATGACGCGGTGCGTTGATAGCTTGTATGTCTGTTATTTTGGGTAGCCAGGCGACGCACATTACGCGTCGTAGCAATGTATCTGGGTTTGAGAGGTTATGATTGATGTAAACTTACAGTATCCTACTAGATTGCCAGTTGTCACAATATTGTAGCTCTGTTCGGGATTATTGCACAAAGGTGGATGATGAAAAAGTTGCACTTTGCGAACGGGGACAATACTTGGACATAACTGCGTCACAGAGGAAACTAAATGGAGCAAGGCCTACTTCAGAGATGTTTACACACCCCTGGAATCCATTAGAATAGTGGAAATGGAACGTTAATAACAGCCAACGTACATATAGTGCATTTCCTGAAACTGGCCAATTTATAGCCAAATGCTACTGTATGTGACTGTGTACCACCCGGCCCGGGGGGTCGGTCGGGGGATGTCCATGGCGGTAGGAGCGCTCTCGTTACGCTCTCGAGACACTAGATGTAGGCTATACCCAAACACGTTGACATGTCATTCTTCCTTAATAAAACATATTTAGACTAACTAGCAGCAGTAGCCTTGATCAGGCTGTGTGTGAGCCTGTGCCTTCCACAGTTGAGCTGCGCTATAAGACGCAAAGGAGCCTAAATTAAAGTATCCTACTATTGATTAATAAACATTCATTCTGTGCATTTTTCATTTCGGGTGGGTTTGTGGACCATCATAACTGTATTTCAGCCTAAAGGCGGTTACACACCGGCGAATATGCGAATATACGCAAAATTCGGACTCGTTCCGAATAATTAAAATACGCTTTTTCGCTCCATGTAAGCTTGCATTGACTTTATAAGTGTTTTTTTTTAAAAACGTATTATTCGCATGAAAAAAATTGCCCGGTGTGTAAGGACCACAAAAACACGACTCAAGACTCGACTCCGACTCGAGCTCAGAGACTCGTGGACATCTCTGATTCACACAAGGCAGCTAAAGGCTGCCATTCACCTTCAGTGTTAGACCAGGTTCCATTAACTACCACTTCACTGCTACGCTGCTGCAGCAAACACACCAAGGTTAATATGTTCTAAACTGTTCTAAATGACAACCTATTCTCAGTCAATGTACTGTATGAGTTAAAGGTGACTCAGATGGAAATATGTCATTTGTGCAGTGGTGTAAAGTATCATTTACTCAAGTACTGTACTTAAGTCCAATTTTGAGGTAGAGGTACTACATCACGGAGGCAAATATTGTACTTTTAGTCCACTACATTTATTGAAAACTTTAGTTACTATTTACGTTGCATATACATTATACATTATTACATTATAAAACATACATTAACCACTTCAGCCCTATTTTATACATAGGCTATTTGAAAATAGCAGATCTACAAGCTCACAACGCATTGCGTCACGTTGTGAGCTTGCAGATCTGCTATTTTCAAACATTTTAGTACTTTTACTTTTGGTACTTTAAGTATACATTTTGATACCAATACTTTTGTACTTTTACTCAAGTGAATTTTGAATTCCGGACTTTTACTTGTAACGGAGTACTTTTACATTGCAGTATTGATACTTTTACTTAAGTAAAACATTGGAGCACTTTTTCCACCACTGAATTTGTGCCACTGGCCGACAGACACGGCTGTTTGCCAAAGTGTAAATTAGTCATAAGTCTCTCCTGTGCCATCTAGCAGCCTTTCCTATCTCTTCTCTCTCTTTGTACACGCGCACGCACGCACGCACGCACGCACGCACGCACGCACGCACGCACGCACGCACACACACACAATCTGGCAGCGTGGGAGAAAGTTGCTTGTTAAAGAAGCCAGTGTGTTTCATGTGCGGGTGCCAATCAAAACCTCTAGAGAGAGAGAGAAACACATCACTGTGAAACTGCAGGGAGCCTCTGTCTGCTGTCCACACAATCAATGGCTTAGTCTGTCTGTCTTGCCCTGTCTTGTCTTGTCTTATTCTTGCCTTGTCGTGCCTGTCTGTCTGTCTGTCGTGCCTGTCTGTCTGTCTGTCTGTCTGTCTGTCCGTCCGTCCTGTCAGGGAGTCAGTCAGCAGGACAATGCGTCATTCATTCATTCATTCATTCATTCATTCGTACGTATTAATCCAGAAGGACATTTGTTCAGCTCCAGTTGCAATACATTCATAAATACATAAGCATGATGAATATATAAAATACATTTCATCAATGGAAATAGAATGACGTGAAAAACGAGTTATAGTTATACAAGTTATACAACATCTAAAATCCTGAGAATCCAGACAGACAGCCATTCAGTTATTAAATCAGTCTCCTAAATCTCAACAGTTTTCTGAAAAACGTATGTTTCTATATCAGTGGTTCTCAAACCTTTTCATGTCAAGGACCCCCAAAATTATATGTATTTGGCCGCAGACCCCCATCAAAATATGTTGTTCCAGGGACCCCCAGAAGCAAAGATTTGAGTTCAAAATGTTCGCTTTAAAAATATATATATTCAAAGATTTGCACACATTTTCACAAATTTTCAAAAATAGCAGATCTACAAGCTCGTAGTGCGGCACTCGGTGCCGCGCTATGAGCTTGTATATCTGCTATTTTTGAATAGCCCAAAGTGTAAAATAATGCTTTTGAGCTCAAATCTAAAAATGACACAGTTCCAGGTCTTAATGGGTTAAATCAGCCAGCCAGCCAGCCAGACAGCCAGACAGCCAGACAGCCAGACAGACAGCCAGACAGCCAGACAGCCAGACAGACAGACAGACAGACAGACAGACAGACAGACAGACAGACAGCCAGCCAGCCAGACAGACAGACAGACAGACAGACAGACAGACAGACAGACAGACAGACAGCCAGACAGACAGACAGACAGCCAGCCAGCCAGCCAGCCAGACAGACAGACAGACAGACAGCCAGCCAGACAGCCAGCCAGACAGCCAGCCAGACAGACAGACAGACAGACAGACGGTAAGCTGCGTGTCTCTCTCTCCTCCTACAGTGTACAGAGTGATGACAGTTCTCTCACAGAGTCTGCTGACAGCCTTCTTGCTCCATGTGACACCTTGTGTCACGGCCCTGCACACCTCAAGGTGCCAGGGTGCTTCATCTCTGACACCCAGCACATGACAGCCTGCAGTTACACTTCTGTCTTTACACTCTGAGCTACAGGCACACGTCTTCACTGTCAGGAGGGTAACCTTGTATGAGCTACAGGCACACGTCCTCACTTGTCAGGAGGGAAACCTTGTATGAGCTACAGGCACACGTCTTCACTGTCGGGAGGGAAACCTTGTATGAGCTACAGGCACACGTCTTCCCTGTTAGGAGGGAAACCTTGTATGAGCTACAGGCACACGTCTTCACTGTCGGGGGGGACCTTATATGTCCAAAACTGTTACTTTTCATGGAATTGGCGTAAGACCTGTCTTCAAATATGGATCCAATGTACACTAGTTCAGTGGTTCTCAACCTTTTCACCCCCCAAAATAATCATATTTGAACTGGGGACCCCCAAAAAATGATCATAATTAGACTGGGGACCTCACACCCTGACAAGCACTTGTCCAGAAGTGTAGGAGTTGGGGCATTACATTTGATTACTTGTGATGCAGTAACGGTCTTAATTCATTTCTTTCTTTCTTCCTTTTTTTGTAGGTAGGCCTACGCGCACGCACGCCAGTGAGATCTGCTATTTTCAAAAGATTTGTAATACATTTTAGACGTAATGATAACTTGTGAAACAGGACATTCTGCATAATGAGTGCTTTCTACTTGTGGTACATTACCAATACTTTTATACTATTCTATTCAAGTACATTTTGAATTCCAGACTTTTACTCGTAACAGAGTATTTCTACATTGCAGTTTTGATACTTTTACTTAAAGGGATATTTCACTTGAAAAACAAATGTGGGTCATTTTATCGTCTACTCAGGCTTTTGTGAGCCCCCCAGACAGTTTTTAAGTTGCTTGATTCAGTATTTAACTTTTAACTTTTTAAATGTTTTAATTTATTTAATCACATTTTTTTTATTGTATATACATTTGTTCAATTTCCCAAAAATATATAAAAAATAAATGAAAAAAGTAATTGAAAAAACACGGTCTCCACACGTATAGAACGACAGAATTAGGACAGAATTAGAAGACCAAAAATGTTTTTAAAAGTGAAATATCCCTTTAAGTAAAAAATGTGAGTAGGACTTTTTCCACCACTGCATTTGGTGTCCCCGTTCTTCTATTGAGACATTTAGATTAGGGTTGTCCGATATTGGCTTTTTTACCGATAACCGATATACCGATATTGTCCAACTCTTAATTACCGATACCGATATCAACCGATACCGATATATGCGGGGATTATTGTGATTAGGGTAAGCTCAAATTTCATATCACACACACCATATACAGTAAGAACTCCTGTAACTTATTTATAAAGCAAAAAAAAAAAAAAAATGTTTTTTTTCAAAAACCGATACCGATATTTTCCCGATATCAATTTTTATGCTAATATCGGCCGATAATATCGGGAGGCCGATAATATCGGACATCCCTAATTTAGATCCTGTGTGTCTAGGTCGGGCAGGAACTTTGACACAATCCTGTTCCTTGGATACAGGCCAGAGCCCATTTCAAGGTGCTGCTCCTGACCTATAAAAGCCTTGAATGGACTTGTAGCTCAATCCTACATGTCTGTCCAGTCTAATGACACGGCACATTCCAGGACGGTCGCTACGCTCCCAAGGTATACCGGTCACCTCACAGTCACAACGGCTAATTAAGCCAGTAAGACCGGGAACGCATCTGTGTCATTTTAAGATTTAGTTGGGCTATTCAAAAATTGCAGATCTACAAGCTCATAAGCTTGTAGATCTGCAATTTGTTTGAGAAATCGATCTGTGCTTCTGAGTGTCAGTGTTAATTTTGACAGCCAATTCCAATTTAGTCTTAGTCCTAGTCTTTTGAATAACACACCATTTAGTTTTAGTCCCATTTTAGTCTTCTGGAATGGTTTAGTCTTAGTATAGTCTTAGTCTAGACTAAATATCAAAACCTTAGTCTTTTAGTCTTAGTCTTAGTCAACAAAATTGACACTGCTGGGGGTCCCTGGAACAGCATATTTTGAGATAGGGGTCCGCGGCCCAAAACATATCATTTCGGGTGCCCTTGACATGGAAAAGTTGGAGCACCACTGATAGCAACATACTGTTAGGATTTAGAAATCATTTTTCGATATGTATTTGGCCGGCGGACCCCCCATCTCAAAATGTGTTGTTCCAGGGACCCCCCAGAAGCAAAGATTTGAGTTAAGTATTCGCTTTAAAAAATATATATATTCAAAGATTTGCACAAAATATTCACAATTTTTCAAAAATAGCAGATCTACAAGCTCATAGCTCATGAGCTTGTAGATCTGTTATTTTTGAATAGCCAAATAAATCTTAAAATGACAGAGATGCGTTCCCGGTCTTAACGGATTAAAAAACACAGTCGGGGACAGAGCATTCTCCCATCGGGTCCCCTGTCTCTGGAATGTTCTCTCTCCAATGGTTAGAGCAGTGGTTCTCAAACTTTTTCATGTCAAGGAACCCCAAATTGACACTTATTAGCCCGCGGACCCACATTTCAAAAGATATGCCAGGGACCCCCATAAAACAAGATTTTTTTTACGGCTCTAGCAGTGATTCTCAACCATTTTAATTTTAAGGACCCCCAGTTTGACATGCATTAGGCTACAGACCCCCATTTAATGGCATTTCTATCACTTGGACCGGAATTTATATTGTAAAATTAATGTTAATTTAACTCTGAGAGTGTACAAATGTAACATACACTCTCAGAGTTACAGACCCATAAGGGTCCATTTGGTGCCTAATCTATCATTTAGCTGGGGACCCCCTGGAACTCTCTCAAGGACCCCTGGGGGTCCCCGGACCCCACTTTGAGAACCAATGGGTTAGAGATGCCATTTTAAAATCTAGGCTTTAAACCCTTTTTTTGTTTTACGGTTTCCCCTATAGCCTTATTGATTTTACGCTTGTGTCCATCCTTTCTAACCTTGTGGTTTTAATACTTTGTTGTAAATCTTTAGTGATTTGTATTATACGTATAGCCTAGGTGTGCGCAGCCACATATCGATTTTTTTGATCATACGTGCATTTTCACTGTGTATTCTTTGTTTCTTTGTGTTTTATGTTGTATGATTTGTTGTGAAGTGTACAGGGACCACCTTGGGCTGATGTTGCGCCATAAATAAATAAAACTGAACTTGAACTCGTTCGACACAAATTCTGACCTGAAGGTTTCTCCCCTGAGCAAGCAGGCAGGCTCATAAAAATAAAAATAAAAAATCAGCACTTGCGCAAGAGACCTGGGTTCAAATCTGGGGTAGAACAGGGATGTTACATAGTGCAGCTTTAAGTAAAAATAGGTACTTAAATGACATAAATCAGAGTAGTTGTTCCAGCTCTGCTCCGGTCTCATAGTGTTCAGTTTGAACACAGACGAGGATGAGTGCCTGGCTGTATAGGCAGAGAGACAGAGACAGACAGGTCGTCTATAAGGGACATATTTTTATTTTATTCACTACAATTACACCCACCACTGCTCTGCACACCTTATAGACACCTTGAAACATTTAATACAAGTGTACTGGAGTTAACACTGTGATTTACATTATTCACCTTGTGATGGTTTTATGACCATCATGCCTGTTCTTCGTGTATGCTTCCCTACTCCCTGATTTGAAGGCAGAGGGGTTCTATCAAGCTTTCATTTGTTAAAACATACAATAAAATGTAATCACATAAAAAAAACTAATAAATAAAATAAAAACTAATAAATACACAAATAAAAAAGAGTCCTGCATACTTTTGTGCCATGATGTGATGCAATGTAAGCTTGTAGATCTGCTGTTTCTTTAAATAAAATATGGGGGGGGAAAAGTTACATTAATTTTGACAGATTTAGAAAAAATCCCCAAAATGTGTTTCACTATGTACACAAACCATAGTATACCCTATTCTGGGATGAACATTCTACAAAAAATAGCCAATCTACAAGCTCACCATGTGTCACAACGCAAATAAAGAAATGTACAATTACTTTGATTGGTAAGTGTAAAATAATTACAGTTTTGGACAATTATAATCCCTTACACTGTACTTTACTGCCCTTAACACTGGCCTGCACATGCATGAGCATGTAAAAAACATAAAAATAACAACTTGCCGATGTGACGTGTGTTACGGTTTCAACCCAAACGCAATAACCTGGCCTCTGCTCTGCATGATAAAACGGACAGGTATGATATATGAGTCTGGGGGCTTTTATGGCTTTTAGCCATACATTGCTCCCCCCCCCAATTCCAGGAGGAATTCTATCAGAGGATGTTCCACTTATTTGCATGTGTAATCTGCTGAGGGACCCCCACGGGGAGGTCAGAGGTCATTGTCTTGTCCCATTGTGTTGGTGAAGATGCCCGCCAGAGTGGCCACGTTCAACCTGACCTCCCTATTCTGGGCACGTCGTTATAGACTGCTGAGGACAGAAAGTCCTCAAGCGTTGTTCAGAAATAGCACAACAAAATAGCAGATCTACAAGCTCACGACGCATAAAAACTGCACATTTTTGTGACGATAGTGTTTGTTTAAAACGCAAACCTTTTTTGTTTAAAGGTTAAAAGGGGGGACTACATTTTTGTTGTTGTTGCTGTTGTTGCTAAAATAAGTATTACATAGCTCTATATTCTGATAGTAATCATTGCTATAGAGCAGGGGTCTTCAACGTTTTCAGGCCAATCCCCTAGCTGAGAGAGAGATGAAGCAGGGACCTCCTCTATATTGTATAAAAATTGTGTTTCAGATTTAAAAATGTTTTGTTTACTTGGTCTGCTCTTTTTTCCCTCTACACCAAACACCTCTTTGCCAAAAAAAATAGCAGATCTACAAGCTCACAACGCCTCGCACTGCGAGGCGTTGTGAGCTTGTAGATCTGCTATTTTTTTTGCTAAAGTTCTCCTCAGAAAAGGGATGGTAGGGTTCAAGTGGTTAAGGTAAAAAAAAAAATCACAGCACACAAAGATTTGGCGGACCCCCTGTATTAGCTCTGAGGACCCCCTAGGGGTCCCGGACCCCCTGTTGAAGACCCCTGCTATAGAGTGTTTGTCAGGATAACAATGTGATCCAATCATGAGAGAAAACTCATACAGTATAGGATGAACATGAAAGTGGTGGGGGGGAAGTAAATACAATTGGATTTGGAACGCTATACAATTGAAGTTGATGAATGGGTTCTCCTTCCTGATTGGATCAAATTGGCAAAATGTATTATCTGTCTATTAAAGAGCCAGAGAGACAAGGAGAGCCCTATTATTGAACGAACAATGATTACTATCAGAGTTTAGAGCTTTACCTAAACATAAAAAGAAAAACGGGGGGGAGGGGGGGGGAGTGATAATTATAACCAGATTATCACCTACACTACCATTATAGCTCTATATTCTGACCATAATCATTGCTATAGATAGAGTGTTTGTTCAGTAACAGGGGTCTCCATGACACTCAAGCTCTTTAAACCTGTTCAATCCGGGAACGTATCCGTGTCATTTTTTGATTTATTTGGCTATTCAAAAATAGCAGATATACAAGCTTGTAGATCTGCTATTAGCAGATATACAAGCTTGTAGATCTGCTATTAGCAGATATACAAGCTTGTAGATCTGCTATTTTTGAAATATCTCGAAAATGTGTGCAATATTTTGAGATGGGGGTCCGTGGCTAAACACATATCTAAACATTTAGCAACAGTATGTTGCTATATCAGTGACAAGGACCCCCAACAAGATATGCATTTGGCTCCGGACCCCCATTTCTAAATATGTTGTTCCAGGGACCCCCAGAAGCATAGATAGGAGTTAAAAATGTTCGTTTAAAAACACCAGATCCATGTCAGTCGGTTGAGCCTCTCACACAGATTGTTTACATGTTCTCATTGTATATAGTTTGTATAGTTTATGAACGGATGATTTTTTTGATATTATAATGTCGTTTAGACTGATGATGATAGGTTATTGGTTTACCTATGATCCTATTTCTATGCATTTGATGTATTACCTCGTGTTGTCCTTGCTTACTTAAGTGGCTCTGGAATAAGAGTGTACTGCTAAATGCCTACATTGTGTTCTTGTCGCTACAGATAGGTGTCAGAGCAGATGGTAGACAGGTACATGAATAGAATACAACCATATGGGGAGAACAATCCAATGTCGCAGGAACCTCTTATCTCCACACATTCTTTGTGTTTTTTTCCCATAAATTAACGCCCTACCTGATCACACTACAGCGTCAAACAAAAGTATGTGGCACGATGTGACACGTTTTGTGCTTGTCGATCTGCTACTTTTGCTGTTTTTTAATTTGAATACTGAAAAGTAACAAATGTGGAGGAGAGGAAGTAAAGTTAAAACTAATTTTATTCTATAAAAATGGCCAACATATTTCGACCAGTTGGGCCTTTAATTGGGGCGAGAACGATGAAGACCATAACTGGTCAAAACATGTTGGCAATTTTTATAGAACATTTTTGTTTTAACTTTACTTATCTCCTCCACATTATTTTTGTCTCCTCTTCCTTTTTGTCTCCGCCTTTTGTCTCCTCTTCCTTTTTGTCTCAGCCAGGCCGAAAGGCATGGCGAGAGAGTATGTTTTGCACCCTGTCTGTCCGTCCGTCCGTCCGTGTGTCCATCTGTCTGTGACCAGCTAATCTCTGGCACCGTTGGCACGCTCGCTGCGAAACTGTGCACACACTCCCTGGATGCCAATTCAGAACCTCTGCCCCAAATTTTTCACATGGGCCTGTTATAGCGCCACCAGGAGGCCGATTTGTGCAAAACACAATTTTTTTATATTACTCCTACAGATTTGATCCAAACATCACGCAAATCGGTACACAGTATCTCTACAGTCATTTGATCAAGATGGAAGTGTCCGATTTTCCATATTCCATCCTGATTGGCTATGATTGGCTTCCAAAGTTTGCAGGAAGTTCGCAACGTGGGATTTCAGTGAAATTTTGCACACACATTCCCACTAGGCCGAGGAATAAATGGCACACTTTTCACATTGGCAGGTTATAGCGCCACCAGCAGGTCTAATTTAGCAAAACATATTTTGGAATGTAGTGTCCGATTGCCGTGAAAGGCCTAAGAAGAAATGGCGCCCCTTTTCACATTGGCTTATTATTTAAGTCTGTATTCTCGCTGATCCTGGAAGCACCGTCAATACTTGTATGTACACATTTTTTATCTCCTGCAAGTGAGCATCCGTTTGGCCTCTGTGTTTTGGACTTTTGGGCTTTCCACCGACAGAGACGATATGGTTTCTTGTGCCTTTGTTTCTGAGTCTTTGTTCTTAAGAGTATGCTAATACGAGTTCTGAAAATCGAAGACACAAAATGGACCATTTATGAAAACACTAAACGATCAAATGTGACAAACATACGAGGTTTCCCTCCGACAGCGATGATGCAAGTTTCCTTGTTATCTCATGACAAAAGAACAAACACTTCTATAATGAGACAAGTTGTGATGTAGAGGTCACACCGATCAGCTTCTGTTCTGAATGTAACACTTTATAATAACACAGGTCACACAGTGATGTGACACGCAAAGGAATATTGTTTACCCTTTAAGACCGGGAACGCATCTGTGTCATTTTCAGATTTCTTTAGCTATTAAAAATAGCAGATCTGCAATTTGTTTGAAAAATCGTTAACATTTTAGCAAATCTTTGAATATATGTTTTGTTTTTTTAAAGCGAACATTTGTAACTCAAATCTTCATGTAAAAAAAATATGTATTTTGCGGACCCCCATCTCCACATATTTTGTTCCAGGGACAACCCCCCGCGTGAATCAAAGATTTGAGTTTAAAATGTTTGTTTAAAACATTGTTCAATTTTGTAGCAAATCGCGCTTTCTGCGTTTGATGCAGCTAAGCTACAATCGCTAGACCCATTGAAAGGGTTTAAGAAGAGTGGAGAGAGTTGTAAGCACATTACTCAACCTGGTGTCTTTGATGGTTTTTTATTTACTATACAAACATACAAACATAATCTAGTCTAAAACTAGTTACCAGTTAGCAACGGTTAGCACTTTAGGCACCGGTAGTTAGTGGTTAGGTAATAAAACCTGAGAGAGAGAATAAGCACATAACACACAGAGTATTAAGGATATGACTTCACATCAGACGTACACATCACAAGTACAAAATTACAATGTTACTCACTATTGGTCTCTCACTCTCTTGTAGGATCTCGGTAAGTTACTTAAAACCCATATTTCAGGTAACCCACGGCACTGTTCCTTCTGAATCTAAAATCCTGTGCTCAGGCAGCCTATTATATCAACTTCACACATAAGGTCCGCCTTTAGGGCAGATCTTTAAGCAACAGGAAGTTCTGGTTACCCACAAGGCTTTGCGCTTTGTCATGTACTGCTTCTTATCACACAAAGGCTGGCTAGCTCTGGCCTTCTGCCCTGTCCACCTATTGTTTCTTATCTCACACCCTTCCCCCGCTGGTATGCAAGGAGAACCCTTTGAGGCAGCTTCCTTAGCAGGGGGTCTACAGTGGGCTTGCTAGACTCAACTTGAAGGGACATTAAATTAGTCCAACAGGACAGTTGAAAATAAAGTACATTACTATATCATTAATAATAATCCACAATTATCTTTCATAATCATAGATTATTCCACACCTGCCACCTGTGTGTCTGATCTAGGATCCAAGACACACACAAAACATTCCTCGTGAACTTTTTGGCTCTTTAGATAACGGCTCGGTAAAACAATTGTTTAGTATGGCTCACACATTGTCTCTAAGTGGCTCCAAACCCATACACTGAAACAATTAACAGTTCAACTTAATGTTCAATTTGTTTGAAATACTTTTTGGACATTGTGGCTAATATTTGATCTCAAATTGACTTTACTTCACGTAAATCATGACCAATTTAATTTAGCAACAATTCTTTTGCACTAGTTTATCCCCGAGATTTTTCCTAAATCCCAGGACAAATTAACTTTAATTGTAGTTATTATCTATATTCAAGCATGAACCCTCCAAGGCCCATTTGTTTGACACCCACGTGCCTTGTCTTTTCTTCTCTCTTCCCACTAAGTCAATGTCCTATTTTAGGGCATGTTGCCATGGTAACTGACATTGTAATTAGGGCAAAAGGGTTAAAAGATTATTAAAATAGTTGATCTACAATTTCACCTCAAGAAATATTAACTTTAACCTCAAGCACACATACAAAATGCTTCTTATACAATCAACAAATAATAATTCAAACGGGTCTGATTGCTCATACCATGAGTCAAACATCAGTAGAGAATAATTGTTGTTGTGCGGAAGAACCTCCCAACTTATGTTGCATTTTGAACTTAGTGGCATAGTTTTGGAAGTTACAAGTAGCTTAATACATTTCATTATGCGTTAAGTTTTTCTTCTGTGGTATATTGCAAACCTAGAAATGATACTTTCATTTACAAAATATATTTCGAAATTCCTATGTAAACAGTCGCTCAAATAAGACATTTCGATTTTTTAGACACCGCGCTGGCATCTTTTCGCTTCTCGTCAGCACTGCCCCCTTACTCTGAGGGTGGCAGCGCAAGTGTCAGTTTGTTCGCCAGTGTCACGCTGCTGGCACCACCAGCCGCCAGTGGGACTGCTTTTTTTTTAGCAGCTCCCTCCTGGGGCCTCTTCTCAGCTGTTGCCAAGAAAGAGCTGGTTGCCCCCTCCGCAGAGGGTGAGGAAGGCTCATCTTTTATCTTCACCTTCTTTTTTCTAATTATTCCAGCCCCACCAGGACGAAGCATTCTCTCTGCCTGGATCCTGGCGGTAAGAACTGAAGCGACCTGACGTAGCACCCTGCCTCTCTTTTCTCTCCGCAATTTCCTCATGACCCACCGGACTGGAGCGAAGAGGTCAGGAGGCTTGCATATTTCACACTCGCATTTTTTCAAGAGGTCAGGAGATTTGCAGTTCGCACATTCGCATAATTTTACCTCGACTGGCCTGCAAACCAAGGTTTGCCTCCTGCCACCGTTGTGAACTGGAGGCTCGGAGGAAACACCGCTTTCAGCTGGTAGCCTGCCACCGCATAATTTTACCTTGACTGGTCTGCAAACCAAGGTTTGCCTCCTGCCACCGTTGTGAACTGGAGGCTCAGAGGACACGCCGCTTTCAGCAGGTAGCCTGCCACCTTGGTTACCCCGAGGCTCCGTAGGACCACCCAGCTGGCTGGCCATGGCTCTCCGCCCTGGCGTAGTGGTGTGCTTCCCCTCCATCTTGGGTGGGCTGGTGTCGACGTTCGTCATAGCGGCGCCCTCTGGACGGTCCTCCATGGCAGCTGTCGTGGCTGACACCTCCGACGGTGCCTCTCCTGGTGCAGCTCCTCCAGTAGCGACCTCCAGCGGCTGGCTCTCCGCAGTTACTCCCTGGACCTCCTCCGTGATGAGTGAGTCAGTGTAGACGTCCTCTGACGCCCTCGCCGGCGCCTCTCCTGCGGCCTCTGGTGGATGGTATCCCTCTGCGTTGAGTGGGTCCTCCTCCGTGGCTCTCACGATTGACGCCTCTGTGAAGTCATCGACCTCCGATGGCACTCCCTCCTCGGCCGCCGACTCCTCTGCGACGTTGACTCCCGGCACGGTTCCCCCCGGAACCTTCTCAGCGTCGTCCCCTGGAGCTGGTTCGACCTCCGATGGCACTCCCTCCGGATGGCCCTCTGGATGGTCTTCCTTCTCAACGTGGTCCCCTGGAGCTGGTTCGACCTCCGATGGCACTCCCTCCGGATGGCCCTCTGGATGGTCTTCCTCCTCAACGTGGTCCCCTGGAGCAGTAGTGAAGTCATCGACCTCTATGGCAGCAGCGGCGATGGCTGCTTGGACAGTGGGAGTAATTTTCTCACCCTCCTCTGCAGCGTAGAATGGGACCCCCGGGCAGGACCCTGCGTTCCTCCCTGGAGTGGTGCCATCTGGGTTGACTCTCAGGACTGCTGGCCCAGTAGATCCTGTAGGTGTGACCTTCCAACCCCCCTTTGCAGCGACCGGCTTATCTGTAGGAGTGACATTCTCACCTCCTGTTGCTCTGTCCTTTACGACCGGATCTGCTGCCTTCTTATCTGTGGAGATAGTCACTCGCTTTTCCCTCACAGCAGGGGGGTCTTCACTCACTTCGGCTTTTGACCATCTGGTCAAAGTTGCCTCCTTGATTCTCTCTATAGTCTCGTCATACTCAAGGCAACAGACATCCTGTATCCTGCAGATCACAGATGAATCGATGCCAACAACTTCCAGTATGGCGATAGAATATGTAACAACCTCCAGGAATCTATCTAAATCAGCTTTTAGCTCCCATGCCACCCTTTCGCTTGGTAGACAACAAAGAGCAAACTCTGCCTCTCTCCTAAAAACTGCTTGAGCTGCTTCACACCTCTCTAGTAACTCAGCTAACACTTCCATTCCCCTTTTTTACCTGGCCTTCTTGGCTTCTACAGGACTTAGGTAGGCCTTTTTTGTTAGTCTTAATTCAATAGGCTGTGAAAGCAATCGTCAGTTCTTTTAGCACGTAGTAGTGTTGTTCAGCCCTTAGCTAATAACAACAATAATCAATTAACACTGTGTTTAACCTGTAATAGCACTCACCCTGTAGCATTCTATGCAAGAAGCCTGTTAATGGTCTATTCACATTTAGTTATTTTGGTAATTAATACTGGCAGGATTTATTTAGCTCTACCAAAGTAAATAATAGCATTTAACCCACAATGATGACTTAATCCACTGCTATCGTAACCATCTAGTTGCTCCAGTTTTAGTCTATCATAAAGTCTGGTTGAACATGGTATTACACTAGTGGTAGAAAACCTCCCCCACCCCTTATCAGTAAACAATGGCCTTTAACTCCCCGTTATAAGATCCCCTCCTAATCACTGTCATTTAGTCTAATTTTTAGCTATATTGCAGTGGCTGGTCTCTCATAAAGCCTAGTTAAACCATGAATACTATTTTAAAGGTTGTCTAATCAGCTTAAAGCAAGCATCTATGATTAGATTATTAACCAAACCTAACTACTTCTCCTCTCAAGGCGTGTTAGAATTTGGCGGTTAGCTTAGCACTGTCTTGTAAGTGAACAAAGACAATGCTAATTTTCTCCCCCACCACTCAACAGTGGCAGTGGCAGTTAGCTAGCAGCTAGCACTTTATGCTAGACAATAGATCTGTTAGCACTGTGAGCTAGCGACACTAAGAGTAGCTCTCAGGACTGTTAGCTTCCTAAACCCCCTTATTGGTACGCTAATCAAACTTTTAACGGTAGCCTAGCTACATAACCTGTGGTTAGCTTCTAGCTTCTCCCTCAGCTCCTTATTCTTAGCACGCAGCGTTTCACAATCTACAGTCTCTTTTCTCCACGGTTTTCACAAACTGTGGGGCTTTGTTTCATTCATAGCAACCTGATAGTGATAGTCTCTCTCCCGGAGGTTCCTCGTAGGTACGTACAGTCTCAATGCCTCGGTCCTCTTTGTAGGCCGCAAGCTGCTCCGTTCGTCCCCTTCGCCTCCGTGGATCTGACGACTCCCTTCAGTTGCTGATTTTCACTCTACCACTAGTTCATTACTCCAGTGTTAGTGCTATTAACCTATTTTAACCTGTCCCATACCAGGCTTATAAGTATTTTATTAGTACAACTCACGTCTCATCTTAAAGAGACCGTGCGTCTTCATTCCTATGGCTATAGGAGTTTGTTGTTCTTTATATAACATGCATAACATCCGCTTCCAAGGCCTCTCTCTTTCCTAGAATTACAGAAGCTACCACGGGACCTTTTCTCAAGGTTCATCCGCTTCTATGGCCAAATACTTTCTTAGAGTTTACCAAGGCTACCACGGGTTTATAATTGTTTAATTACTCTGTAACATTTAATCTCTGTTTAATGACTATGTAACCAATACACACAACTAGTTGTCCCTCTCAGACACACTAGTGGTTGATTACATATTTCAGGTAACCCACGGCACTGTTCCTTCTGAATCTAAAATCCTGTGCTCAGGCAGCCTATTATATCAACTTCACACATAAGGTCCGCCTTTAGGGCAGATCTTTAAGCAACAGGAAGTTCTGGTTACCCACAAGGCTTTGCGCTTTGTCATGTACTGCTTCTTATCACACAAAGGCTGGCTAGCTCTGGCCTTCTGCCCTGTCCACCTATTGTTTCTTATCTCACACCCTTCCCCCGCTGGTATGCAAGGAGAAGCTTCCTTAGCAGGGGGTCTACAGTGGGCTTGCTAGACTCAACTTGAAGGGACATTAAATTAGTCCAACAGGACAGTTGAAAATAAAGTACATTACTATATCATTAATAATAATCCACAATTATCTTTCATAATCATAGATTATTCCACAAACATATATATAGGTTTTACTGTAAGAAGCACTTGAACCGTGCGTGTGTTTATGCGTTTGTGAGTGTGAGCGCGTGCACTGGTGGACGCACGCACTCACCCCTGGTACAGTACATACTGTACCGTCAGGTTGTTCATGTAGGATGGACAATCAGGTGAAGCTGCGGTGGATCAGATTCACTGACTGATGATATCAAATATTTTATATTTATATATGTAGTAACTGAAGCTAAATGGTATGCCTGACTACGCCACCTCCCGCTTGTGGAGGGGACAGGAGGAACAGGAGGAACCCCTAAACCTTAGAATGTTGAAACTCTGTAATATGACCACTTTCCCTTAAACAGGAACAATTTACCAGAGGCAGTTTGTGTTGAAATAGAACATACTTTATTAAACAACTATGGGTTATTAAAATATCAGGCAATAGTCAGTATGGCAAGAATATAAAGTGACAAGTTACAGTTCTCTCTCCTAATAAGGAAGGCGGGTCGGCCCGTACACATGTTACTACCATGTTACTATTGGGGGAAAGCGAAGGGGACAGGCCTGGCACCAAACTCATGCAATAATAAAATATAATAGTCAATACAAAAAGATGCAGTGTCAAGATTTTACATAGACACCAATAAAAACCAAAGGTCCCACAGTGCAGTCCCAAGAGAGGAATGGAAGGCGTGTGTAACAGGGCGGACCCGGCCTTGAACACGGTTACACTGTAACATAGGAGAAGAGAGAACCAATTAAAACAACGTCACTATGAATGCAAATCTAAAATCACTACCTAACTACTGTACCTCAAATGAATGAACTCAAATAAACAAATCAAAATAACAGTGGAAAACAGTGGCGGGACTGGTCCCTTTAAGGAAACCGACAAAACACATTAGTTGCCAGCCCTAGTATTTCAACATAATGCAAACACTGTATTCAAATCATTAAAAAGAACAAACAGCATAAACCTACTTTGCTTTGCAGTCAATGGACACAAGCAGCACAATGCAGGGACAAGGGCAGGGGACAATTCCAGCACCACGGCTACAAGAAGAAAACAGTGATGTTACAAAACTAAAAACACATTAAAATGCACAAAGAGGCAACACATAAAATCTATACAGCTGTACCAGTAGGTCTCTAGACACCACACAGCAGCTCACTGGTGGTCACTTTGTTTGTAAACTGAAATAAAATAATAAATACATTTGAATAAAATAAAACATAACAATGTAGATACAAATTAAAGTGCTATAGGCATGGTAGCATCCATGTGCTCAAACAGTAGGCTAACAAACAAAGTAGTAGCATGTGCTCAAACAAACAAATAGGCTAGCAGTAGAATTAGCCGCAACAAACAAAAGGGTAGCCTTACAAATGGTTATAATGTGCTACACAAAGTTGAGCTTTGGCATACCATGTGTTCTCCTTCACCCTTACTGAGAGGGGAAACACCATACTCTGCAGCAGAGTCAAATGGCTCTCTACTGGGAGGAACTAGACTTTTATACTTCCTGGTCATGTGACCAGGTCAGGTGCAGTGGGTGCACCAGTCACCTAGATTCCCACAATTGGAAATGGAGAGACAAGCAGACTCCTTTTACTGAACAAACACTCTATAGCAATGAGTACTATGAAAATATATAGAGCTATTTAACACGTATTTTAACCAAAGAAAATCACTTACCCTACCTTTAATTTATAGTTTATTTATTGCGCGATAGTGTCAAGCCGAGCGGATATTTACAATTGCTGTGTCCCGAGAATCTGGATAGAATCCTGTAGTGTTCTAGCTCATCTCAAAGTGTGATCGCTGTGCCCAGACACAGCACACCTTACACATATGTATTGGTCTTGCCCACATTTACAACGGTTCTGGTCACTTGTGTTTCACACCCTATCGGAGGTCTTAGAAACTGCAATGCAACCCTGTCCATTGCTAGCTATATTTGGCACACCATCAAACCCTTTACAATTCTCAAATCGAAAGTTAGATATCATTGCTTTTGCAACTCTCTTGGCGAGAAGAAGAATATTACTAGCTTGGAAATCTCCTAAACCACCCTCTCACTCAATCTGGCTAAATGATGTGATGTACTTCTTAAGCCTAGAAAAAAAATCATTCTCTCTCAGAGGAACCACTGAAGGCTTCTTTGAGTCATGGAGACCTTTCATTGAATATTTTAATAACCAGACCTCTCAAGTTTAGAATGATCTGTGGGCGGCAAGTGTAGCGGACAGTGGATTTCATTGTCTCTCCCATGGGTGTATATCAGTGGTTCTCAAACTTTTTCATGTCAATGACCCCCAATCGACACTTATTAGCCCGCGGACCCCCATTTGGAAAGATAAGCCAGGGACCCCATAAGAGAACATTTTCACGGCAGTGATTCTCAACCATTTTAATCTCAAGAACCCCCAGTTTGACATGCATTAGGCTACAGATCCCCATTTAATGGCATTTATATCTCTGGGACCCCAATTCATATTGTAAAATCAATGTTAATTTAACTCTGAAAGTCTGAGAGTTAACTCTCAGAGTTACAGACCCATAAGGGTCCATTTGGTTCCTGTCCATCATTTAGCTGGGGACCCCCTGGAACCCCCTCAAGTACCCCTGGGGGTCCCCGGACCCCACTATGAGAACCAATGGTGTATATGACACAATGACAATGGCTGTGACCCATGATGTGACCCATGACCTTGCTTGTACTTTTAATTTATCAGTACTTATTTTCAGTTACGTCGTTGTTTTGTTTTTCTGTTTATCTGTTTATTTGTTGTTTTCTGTTTTGGGGGGACTGCATGTTGTCTTTTGGTTTGTCTCATGATGTGTAAAAGAAAAAAAAAATGGGGGTGACTTTACATGAAATTACTTTTGACATATGCTATTGAATTATCCCCAATAAAAAAGTATTTAAAAAAAAAAAATCCTGTAGTGTGTGTGATGCCTTTAACCCATTGAGAGCTGAAGCCGATTCTACATGTCTCCTAAATCTCAGTATTCTCAAAAAACGTATGTTTCTATATCAGTGGTGCTCAATCTTTTTCATGTCAAGGACCCCCAAAATTATATGTATTTGGCCGCGGACCCCCATCAAAATACGTTGTTCCAGGGACCCCCAGAAGCAAAGATTTGAGTTAAAAATGTTTGCTTTAAATATATATATTCAAAGATTTGCACACATTTTCACGATTTTTCAAAAATAGCAAGGACCCCTTGGAGGTCTCCGGACCTCACGTTGAGACACCACTGTGCTATTGTGTGGAGCGGAGGCCATGAGACATCAGCTTAATTGTCTCAGAAATAACGACGATGTCATTAATTCTTCTACAGACCTCATCACATCCATGTGTGAAAAACAACCAGAACATCGAGGCACACGTTTTTCCATTTCTGACAGGTTACACAATGGTTGTTAGAATCCTATTTTAAGTCGAAGGAATGTTCTCTCTTTCTTTTAAATTAAGAGTAGCACTTTTTTTTCTTTACACCTTTTCTCCCAATTTAGTCGTTATGCCAATTAATTCCTCCACACATTTCTGTCTCTCACCTGCTGTTGTTGTACCCTACTGGCTCAGTGAGGAGCCCCCACCGAGAGGACATATAGCACCTCCGCCGGACCCTCCCCGCTGACAGGTGCCACCACAGTGCCTGTGGGAGTAGCGGTACGAGCAGTGACAATGATCTCTCCCCTCGCCTCCCGGCTTCTTCTCTCCCCGCCGAACACCATCAATTGTGTCCGCGGAGGCTCTTGGCAAAGTTTGCAACACGACAGATTAAAATCCCTATAGACTCTCTGGTGGTAGACAGGTACTTTACCCCTGTGTGGTGGTAGACTTTACCCCTGTGTAGTGGTAGACAGGTACTTTACCCCTGTGTGGTGGTAGACAGGTACTTTACCCCTGTGTGGTGGTAGACTTTACCCATGTGTATAGGGGTAGAGAGGTACTGTACCCCTGTGCCACCCGAGCGCCTGCAATTCTCCAATTCTGACAGGTTTCATACACATGGGTGTTAGACTCATATTTTAATGGCAGAATACATCAGAATACTCCACACAAAAAAAGAACAATCACTGCTTGTACCTGTAATGCCTAATGTATGCTCCGTCATTGTCACTCGCCGAAAATAGCCGATATACAAGCTCACAACGCGTTGCAACCGCCACCCGTTGTGAACTTGTATATCGGCTATTTTCAGCACAGAACACTGATTGATGGCTTCGGGTTCATCGGGGTCTTCACTAAGAAATATATGACTGTAATATTCTCTCTTGAACTTCTTAATTTGAGGGAATGTGTCATTCTTGTGAACTGATTCTCAGCCCAGTGGCGGTTTCTCTGTTTCTCTCTCAACACATTCCCTACAGTCAGGGAGTGTTGCTGCCTAGAGGCACAATAATAACAATAATAATAATACGGCACTAAGTCAGAAATGTGACATTTCTTTCCCCGGCAAAAACTTTCGTATCGACACTGTCGGGTGTAAACCTTGTATGTCCAAAACGGTTACTTTTTCAGGCAATGGATTTTTTCTTTCGCCAATAGATCTAATGTAGAGATTATTTAGTCACAAGCCCAATATTTATAAAACCTACACACACTTAACCCCTTTCACTTGTTATAATGTTAAATATTATATCATGGTCTCTGTCGGGTGGAAACCTCATATCTCCAAAACTGTTACTTTTCAGGATTCCAAAATAGCAAAGGTAGCAGATCTACAAACTGGAAACGCGTCGCTTCGCACCGCGTTTCCAGTTTGTAGATCTGCTACTGTACTTTTGATATGTTTGTGTGACGCTGTAGTGTGATCAAGTAGGGCATTAAACATGGGCATTACAAACACAAAAAAGTTACACAATGGAGATACAAGGTTTCTGCCCGACAGCAACAATATAATATGTGAAATATGGAGATACAAGGTTTCGGCCTGACATCGGCAATATCCGCCTGCTTCATGGCCTCTGCCTCATTTCCTCTCCTGTCTCCTATCTCCTTCCATTTTGCAGCCATCCGCTCGCCTCCTCTCACTTCCTCCTCCTCTCCTCCTCTCCTTGTCGTCTGCTTTTATCTCTTCACTTCCTCTCTCTATCTCTCCATCTGTCCTTCTGACTGCACACTCCTTTTATCCATCAAACTGTCATCGCTCCATATCTTTGTCTTTCCTTCTCCTTCTCTCCCCCCCCCCCTCTCTCTCTCTCTCTCTCTCTCTCTCTCTCTCCACTCTATAGACGAGGGTTATGGCACTATGGACAGAGCCGAGGGCACCTTACGTAGTAGAATGCGCTCGCGGCCCATTACATTCCTCCCACCGTCCATTCAGCACCTATCCAGCGGAAGGATGTTGTCCCCTCCGACGACTAAGGCACTACCAAGAATAGAGACTATGTACCAAGAATAGAGACCATAGCCTACAGCCAGTCGTGTAAAGTGACTAAGTACATTTACAAAGCCTCAGATAGCCTACAGCACAGTGTCTGTGTCAAAGCCTCAGATAGACACTGTGCTGGGGCTGTGTCAAAGCCTCAGATAGCATAGCCTGGTTCCAGACGAATCTGCCATTGCAAAAAAAAAAAGAAGCCCTGACCTCTCTCAATAGAGATTGGATTTCTCTCCCTCCGAAGTTGTGAGGGACCAATCAGGGCCCAGTATGCAAATATGTGCCGGGTTTATCACCAGAGGCATTTTATTTTAATGTGCCCCTCGGAAATGTAGGTTCCACACAGAGATTCCAGAGTCAGACTAATATCTACACAGTGATATTAGTCCAGGCTACAGATAGCATACAGCACCGCTTGTGCTGGCACTAAACTCTACCACTCCACCATGAAGTCCAGGAGCAGCAGCATGTCCCTCGGGCTAGGCCATCATCAAGGTCAGGGTTATGATGACAGTATGGATAAAGTCCATGGCAGAGTGCACCCCCCCCCTCCTGCCGTACACACACGGCACCCGTCTGGCAGAAGGAGGTCCCCTGCACCGTGCCTGTTCCTCCTCCTGCTGTGAGCTCAGTACACGACCCAGCAACGCGGCAGGAGATCCCCTATAACTACACCACCACCACCACCACCACCACCCGTACCGACAACCGCTACCGCACTTTAGAGAGATCCAGATCCTGCCAGCGTGAAAGTCGCGGTGCGACACGTTGTGAGCTTGAAGATCTGCTATTTTCAAACGTTTTAGTACTTTTACTTTTGGTACTTTAAGTATATTTTGATACCAATACTTTTGTACTTTTACTCAAGCACATTTTGCATTCCGGACTTTTACTTGCAACAGAATATTTCTCTATTGCAGTATTGATAATTTTACTTAAGTAAAACATCTTTTTACTTTTTCCACCACTGGTAAAAAGTGCCTAAGAAGACTTTTTAGGTATAAAGTGCTCTAATGTACCACAGATTGTTGTCCGAGAGGTCATTATTGTTCTGACTATAAAGGGTCACAAGTACTACATGTAAATATGACATTATTGTCCTTGACTTCGTTACCTCAGTAACCATTTTCCTGAGCTTATGTTTTCAGTACGACTTTCAAGTTGTCTTCAATGCTATTAATTCCTCTCGACTGAGGGAAACCTATCTTACAAAAACCATAAGAATTGTGCATTTTCTGTCAGAAATAGTTGTCCTGTATATACATCCCCACATAGGAGAGGGTCAGCTTGGGATACACTTTTAAAACAAATGGCAGCAGCATTTCAATGTTTTGCTTTCACTTGGTATAACACTTTTGGGGACAATAGCAGCAAATCTCTCTCTCTTTCTCTCTCTCTCTCTCTCTCTCTCTCTCTCTCTCTCTCTCTCTCTCTCTCTCTCTCTCTCTCTCTCTCTCTCTCTCTCTCTCTCTCTCTCTCGTTCTCTTTGTCTTTTCTCTTTCTCTGTCTTTAAAGTAAAACTATAACCTAATCCTACACTCCGTTGTTACCGAACACAGCAGATCTACAAGCTCACAATTATGATCCATAAGCTGACTTGTGGGGCTTATGAATCTGCTATTCTTGGTGTAATATGCCGCCAACGTACGACTAAGTATAATTCACTCTGTCCTCACAGTGTGTGTGGGAGGACAGTGATAAAACACACTGTTTTGTGTTCAACATCTAGTGTGTGTGTATGTGTGTGTGTGTGTGCGCGCGCATGCATGCGTGCGTGTGTCCTGTCTTGCCTAGAGGACAGTTTCTCATAATTAGATTGATTAGAATGTGTATTAGCAGGAGAAACAAGCGGGAAACGTAGTTTCAACGATGTCCCCATTTTCCGTTTACTCCAGTACGATTCAAAGGCACTTTTTATTTGGACTTTATAGAGATTTCAGCTTGAAAAATATAGAGAGATGGGGAGCGACGCGCGCTGTCAGGCTTCATTGTAGCCTAGGTGCCCAGACCGCTACGCCACCGGTCCGGGCCTCAGTTGTTTGATTTGATTTGATTAGATTTTAATTGTACTACTGGTGCACATACTGTGTACACCAGGGATTAAGATGGAATAGTAAGAGTGTGTGGGCGGCTAGCAGCATCGTCAGACAGTGTGTGTGTGTGTGTGTGTGTGTGTGTGTGTGTGTGTGTGTGTGTGTGTGTGTGTGTGTGTGTGTGTGTGTGTGTGTGTGTATATAAGAGGGGGAGGATGTTCATGTTATGTTGAGGCTCATGGCGCTGCTCTTAAATGGGTTTATTATTCTTTAAGGCTGAAGCCCCTCAGGCAGATCTATAGGACCACCAGACCCACATATACATGCATAGACCCCCCTGGGACACAAATAGCTCCACTATGTACAACTAAGATAATATCGTTGGTGTCGCGCATAAACCTTGTATCTCCATATTTCAAATTAAGTAAATTAATACCCACTTCATCCTACGAGAGTGTCGGAAAATAGCAGATCTACAAGCTCACAACGCCTCGCTTTGCGAGGCGTTGTGAGCTTGTAGATCGGGTATTTTCACTATTTTCAAATGTTTTTTAAAGTGATAATAAAAGAGGAACGGTTTTGGACATACAAGGTTTCCACCCGACAGCAACTGTATATCTTTATCTATCCCTGGATGGGTCCTTGACATGGAAAAAGTGTGAGAACTACTGATATAGAAGGCATCTGTAGAATCGGCCTCAGGTCTTAATGGGTCAACAGACCTTTATTGGTCCTTGGAGGGGGGATTCAGGTGTCAGAGCATGGCAACAGCATTGAGCCTGGAACACAGACTGTAAAACCACAGGATATTAGCCTCAGTCATCAGGGAAACACAGGATTGTGCCAATAAACACATACAAATAAAACAAGTCTTATAGGCGCAATTATAAAAATGACAAAACAAATGATACAATAAAGAGACAAAAATAAATTACACGAAAAAAGTGATTGAAAAAACAATGCCCCCTCATGCATTAGAAGGACAATATCAGTCACCAGGAGCAGAGACGTGTTTTCAATGACCCCTCACCCATAAGAAGGACAATATCAGTCACCAGGAGCAGAGACGTGTTTTCAATGACCCCTCATGCATAAGAAGGACAATATCAGTCACCAGGAGCAGAGACGTGTGTTTTCAATGAGTCTAACATTCATTAGAAGTTGAGCTTATAGGACTAGATAGTACAATCCCTTAAATAATCAGCACTTGGTATTGTGTGGGGTAGGGGTAAACGCTTCACTGGGGTCAGGTGGGCACCGTCCTTCATTGGTGTTTTGTTGATAGGCCCACGGCACCTCCAAAGGGCTCAACGGCGACATCAGGCGTCCTTGGTGTGCCCCCCCCCCCCCCCCCCCCTCTGCTTTTAGCCCTCGATGGTCATTGTGCAGCCCAGTTGCGGCCCTTTCTCTTGATCCATAGCCAGCTGCTGCTTCGTTCGGCAGCCTCTGACAGTGACTTGACGGCTTGTCGAAAGGCCTGTCTTCGCATTCCCATCCCCTCAAGAAGCTTGGTTGTGGACGTGGCAACAAATCCTCTACATCCTCTACGATTTATCGTAATTCGATTAAAAAATTGTATTAAAAAAAAGATTATGCAATGCAAACAGCAGAGGACGCGTAAAAAAGAGAGAAGAACATACAGGATATTTGTAAGAGAATTGATAAAAGAAAGTTATCAGTCATTTGCTACTGTATTGAAAAGAGGATAATGAGAAAACACAGTATTGTAAAAAATATATATATATTAAAAAAAAAGAGAAGAAAATACTGGATTTGGATTGAAAGAGAAATACAAAAGAAAGATTTTTCGGATTCGAATCGTATCGTGAGTGGCAACAATTTCAACAACAAGGCAATTCAATGTTCTTTATTTACACCGGTGGTTCTCCATCTTTTTCATGTCAAGGACCCTCAAAACTATGCATCTGGCCACGGACACCCATCTCAAATATTTTGTTCCGACCCCCAGAAGCAAAGATCTGAGTTACAAATGTTCGCTTAAAAATATGTATATATTCAAAGGTTTGCACACATTTTCTTGATTTTTGAAAAGCCAAAGTATAAAAGGTTAAAATTATTGTGACACTATATTAACACATTTTGCTGTGACCCCTGGAACCCCTCCCCAAGGACCCCTGGGGGTCCCCAAACCCCACTTTGAGAACCAATGCTTTAAACAGAACATCAAGCAAAGAAAATACAATTATACAATTAGCATGCATAAAACATAATGACTACGAATGTATAGATACAGTTAGAGTGCAGATGAGGACAAATAGCTCGATCAAAGGCAGCAGCCAACAGAAAGGTCTTTAGTTGTGTTTTAACCCATTCAAACCAGGAACGCATATGTGTAACCACTTTAACCATTGTTTTATACTTTGGCTATTCAGAAATAGCAGATATACAAGGTCATAGGGTGCCACCGAAAGTCGTGCTATGAGCTTGCAGATCTGCTGTTTTTGAAAGATAGTGAAAATTGGTGCAAATGTTTGAATATAAATATATATTTTTAAAGCGATCATTTCGAACTCAAATATTCTTGGGGGTCCCTGGAACGACATATTTTGAGATGGGGTCCCATAAACTTGTTTCATGTCAAGGACCGCCAAAATGATGAGAAGCACTGATTATAGCAACATACGTTTTTTTCATAAAACTGTCTTCTAAAAGGATTTAGAAGACATTTGTAGAATCCCACAGAAGAAAAGATTTGTTACAAATGTTCTCTTTAAACAATGTATACTCAAAGATTTGCCCACATTTTCATGATTTTTTCAAAATAATTGCAGATCTACAAGCGCGGCTCATAGCGCGGCACTCCGTGACACGCTATGAGCTTGCATATCTGCTATTTTTGAAGAGCCAAAGTATAAGATAATGTTTGAAAAGTGGTTAAAATCTAAATTGACAGATGCTTTCCCCGGTCTTAAAGGGTTAAAATAAATGAGGCAGCAGAACCTGCAGTTTTCTGGGAGTTTGTTCCAGATATGTGGTGCATAAAAAAAAAAAAAAAGCAAGCTTGGGAGATATATAAGCTTTGTACGTGGACAAACTGTCAACATAACGTCAAAAGGGGGAAAATGTATATATTTAGTGAATAAGTGGTGCGAGTGTGGTGTGCTGTTAATGAGCAGACGAGACAACAAGCCCTCCGATGTGACGAGTGTATCTATCTGCTCCTCTCACGCTTAAAACATTAAGACCGGGAACGCACCTGTGTGACTTTTAGATTTCTTTGGCTATTTTTAGAGAAATCTTGAACGTTTGTGCTAATCTTTGAATATATATATATATATATATATATATATATATATATATATATATATATATATATATATATATATTGTGCTAATCTTTGAATATATATATATATTGTGCTAATCTTTGAATATATATATATTTTTAAAGCAAACATTTGTAACTCAAATCTTTGCTTCTGGGGGTCCCTGGAACAACATATTTTACAAATGTTCGCTTAAAAAATATGATAAGATTTGCACACATTTTCACGAAAAATACATCCCTACAGGACCTCAATGGACACAAGGCCGCAAGGACTTTTTTGGACGGACCTTTTAGACAAAGTGTTTTAACTGTACTTGATCAGTTATTGATTGATTGAACTTGTACTTTATTAGGCAGAAATGTAAAACAGCACAACAAGCTTGTAGATCTACTATTTTTGCATAACCAAGAAATCTAAAAATTACACAATAATACTTTCCCGGTCTAAATGGGTTAAACCCGCTTTCACAACTTTGCTTCTATGCTAATGAGCGTGTTCTCTGTGTAGCATGATGCATGTGTGTGAGTGATGCGCTTGTGTTTTATCGTGTGTGTGTGTGTGTGTGTGTGTGTGTGTGTGTGTGTGTGTGTGTGCGTGTCTCTAAATCCCTTGCAGGATTTGTCTTTGAACTTCTTCCCGGTGTGTAACCCCCCCCCCCTCTCCCCTCTCTCTCACTCTCTATCTAAGTGCTCCCAAACGAGATCAACTGCGGAGAAATTCTACCGTTCGCCGACACACACACACACACACACACACACACACACACACACGCGCGCGCATACGAAAATACATCAATTGCAGAGACACCCAACCCCCCCACCCCCCTTTCTCGTTCCTCATAACACCCACCCCATCTCCGTCAGACCCCCCCCCCCCCCTACCCTCCCCAATCCACCTCTACAGGCGGAGCACCGCGAGGCAATTAGGCTAACACACACGCGTGTCTAAATATGCAAATGCAGGGGGCGGGGTGTGATGTAAGTATCGGCCTGCTTCCTCTAATGCGCTGCTTCTCAAAGTGGGTTCAATAACTAAACCTCCTCCCCCAGGGGTCCTTGAGGGGGTTCCGGGGGGTCCCCACAGATTCATTAGTTAATCTAGCTACAGTAGCATCACAATCAGTTCAACCACTTTAACCCTGTTTTATACTTTGGTTTTTCGAGAATAGCCCTACCGGAATTCAAAATGCACTCGAGTAAAAGTACAGAAGTACTGGTATCAAAATGTACGGCAGTTGGACTGGATTCAACATCCTCGACTGGATTCAACATCCTCATTCGCAATGAGTACTGCAGGACACTGTGAGCTACCTGCAAACCATCAATGCCCATACAGCGACCGAGAGGTCAACGGTCAATGAAGTCCTCACCCCATGCAGCGACCGAGAGATCAACGGATTAATCATTCACAATCCAGGTCAAAAAACACATAAAATGTATTTATATTTTATATTCTTTTGTTTTGCGTGGCTAACGGGCTTTTGGGGAAAAGTAGGTCCAGAAGAAACTTTGTGCAAAATGTGGTGCTTGTATCACAAAGTGAACGATTATTCCCCCAAAAATTACTTAAACTGCTGGAATAAAGACTTTGGCATCAACTACAGGACATTGGCCCGCTATTGTCAAAAGATTCCCGATGAAGACATAAGGAGCACAGATACCACCACAGCATCAGTGCCAGTGTAATAGAGTGAATATTGGATTGCATTGTATTTCTAAAGTGAAGATAATCGGCTAGTAAAGCCTTTTGATGACCTACTCTGCGATCGATTGTTCATGCCTTCCGGTCTGTGTAGGGGGAGCCACAGCCCACGTCCTCCATACAATACAAGCTTTGAATGAGAGAAGACGTCTGTATATTGTTTCATACTATTCTCCCCTGTTTCAGGTAAATATGTGAGGAAACGTTATCCTATTGATACATTGTTTCATGCTAGGCCTGCACTCTGTGCTTTATGTGCTGCGATGAAGGAACATCGTTATTAGTGTTTTCAGTGTTTGTAGTGTTTTCACTGGGCTAAAAAGTTAAGCTAATGTAGCACAAGCTACGTCTGCACGTTGCTGTACTGTAATAACGTCAGTCACAGAACATGGGTTACTCTTGAAAAGGGGATTTGAGAAGCTATCTACTGAGAAATGGTTTGGTGGATGCTTAAGAACTGGTGCACTATGAATTATAGCTATTATCCTGTATTGCACTATAATGTTTCAGGTGGAGGGGTTCCGTTTGTACATAAATTCTAGAATGTCCTCCATAGATTTCACTTTAGAGTTCAGTCGGGAGTCTGTTTCGTTCTTGGATGTAATGGTTAAAATGGACAAACAGGTGTCCACATCTGTGTACAAGAAAAAAAAACGATAGAAATAATTACTTGCACTTCTCCAGTTACCCCCCACCAAGCAAAGGATCTGAATCAATGTTTCAATGCCAAAGGCTATAATAATAATGTCTTAAATGATTGTTTACACAAGGTACGTAACATCAACAGAACCAGTTTATTGACTTCTAAACCTCCACAGCCAGGAGAGTCTAAAATTGTGCTGTCTACCACTTTTTCTCCAATTTGTAATGAAGTTAAGAAGATTGTCCAAAAATACTGGTACATTCTATCTACTGATCCCGTCACGTGTTTAAAACGCCCCCAATGTTTGCACATAAACGAGCCCAAAATTTAAGAGACTCACTGGTCAGAGCAGACTGTTATGTACCTCCTAAACATTTTATGTCAGACCCACCTACAGGTAATGTTCCTTGTTGAGGTTGTCTTCAATGTAACGCTATGATTAAAGGTGACACAGTGCTGCACCCTCACACCAATCTGGGAACCCATAGCTAACTGTAAAGGAAAAACAGCGACCTCTGCTGTTTGTGACTATGTCAGTTAACTCTGGGACAATGACGACGCAGCACATGTGCGCAAGGAAACCGGGGTTTAAGTCTGCCTTCCCCGCTCCACTTCCGGGTGGTGCGACTACGTTTTCATTCCCACTAACAATATTTCTACATGGAACACTAACGCCACTTCTCCCAGAGAACATGGATCGTTTTGGTTATAAGCCCACTTGTTTCTATGATGAAAGAGTAAGTTCAAATGTGAATATCTTTCCGTGGTTTTGTCTGCTCCGCGGACGCTATTGTTAAATTAGTTTCGGTTAGTTTCCAGTAGGGAATGATCGACGGACACATGAATCCCGCCCACTACATTTGATTGGGTAAAGTGCGGCCTGCTTCCTGATCTGAAGGCACGCCCACTCCCACACAGTGTGTACACGTTCTGACGAACCTTCAGGACAGATTCCAACACAGTGCAGAATCTGTTCTTGAGAGATTACCCTCACACTGGCAAAAAGATTAATATCAAGAGTAGAATTACATGCAAAACGAAATATGTGGTCTACCTGTTGAAATGTCCATGTGGACTCTGCTATGTAGGCAAAACAAAGAGAGAATTGGCGAACACAAATCAAATATTAGAAATAGGGATGAGAAATCCCCGGTAGCGAGACACTTTAATTCAGTAGGACACGAGGTATGTTCTTTGAGATTTCAAGGCATTGAGACTGTACATCCATTAAAGAGAGGTGGTAACAGAGATAGGCTTCTCCTACAAAGAGAAGCTCTTTGGATACACAATCTACAGACAGAACACCCCAAGGGGTTAAACAAGGAACTGCTATTGGGCTGTTTCTTATAAACGTAATGAATTTGAAATTGGGGTTGAGTCTTGCGTCTGTGATTATGTATTCAGAGAAGTGCAAGTTGATTATTGTTAATTTTTTTGACTTTTTCTGTTTTGTTTTGTCGTGTAAATTGTATTTTGTATTTACTACTGCATTCCTGTTTATGACAGAAAGTCAAGGGAGTGTATTTATATGAAATGTATTTTTTAAAATTATCTACTGGTATTTGACTAATTTTAGATGCAATGGATCAGAGTCCCCTAATTAAAGAGGGGTATAGGGATTAATGAAATGTATAAACAACTGTGACCAGGCCTATGAACTAGCATGTTTTTAGACGGACCGATCTCTGTGTTACACCCCGGCCCCCCTATTTAAATGTCCCCAAATGTTTGCATTATCATACACGCTGAAGAAGGCTTGAGGCCAAAAAGCGTCCGTGTGTTCTGTGTTGTCCGTGCTGCTTATGAATTAAAAGTACCAGAAGGACTTTGGAGTGCTGGCTATTGCTTTATTTACTGATACCTGTACTATCGGTAGCCTCTTTATTGCAGGAAGTGCAGGGGGAGTGGACACAATGACAAGAGCTGTGGACAGATTTTGTTATTTGAAGGAACATGGGACAAAAGACTGTCCACGGCCAAAAGCACTGTCCACTGTCCACGGACCACCTGTTAAAGGACTGCCCTGGAAAGGATGGGGCAGGTGGTAGTGGGCCTGGGAGAGGAGCGGCAAAGGAGAAGACTGGGACTGGTGGTGCTGGGTCTTCCTCTCCGGCTGGGGAGGGAGGACTGAAAGGTCCACAGATAAGTAGGGAGAAGGAGGGCTCTAAATAAGGCCTCTAAAGAGACTGGATCAGGAAAGGAGGGAGCGAGGACGGGCTCTCAGGCCTTCGACGGTGCTGGGGCCTTGCCTCTGGTCTCTGGAGGAAAGAAGGTGAGGAAGGACGGAGAGACAGAGGAGGAGATGGACACTCGAGGGATCATGGCTCGATCCCACCCTGTGAGGGCGGCACAATCTGTTAAAAAGTACTCTGCCTTCTCTTCTCCGCCTGCAGGCTCTCAACGCAGAATATTGCTGCATTTTGTTGTGTGTGTCTGGGTGTGCGTCTGTATGTATGGAAGAGAGAGAGAGAGTGCAAGAGACGGCGTGACAGAAAGTGGGAGAGACTGCAGAGTGAAGAATATGAGAGAGAGGCAGAGAAAGAGACACCCGCAGGACCCCTGTGGAAGACATGTTCGAACTACGCTGGTCGACACTCTACCACCAGGACTTGCGCCCAACTTCAAAGAGTGCACAAGGCGATGGCTGTCTTCGATGCGGAAATAATCAGACAAATGGGCATGGGCGATTGCCAAGACGCCAGTACGAAGATACAAGACGCAGTTACTGCAGAACCACTAAAGGTGTGAGGGTGGACCGCCGAGCAGGTGAAGGCGTTGCACGAGCACGTTTCGAAGATGTTAAGATCAGCAAATCTTGCCACTCCCCGGAAGACGCCTATTGAAAGACACAATTACTCACGGTGCCTAACGAGTTCCATCAATATGTTGTCATGAGAATGGACGAGTGCTACGAGAATTTGCACAAAATGCAAATTCTCACAGTCTGTCATCTTCCTCTGAAAACACTCAGAAGATCAGGATTGAAAAGTTCTTCAGGCACCCCAACTCCAACTATCCTCATTATGGCATGACGTTGGCCAAAATGTCCAGCCCTGTGAAGTTTGACAAGAATGTTAAACCTGTGTGTCTGCCAGAGGCTGATGTCTTCCCCCCTGTTGGCAAGACGTGCATGTTCACTGGATGGGGCGGAACAACTACGATGAACCAGAGTTTATAACCTGCTACATGAGACTTCTGCCACTATCAACACCCATGAGACTTCTGCCACTATCATCACCCATGAGACTTCTGCCACTATCATCACCCATGAGACTTCTGCCACTATCATCACCAATGATCAGTGCAGACGTAACTGGCCTGGTTCTAACCCCGACAAATGGATCACCGACACAACGTTCTGTACTGCAGCCTCTATGTCTCGTTCCTCCCTGTATGACTGGGGCAGAGTCCTGCAACGGGTGGGGTACCCTGTCCTGTAGAGTCCTGCTCTATGATCCCATAGCTGTGCTCCCTGCCCCATCTGATTGTTCGTGTGGTTGTGTCAGTTTGTGTGTGTGAGTGAGAAATACTCCATCACGATATATGTAGGCCTACAGATATAGAACAACAACAACTCCGCCATTATCCCCGTAAACTTCTGCTCCTCGCTGGCTTTCATTCTTCCGGCAAGCTCTTCTAACATGATGGCGGATCTTAAGGAGTATTCCATCTAGTCTAGACGCCGAGATGGACGGTCGCATACGAACTAGCTCCCGACCTGGCTCTCACGAACGAGCTCCCGGGCGTCTGGTGAGACCACGGGCCCTAAATGCTTGGCTCACCAGACTCCCCATTTTTGAGTTCAGCCAGCCCATCACTTTATTTGTTTGGTTAGGATTTAAGTTAGGTCCTAGTTTTGGTTCACTTCTATTTATGTTTGCAGCTATACTCAGTATTATTTTGTGGTGTGCAAGAATAAAAACACTTGATGTATTATTTTGTATTTAAAATAAACCTCCAAGCAAGTGAGACCTGACTTTGTCCATTTTGGTGTCCGTTTATTATGTTATAGCCCTTTGGTGTTCGAGCCAAGTTTATTATGTTATAGCCCTTTGGTGTTCGAGCCAAGTTTAAAGGGCTTGAGCTACGTTGAAAGGGCCGTAACAGTCACACACCAATTCTTCATCCGAGCTGCTCATGTCCCTGGCCACCACATCAAAATGGCTGATTCCCTCTCCCGTTTTCTGTTTCAGAAATTCAAGAACTTGGCTCCACATTCCGACCCGCATCCATCCCTAGAGCAGAGAGAGGAGACACCAGAGATGCCCGTAGGACAGAGAGAGGAGAGACCAGTAGGACAGAGAAAGAAAAGACTTGCTAGAGTTGCAAGGTGGATTCAAACTCGGATCCTTGTGATTCGCAAGGCATGGACCTGCTGTCTGAGCCACCAGGTACCCCTTGGGGACATTTTTTTTTGCATCATACTGCGAGAGAGACAGTGAGAGCAGGCGAGAGAGTCCAAGAGACGGCGTGACAGAAAGTGGGAGAGACTGCAGTGAAGAATACGAGAGAGAAGCAGAGAAAGAGACACCTGCAGGACCCCTGTGGAAGACATGCTCGAACTACGCTGGTCGACACTCTACCACCAGGACTTGTGCCCTAAACTTCAAAGAGTGCACAAGGCGATGGCTGTCCGTTTTCTGTTTCAGAAATTCAAGAACTTGGCTCCACATTCCGACCCGCATCCACCCCTAGAGCAGAGAGAGGAGACACCAGAGATGCCCGTAGGACAGAGAGAGGAGAGACCAGTAGGACAGAGAAAGAAAAGACTTGCTAGAGTTGCAAGGTGGATTCAAACTCGGATCCTTGTGATTCGCAAGGCATGGACCTGCTGTCTGAGCCACCAGGTACCCCTTGGGGACATTTTTTTTTGCATCATACTGCTTTGACCGCCCCTGACGGTCGCATGTGGAACAGAGAGAGGAGACAGTAGAGTGTCTTTATCATACTAGACCACACATGGGCAACATACGGCCCGGGGGCCGGACCCGGCCCTTTAACCATCTCATTCCAGCCCTCGAAAACCTCAATGAAAAACAAAATTACCCCCCAATCTTACCCCCCATGTTGATGATTTTGAGGGAAATTAATTTACTCCAATTAATTATTAGTAATTAATATGTACCATTAGAGAATATACCTGCATTTCATACATCGTATGTACTCAAATGTTAAATGTTTATAATGTGACAGAGAAACAGTCTGCCTTGAGTCCATATTTATAACATGTGTTTGATGTGAGTGATATTGTAAAATAAATTGTAAAGTAGTCATGTCTACTACATTCATGCTGTTTAAACACAATTCAGCACTATGTGTTTGAAGTTTCAATCCAATAGTCCAATGTGTGGCCCTTCATTCACTTAATCAAAGTCAGTATGGCCCCCTGGAAAAATGTCCTGCCCACTTATAAACTTTTACCGTTGGACGTTGAAGATGGAGGATAGAAGGATTGGACAAGAGAATACGCTGCGTTTCTGCATGGTGGCCGAAAAGGGATGCTCCAGCTGTGGACAGAGACCGGTTTGAAAGGGACTTTCTGATTGGAGTTTTCGGTTTGAAGCTGGAAGAAGTACTTTGCGTTCAGGATAATTCTCGGGAGATGGGGTATGATTTTACTTTTTATGGACAAAGTACGATTAAGAAATTGAGAGATTTATATGAAGAAAAAAGAGAATTATATGAAGCGTAAAAAAAGAGGAGATATTAGGAGGTCTTGATATCGTGTGCATATTGTGCAGTATGGATAATAGAAATGTATCATGTATGTACGCATGTATTTATTTTGTGCAGGCTGCAGCCACTTGGTCTGAACACAAAGCCAGCGATGCGACGGGACGACAATTGACAGTATGCTGGTAGGAAAGACAGTACTCGAAAATAACAGGTACTAAACTGCTCAAAAAAAGTTCGGAAACTTAACTTCGGCCAATTATATCTCCCCTTTATTAATACCAATTGGTATTCTGTTTTATATCATTTTTATCGTTGATTAGTCACCTTTACAAGGAGGTACAGCTTGTAAGGATCGGGCATTCGTGGAATGAGCAACACAGCTAAACGTGTGGGTAGCGCCTCCAAAAAATGTGCCAAAATCACCCAATATGCTTCTGTTGGTAATCGCTCTTGTTTTGAGCAACCACCTGCTGAGAGGTGTGTGCCAGTAGTCACAGGTGTGTGACTGCCTCACAGGTGAGTGACTGGCACCTGAACATGGGTTCTGCAACTTTGTTGATTTGGAGTGTGTATGCTCCAAGCAGCAACACTGCCCCCATGGAAAGATGCCACGTTTGTCCCTTCAGGATAAGGCCTGTGCAATAGGGCAAGTGAAGCTGATGTTCTGTTACGCAGATTACGCATTATTTGATGCCAGCCCTGGTACCATTTGCAGGCAGGTGTGTGCCAGTCACAGGTGTGACTGGCACCTGAGCATGGGTCCTGCAACTTTGACGTCTGTCTTTGGTTCCGTTGTGCAAATCTGGCCTGTAAATCTATGGTTCCTCAGTTAAGCAAGGGGTCTTGGGTTGTTGTCTTCCTTGTTGACTTCACCAGTCTCACAGAACTTGGTCCTAAGTTTGCAAATGGTACCTGGGCTGACACCAAATAATGCTGTCACTCTGATTCACTTGACCTATTGTACAGGCCTCATCCTGAAGGGACAAACGTGGCATCTTTCCATGGGGGCAGTGTTGCTGCTTGGAGCATACACACTCCAACTTAACAAAGTTGCAAAACCCATGTTCAGGTACCAGTCACTCACCTGTGAGGCAGTCACACACCTGTGACTACTGGCACACACCTCTCAGCAGGTGTGTGCTGGCAGGTTGCTCAAAACAAGAGTGATTACCAACAGAAGCATATTTGGTGATTTTGGCACATTTTTTGGAGGCGCTACCCACACGTTTAGCTGTGTTGCTCATTCCACGAATGCTCGATCCTTACAAGCTGTACCTCCTTGTAAAGGTGACTAATCAACGATAAAAATGATATAAAACACAATACCAATTAAAATTATTAAAGTGGAGATATAATTGACCGAAGTTAAGTTTCCGAACTTTTTTTTAGCAGTTTATGTCAAAAGCGTCGGTGGTGTCATTAAGTTTCTGTGCGTTAATGAGTTGGGGCTCCGTGGAACTACCAGACATTTTAAAAAGTGACCACAGTGATGCTGATGAGGACATTGGCTCCGTACTTTTTTTTAAATTGTTTTAATATACCTTGGACAAGGATGAAAAGCTGGCAAAAGCTGACTCTCCTGGATTGTGTGTCAAAAGTGATGGGACAAGGGACAGGTGCAATGTGGAGAATTTGTCCATAATGATAAGGTTTGTAAAAGATTCTGTACCAGAGGATCTGATTGGATTACTCAACTTACACCGTTGCAGAGATACGCTCAAAAGTAGTTTGTTTTAAAAACAAGGCATTGTGGGTAATCACTTAAAACCTTAATTTAACCCACTTCCCGGCATCGTACAGAGAAAATAAATATATCAGAAATGGCCGCCAGAGGAGTTATAACATTTGCTTGCGTATGCTATGCCGAACTGAGTGTTATCTAACGTTATCAGCATATCTAACCCGAACTTGTTAAAAAAAAAACCTAACCCTAACCTAACCCTTTGGAGTAGATAGGAGGGAGGAGGCCCTCGAGGAGATCCTGGCGGAGGAACAATGTGAAGAGGCTAGGAGGGAGGAGGCCCTGGAGGCGTTTGTAGAGGAACAGGCCAGGATGGAGGATGAAGCTGACACTTCCCCTTCCACAGGCGGAATGTCCCCCGTCTTCCCTGTCACACCTAGCCCTTTAGGGAGATACTCCCTAGTCATCAAAAACAGGCTGAATATCTTCAAACCTGCCGTGGTAAAGGCCTTCCAAAAGACTAGATGCCAGTCCATGTCTGTCCTGCAGTTAATGACCCTGGTCAACGAAGTCGTCGAGGAGGATAACTTCGAGGAGGCCGAGATCGAGGAGCTGATGGCTACCCTTTAGGAAGACAACCTGATCTTTGAGTCCGGGGGAATTGTCTACCTAATCTAAGACCACAACTACCTGTTAAAACAAGTCGCCAGAGGCTGGCCATTTTTTTAAAACATTTTTTCATGGACAGGGTTAGGTCTAAAACATTCACCTGTTAAAACAAGTCGCCAGAGGCTGGCCATTTCTTTTCATTTTTTCATGGACAGGGTTAGGGATAAAACATTCACCTGTTAAAACAAGTCGCCAGAGGATGGCCTTTACACATTTATTTTACATTTCTCCCCCACCCCCACACCCTAAAGTCACCTGTGGCAGGTCGTTTTTTTTTTAAATTTTATTGCATGTTTAAAGAAGAAGAAATAAAAAAGGGTTAGGGTTAGCCATCCTACCAACTAGAGTTAGCTCTTGAGGAGATGTTTCATGGCATGCCGAGGTGCCCAGAGGATTTTCATTACTCCTCCTCCCTGGGCACCTTGTCTGTCCACTTTAACAGCGCGACACGGAACAGGGGGTTCCTAGCTTTGGCCCCATACTCCTCGGCCAGTGTTTGGAGGGAGCCACCACCCCTCAGCAATTGGCTGGGGAGTGCATTCCTAAAGGAAAAAATCCTTCGGGTATGGACACTGTCAGACTGTTTGTTGGATACCTCCTTAAGGACCTGCAAAGGTCCAATCAAATCAGTCTGGCTCCAGACTGAAGAGGCTCCCCAGCCAAATGCTGAGGTGAGGGACTCCCTCACCTACACCCAGATGGCCTAGCAGGTCATGGATCACGTCCGGCACTTCCAGACAAGCCATCATTTGCGCCTCTGGCATGAGAATGAACGGGGCCTGTGTGGACTTCCGTCCACTGGCGGTGCTGATGGAGTCCCACCAAATCGCATCGGCAAAAGACCTCCAGAGCTGGAGGATCCTCAGCCAATTCACTTTGGAGCGGGTCTGGTGCCCAGTGGCCAAGGAGGACAGGTCCCTATTCAAACTTGATGAAAGCATCCCCTGGAAGTTGGCTGATGCCGATAAGGATAAAGCCGCAAATGAGGAGGAAGAGGAAGATGAAGAAGAGCGACCGAGGGACCTCGATTTACCCCTCCCCGACCCAGAGCCACCAGTGGACCCCCAGCTGCTGCCTGAAAATGAAGAGGTCTGCTTGGGGCGGGACCGCGCCTTTTTTAGGCCAGCTGGGGAATGGACCCGCTGGACGGAGGAGGAGGTGCAACTGATCGCACTCGTAGGCCGTGCCGATGTGGCATATCAAGTCTACGTGAGGAGGTGCATTGCACGTGGACTGGCCATCCGCACCAAGAGATCCTTCACACACAAGAGGAACAGACTGCTCAGAGCCAGGGGAACTGCCCCAATGGAGTAATCCACTTTATTATTATTATTATTAAAGAGTAAAAAAAAAAAAAATCCCTGTATGTTTGTGTGTGTGTGTTTTTATTTTGTCCCTATTTTATGTCACCTGTGGCAGGTCTATTTTAGTTTCATTTTACGCCCCTGTGTGTGTGTGTTTGTGTGTGTGACCCCCCCTCCCAAAAAAAAGCCGCATTGAGGCAGTTTTTGTTTGTTTGCTTAGACCCCACCCCTACAAGAAAGGAAAAAAAGAAAAAAAAAACCTGTATGTTTGTATGTGTGTGTGTGTGTTTATTTTGTCCATATTTTATGTCACCTGTGGCAGGTCTATTTTAGTTTCATTTTACGCCCCTGTGTGTGTGTTTGTGTGTGTGACCCCCTCCCCTCCCAAAAAAAAAAGCCGCATTGAGGCAGTTTTTGTTTGTTTGCTTAGACCCCACCCCTACAAAAAAGAAAAAGAGGAAAAAAAAAACCTGTATGTTTGTGTGTGTGTGTGTGTGTGTGTTTATTTTGTCCCTATTTTATGTCACCTGTGGCAGGTCTATTTTAGTTTCATTTTACGCCCCTGTGTGTGTGTTTGTGTGTGTGACCCCCCCCCTCCCAAAAAAAAAAGAAAAAAAGAAATCCCACCACATGGATTCTGCCTTGTCGTGGCGTGGTGACTTCGTGAGGAGTGCCGGACGTGATCCACAAATGCTGTTGGTCAAGGGTATGGAGGAGCTGTGGCTGAAGTGGTTCCCCATGTCCAAATGGTGGAGCCGTGGACGTCAGCGCGACGCCTTTTGGGATTGCCCAGCGTTTGTTGTACTTCACGGGCAGGGGGTCAAACCCCACATGAGCGTGAAGGAGGTGGTTACCCTCTCCACCAGGATTATTGCCAACCTGGTGGACACAGGGTGTCTGTTTAGCACAAGGGCCAGCTTATACACTGAAAGAAGACTCCCGTGGATGACAAAGATCCTCTCCCGAATCCCATCAAGGGTCCGCTATCCAGGGGCGCACGTATCAGTGAAGGACATGAACCAGGATCGTGTAAAATTCCTCAACAGTGCCACGGCGATAAGGCAGGGCGGGGGGTTCATTCCCTATGACAAGGTGTTCCATATATTCACTGTTACAACCACCAGTTGCTTTTAGTGGTTGTGAATGCTATGCAGGGTGAGCCATGTGCCAACAAGTTTTGTCCTCTGTAATTCCCTGTATAACTTCTGCCATCACCACTATGTGTCAGAAATGTATGATGCTCCTTGTCTCAGACGACTAATTGAAATTAGCTGGACAAGCCATTATGAAGTGACAAGGTACATTGTTGAGAAGGAAGAACGTCTTTGCATTATCCTGTCAGAGATTTCAGAGGATGATGAGGCCTCAGTTGATTTGTGCACCGAGGCATCAGGCCTTTAATTCAAATGAAAAGGAAACATTTATTTGAGATTGGCAAATTTGCGTGTGCTTGGGGTCTTGAAACCAGCAAATGCAATGCTACAGTATCACCCTGTGGATGTATGTGCTGCTGGTGAGCTTGTTAGAGCATCACTGGAGTCCTTAAAAGACATCCGTAAAGATGATTGCTGGACTGAGCTTTCTCAGTCTGCTGACTCTGCTGAGCCTGAGGATGCATCACATCATCCAAGACTGACTGACTGACTGACTGACTGACTGACTGCTGACTGTGAGGTTCAATTCATAAAGGTCTCACAGGCAATTTTATTACCTGTGTAGGCCCTATAAAGAGAAGAATGCATTCGCCATCTGTTTTGAATAAGGGGTGTCATGTTTTGCAATTAATTAAGTTTACCTAGACTAAAGGTAAAACCATTTCTTAATTCCATTTAAGGATGTGTTTTCACTATAATTTATAATTATAAGTTATAGGCCATGACGGAGGCGCGCCGACTCAGCAGACCTTGAGGCTGAGGAGACGCGCCCGAGCGCCTCCAGGCGCGAGTGCCCGCGTCGACCAGCCGAAGGGCTGCTAGTCGACTCAGCGCCGTCCGAGTTATGTACCGATAGGGACAGAATCGTAAATATTTTTGGTGCGGACTGCGTTTGCTCCACTGACTGCGTTTATCCCAACTACCACTCAAAGTGGCTCCTGGCCAACTGCCTGGATGAGGCAGACTTATTTTTTTTAAAAGCTTTGTGCTTTCTATTAGACTGTGCAGGGCAGAGGCGTCTAATCTCTGAGTCAGGGTAACCGCACACCCTCGGATTGAAACTATTTCCTAATTCCATTTAAGGATGTGTTTACACTATATTTTAGGACTATGGGGTAGATACTGAAGGGATACAGTTTTGGAAACAAGTTAGCATATTCACAGTTCTGATGTTCACACCTCTAATTTGGAAGACAATTAGCTCCCTGTTGATGGTCCAAATGTTGATGGCTCTTGGTATCAATGTGCCTTCATTGATGTTCTCATTAGCTCAACAATGAGATCTCCCCCTCAACTCTGTGGTTGAGGTAGGTGATCAACTCTATTGTTTAGTTTAGTAAGAATATGTGGATAGTTTCAGTTTTTTTGGGCAGTTTAGAAGTTTAGGCCTCCTGGATATTTTGTGCTAAGTCTTGTAATCCATTCTTTTTCATGGAATCTTCTCTGTCCAATTGTCCAGCAGTCATTGAATTCCAAGCTGCATACTTTTATGGCATCAATCCCATGTGTCATAAAGTGTTGAACAATTAATAAATGGGTATCTTTTTCATTATTAATGGTGTACCTGTGTTGGCTTATTCTAATTGCTATGGAGTTGCCTGTCTCTCCTACATACTGTAATCCACACACTTGGCAAGTAATCAGATAAACACAATTTCTGGTGTTGTATGTGATGTTCTGTCTTAGACTAATAATGTTTTTGTTTGTCCTGTTTTTGACCGTTTGTTTCGGGCTAAAGTAGTTAGGCCTTGCCCGTGCTACTTGGTTCCATGGCTTCAATTTGCTGTGGATCAAGTAGTCTTTCAGATTTTTGTTTTTCCTATAGGCCGAAATTATCTTAAAGTTCTGTAGGAGGTTTCCCCCCCCTGTTTTCAAAATTGCTTTTGATGGCTCTGTTTGCCAATAAACTTTGGCTGGAAAATGTGGTTACTAAGGCTAGTGTGGGTTTCTCATTCCTTACTTTCACTTCCTGGAATGTGTTGTATGATTTCCCGAGGAATGTTCTTGTATATCCACGTTTCCTTAATGCTGTGAATAGAGTTTTGCAGGCATTTTCAAAATCTGCTGTTTGTGTGCAGATTCTCTTGAAACGTAGGAGTTGTGACTTGACTATTCCTGCGAAACAATGGGTTGGATGGAAGGAAGTCTTGTGGAGCAGTGCATGTGTATCAGTCTCCTTAAAAAACACCTTTGAATCCAGTTTGCCGGTGGTGTTAAAATCTTTCCCTTTGAAGACTGTAACATCCAAAAAATCAATGTGTTCTTTGTTTGTGACATATTTCACTGTTATTGAGGCATGATGTGTGTTTAAGACTTGTATGAATTGCTCAAATTCCTCTGTGGAGTGCTCAAATACTCCAAAAATATCATCTAGAAACCTAAAATAATGTGTGGGTTTGAATCTGCATTTTTTAAGTGCTGTTTCTTCCCATAAAGCCAAATATATATTTGCGTAGGATGGCGCAAATTTCTTTCCCATGGCTGTTCCACTGATCTGAAGGAAGGTTTTCCCATCAAATGAAAAGTCGTTTTTGGTCAAATTTAATTCTAGTAGTTCCAATAATTCTGCATCTGGTCTTTGTCTGTCAGGATACTTTTTAAAGATATCTCTGATTGCTTTCATTCCCGCTAATGTATTTATATTGGTATACAGGCTATCAACATCTATTGAAAACAAGAAGGCACCCTGAGGAACCGTGATGTTTTTTATTTTGTCAATAAAGTCATATGTATCCTTAATATAGCTTGGGTGTTTTACAGATAGTGGGTTTAAGTAGAACTCAATAAATTCTGCTGTGGCATATGTTTCTGAGTTACAATCCGAGACAATTGGGCGTGCAGGTGGAATTTCATAAGGAATAGTCCAGCTGTTTGGGTCCTTGTGGATTTTGGGTAGAAGATAAAGGACTCTAGCCCTAGGGGAATTTTCGCCCCGTAGGTATTTTTCTTGTTTATGGTCTATAAACTTTTTCTCCCTTAACTTTGTAATGATTCCCCTCACTTCTATTGCTGTTTGTTCAAAAATGGGTGCCTCCAATTCCACATAGTGATTTGAGTTATTCAACTGTCTTAAACCCTCAAAAACATATTGTTGTCTGTCCAGAATGAATATGCAGGGTGAGCCATGTGCCAACAAGTTTTGTCCTCTGTAATTCCCTGTATAACTTCTGCCATCACCACTATGTGTCAGAAATGTATGATGCTCCTTGTCTCAGACGACTAATTGAAAGTAGCTGGACAAGCCATTATGAAGTGACAAGGTACATTGTTGAGAAGGAAGAACGTCTTTGCATTATCCTGTCAGAGATTTCAGAGGATGATGAGGCCTCAGTTGATTTGTGCACCGAGGCATCAGGCCTTTAATTCAAATGAAAAGGAAACATTTATTTGAGATTGGCAAATTTGCGGGTGCTTGGGGTCTTGAAACCAGCAAATGCAATGCTACAGTATCACCCTGTGGATGTATGTGCTGCTGGTGAGCTTGTTAGAGCATCACTGGAGTCCTTAAAAGACATCCGTAAAGATGATTGCTGGACTGAGCTTTCTCAGTCTGCTGACTCTGCTGAGCCTGAGGATGCATCACATCATCCAAGACTGACTGACTGACTGACTTGACTGACTGACTGACTGACTGGATGGATGGATGGATGGATGGATGGATGGATGGATGGATCCTATTGGATGACACAATTGCTCACGGTGCTTAACGAGTTCCTTCGATATGTTGTCATGAGAATGGACGAGTGCTACGAGACTTAGCAAAATTAATAAGACTGAAACAACCTCAGCACACAGCTGAGAATCCATCCATTGAAACAACAGCTCAGAATCAAGGTCAATCAGTCAGAAAGTCCTCAAGGACTGTAAAACCTTGAAAGAGACTGGTTGTTACCATTATTGCAGAGTGATGTGAAAAAAATAATAATAAAATAAAATAAAGTGAATTGTGAAAACTGAATCCTCTGTATTTGTTTATTTGTTTTGTAAAGAGTAATGCTTATTCAAGTTCTGTATTGAAGTTCATGTTTGATATTTTCTGTAAAGAAGAAAAGAACAATTATGTGACTTTAAGTTCATTGAAAGTAACACAGATTGTGATTTGTGATTGCTAATGTTAAACCTAAGTCTTCTTCATCCTCTGCTCAGTACGCTTTGTGGTGGCAGCGTGGAGAAAAACAGAAACATCCCACACGATTAAAAGCATCGTCTCTGAGGATCAACAATGGACAATCCATCTGACAGGATTGAGGAGCAGCTGGCTGAGGTTGAGGTCGAACTCGGAAGGGGAACATCCCACACGATTAAACGCATCGTCTCTGAGGATCAACAATGGACAATCCATCTGACAGGATTGAGGAGCAGCTGGCTGAGGTTGAGGTTGAACTCGGAAGGGGAACATCCCACACGATTAAACGCATCGTCTCTAAGGATCAACAATGGACAATCCATCTGACAGGATTGAGGAGCAGCTGGCTGAGGTTGAGGTCGAACTCGGAAGGGGCCGGGGGAGAAGTGCAGCTATGCCTCAAACTGAGAATTCACATTGCTGTACTTTTGTCACTATGTCACCTGACATTTTTGGCCACCATGTCATCACCATGTCATCACCTACCTCATCGTCCGACTGCAACAGCTGTCTCCGACTCTCCCAGGAGGTGGCTGAGCTGAAGTTCAGAGTGTCTCGCCTTCATCAGATAAAGGAGGATGAGACCTTCTTTGACTCTCTCTGGCCGAATGACGACGCTCCTCCTGTACTAACCGACCCCGAAGTCGCCGTGGGCCCTCGTCCTGTCGTGTCCAATAGATGCGACCTGGACGACACTGTTCCAGCCCGGCCAGATGCCCACCTGTTGCCTCCCCCGCCCACTGTTATGTCCACTGCAGGCAACCTAGATGACACTGTCCCGGCGTGGCTGGACGCCCACATGATGCCACCTCTGGCCAGTTCCACCCCGGCCCCCTGGTCACTGGTCTCGCGGGGTAAACATGGAGGCCCCCGCTCACGCTCTCGACCCCCCCTACCCAAAGCCCCCCCGCTCAGCATCACGAACGCATTCTCCATCTTGGACATGGACCATTTCCCCTCACTGCATGGGCAAAACACCGCCCCAGCCGAGTCCTCGGACGATCTGGTGGCACCGCGGCCACGAAATGACCGCCGAAACATGCTGGAGGGGCTGTTAGGTCTGCAGGTCCCACACCGCTCCATAAACAGCAGAAGAAAGTGTCTTGCGGTCCCTCATTTGATCAGCCTCCCACACTAGCCTCAGCTGAGCAGCCCCCCTCCCCTCCCCCAGCTCCAAAAATTGCTCCACCACCAGCTCCAAAAATTGTTCCCACTGTGCCCCCTCTCATAGCTCCCACAGTGATGATCGTCGGCGACTCCATGGTCAGAAATATCCGCCGCATAAATGCCATATATATATATATATATATATATATATATATATATATATATATATATATATATATATATATACTGCACACCATGTCCGTTCCCAATGCAGACCCTCCACAGAGAGGGAACAGGGTTGACAGTCACCAGCCCGTTGTTCGCCCCCTAAAAGCAGCAGCTGTCTCAGCTTCACCCAGGGCAGCACTGGTTCTCCATCCAGCCCGCTGGCTGGGGACAGCTGTCATCCTGATGTCTGTAGTAGACCCAGGGAGACCCGCTACCTCCCACAGCACTGGGTACCATGTCCCCCCCTCTCAAGAGTTTAGCCCATTACACTGTGGAAGGACGACTACCAGACAGACCCCAACATCAGACGTCCTTATACCGACACCTTTCTCTCATCTATATGGCCATACAGGCCAAACAATCCAAAGTCACTCTCTGCGACATCTACAGCTGGATCGTGGATAATTTCCCATACTACAAACTAGTAGTGGAAAAAATACTCAGATATTGGAAGCACCTGCAGCTATTTTCTTTTTTTTAAAGGCTTTTCTGCCTTAGTGTATAGTGGAGATGGACAGAAAACAGGGAGAGAGAGAGATGGGGAGTGACATGCGGCAAAGATCGTCCGGGAGCGGGACTTGAACCCACGGTGCGCTGTCAGGCTACAATGGAGCCTAAGTGCCCATACCGCTAGGCCAGTGGTCTGCGCCCACCTGCAGATCTGGCCAAACAATCCAAAGTCACTCTCTGCGACATCTACAGCTGGATCGTGGATAATTTCCCATACTACAAACTAGTAGTGGAAAAAATACTCAGATATTGGAAGCACCTGCAGCTATTTTCTTTTTTTTAAAGGCTTTTCTGCCTTAGTGTATAGTGGAGATGGACAGAAAACAGGGAGAGAGAGAGATGGGGAGTGACATGCGGCAAAGATCGTCCGGGAGCGGGACTTGAACCCACGGTGCGCTGTCAGGCTACAATGGAGCCTAAGTGCCCATACCGCTAGGCCAGTGGTCTGCGCCCACCTGCAGATCTGAACAGTATGTATTTACTTGACTTCTGTACTTACGTACATTACATACATTATTATGATATATTATCATTATTTTTATAATTATATATTCAAGTACACAGTTGTTCCTTACTTTCTTACTGTGTGTGGTAACCTAGAAGTTAAACTGAAATTCTGATGTGTTGCAGTCAAAGTGAGGTAGCACGGTTGATCGAAATCCTTAGCGGAGAAAGGACCATCAAGCTGTTCCAAAAGGCATCTCCTTTCCGCTACTTTCCGTAGATGGGATGAGCCAGTTTGCCATTAATTGTTTCCTTTAAGAAAAAATATATGTGTTACTCTCATCTTTGATATCTTATATATCACTCTTATTAAGATTAAGTCTCTCTGAGACAATCAACAACGTTTTTGTTTGTTTTTCTCGAGATGACGAGCAAGAAGGTAGTCATTTTTTTGAAAGGCCTTGGTGTGGACATTGCCGCAGGATGAGGACCACGCTTGGCAACTTGCCAAGTTGTCCGCCGCGGGCGAGCAAGTGATGGGCAAGATTGTTACCGTGGGGGTTACTGTGTTCGCGGGTGGGGTATTCGGGGCTTCTTCAGGCCTTGGACTTGCATGGAACATCTACAAAGAGAAACTCGACAGAGGCTGGAAGGAGAGAAACATGGAATGGAAGAAGAGAAACATGGAAATGATTGAATTGATTGCGAGGACGGGAGGTCGAAATAAGGTACACAGAAGCCTGGTACTTATTCCACCACTGCTCAGTTGATAGTGTAATTTGATACTACAATGCATAAAGCTATTGCATAACTGTATGACTATGACATAGTCATAGAGGAGGAGAAAAACAAGGAACAAGACACTGACGCCGACTCTGACGCAGACGCCGAAGAGGGTGAGGAGGAAGAGGATGAAGATGAGGAGGAGGAAGACGAAGAGGAGGAGCCTGCAGAAACTGGAGAAGAAGATGATGCTAAGCTTCATGCAATAATCTGCCATGTTGGTGGTGTTTGATAAGTTCACATGTCAATTACAAGGACGAACATCTCTACATTTAAACAGCAATGCATTGATGTTAAAAAAATATATATTTTGTCATTTATATGTTAAGTTTTTTGTTTTAACATAAGTACTCCAGTAGCCTACTTCAACTCCAGTACAAATTTGACAGAACAACTTGTAATAGTCAAGATGTGGTCATTTTTTGATTTATTTGGCTATTCAAAAATAGCAGATTTACAAGCTCATAGCGCGGCACTATGAGCTTGTAGATCTGCTATTTTAGAAACATCGTGAAAAATCTGTGCAAATATTCTAATATTTTAAAGCAAACATTTTCTATTTCAAATCTTTGCCTCTGGGGGGTCCCTGAAAAAACATATTTTAGTGGGGTCCACGGCAAAATACATCATTTTTGGGGGTCCTTGACATGAAAAAGCTTGAGAACAACTTATTATAGCAACATACGTTTTTTCCAAAAACTGTTAGGATTTAGAAGACATTTGTAGAATCCCCCGAAGCAAAGATTTGAGTTACACCGCATGTTCCCTTTAAAACATGTATATTCAAAGATTTGCAAACATTTGTGATTTTTCAAAAAATAGATCTACTAGCTCATTATCTCTCCCTATGAAAGGTCAGCGTAGCACAAACTTGTCTTTTACCTTACATTTCTGTCAAATTGTTTGACCACTTTCAGAAGATTTAGGCAATTGTATAAATGGTCAACACTATTTTTTTAATGAATATAATAAATACACTGTGAAAGGGAGCAATACAATGAACCTTTTTATTTCTTAAAAAAATGCATTTTCACATTGAACAATAGAATGGTTTGGACAAGCATTGTTACATTTGTCGTCCAAATATATTGAAGTGAAGTGGAAAAGTTCAAAGTTTGCATGGCTCTAAACTGAATTCAATGTTCTATGGCTTTAATGTTAAAATGCATTCAAGTTTGCATGAAAGTTAATCTGATTAAATGTCTTGCTATGGCCCGCTCTTGTACACCTGTGTTTTTTGGAATACAGTGTATATATGAATATAGAAGGAATAAATGGAATTTATTCCTTTTTTTTTTGCTAAGTAGCATGCTGAAGCAAAATCGGGGAACGCTATGGTAAAAAAAAACTTTTCCACTTTTAACCTGGCATCCCAATTTTGGGCCCGTCATTCTAGGAGGTCAATTTTTTAAATTGTGTAAATTGTTCTACTATTTGCTTCACTTGTTGTATGATTAAGTATTTAAGACTGAGGTATTTAACAATTTGGTCAACCTGCGTTTTGTAGTAAACAACCATTGTGTTGCATAATCTTAGTAAATATTCCTGGTCTTAATGGGTTAAAGAGGTGCAGAACAAACAAGCCGAGCGGTGAAGATACAAGAGGTTTTTATTCTCAAAAACCCACACCAGGAAATCACAAGGACACTAGGAATGTCACAAGGATCTTCAAATACACTATAACAGGGGTCTTCAACGTTTTTCAGGCCAAGGACCCCTTAGCTGAGAGAGATGAAGCAGGGACCCCCACTACATGTTTGACTCATGTTAATGTGTATTTTAAGACATTTAACGACTTAGAACCCCCAATACTTTGTAAACTTGAGCTTTAGCGGTGCACTTGGGTCTGCTCTTTTTTTCCCCCCGTACACCAAACCTCTTGGCCGAAAATAGCCGATAGATAAGCTCACAACCAGTCACAGACGCATTTTGGGCTGGTAGATCTGCTATTTCCAGCTAATGTTCCCCCTAGAATAGGGATGCGAGGGTTCAAGTGATTCATGTAAAACCATTAAATCACGCACAGATTTGGCAGCCCCTTGTAGTAAGTTTTAAGACCCCCTGTTGAAAACCCCCACACCAAAACTCTAAAGCAGGGGTCTTCAACGTTTTAAGGCCAAGGACCCCCTAGCTGAGAGATTAAGCAAGGACCCCCTCTATATAACTTTTTTTTTTTAAATTAGGTCTGCTCTTTTTTTCCTCTACACCTATACCTCTTTGCCAAAAATAGCAGCTGCGAGGCATTGTGAGCTTGTAGATCTGCTATTTGTTTTCCTTTTTTTCCCGATGCAACATTTTTGATACTTTTGTGTGACACTGTATACCAGAGGTCTTCAACGTTTTCAGGCCAAGGACCCCCTAGCTTAGAGAGAGATGAAGCAGGGACCCCCTCTATATTGTATAAAATTGTGTTTCAGATTTAACTTTTTTTTTTACTTGGTCTGCTCTTTTTTTCCCCTCAACACCAAACACCTCTTGGCCAAAACATAGCAGATCTAAAAGCTCACAACGCCTCACAGGAGGCGAGGCGTTGTGAGCTTGTAGATCGGCTATGTTTTGGCTAAAGTTCTCCTCAAAAAAGGGATGCTTGGGTTCAAGTGGTTAAGGTAAAATAAAAAACCCTATCACAAAGATTTGGCGGACCCCCTGCAGTAACTCTGAGGACCCCCTAGGGGTCCCAGACCCCCTGTTGAAAACCCCCACACTAGAAGATTCAAAAACTCTAAAGTACACACTGAACAGGACACTGACCACGTCTCATACAACACAGAACCAACTGAAACTGCTTACACAGGGGAGTATATATAGACAGAGACTAACTAGACACAGGTGAACTCACCTAGACAATCAGCACAGGGATAGGCTGGGGGATAAACAGGACACTGGTGCCTAGGGTTACAATAACAAGGGTGGTGAGACAAGACAGGTACCAAAAAGCAAGAGCACACAGGAAAAACACAAGAACAATACTACACAATAAGATTAACAGCTGGGGAAGAACAGACTAAGGCCTAGGCTACATGTGTATGGATCTTTTTTCTAAAAGGACATTTATTTTTGTGTTTGGGCCTTTCAGCCACACACAAACTAGGTATTTCTACATTGCAGTATTGATACTTTTACTTAAGTAAATATTTTGAGTAGGCTACTTTTTCCACCACTGGTATTGGGCCTTAAAATGTGATTAAAATGTATTATGTATTTCGCCCATCATATGAAATAAATGTAAATATAAAATTGAAACCTGCTGCTGATCAACGCGTATCTGCGTTTACGTGTGGACATAGATATCTTTGTCATGTGGACAGGGATTTTTTTTTTAAACGGAGACGAAGATATCCGTTTTGAAAAACACAATTACAAGACATAGTAACAGAACATACAGTACAAAACAAGGCTATACAGAAAGTAATGAGTAACCTAGTAAACTTTTGACACACTGATGGAGTATATATAGTAGGCCTATATTGTGGGTTGTATATATATAAGAATTAAATAACATAACCCTAACCCTAAGACCAAAATAAAGTAACAAAAATGGCAGGTAAGTCACATTAAAAAGGACAAACCAAACAAATGGGACACTTTATTAGAACACAAAACAAATCGCTACAGCCTCTATAGTTAACCAGTGAAATGACGGTATTTTACAATGCCTCTCATAGAGATTGCATTGAGAGCTGCAGTTCATCGTTCTTACGGACCTCGAGTAGCGGCGCTGTCTAAAAAGTGGGCGTGAATTGGCAGTGGCGCAGCCAGAACGCTAGTATAGGCTGGGTTTGAACAGGAGCGGGTGGGCACGCATGCACGCGCGCGCATCGCACGTGCATGTGTCCCCGACCCGTGCGCGCACGCTAAAATGTGCGGTTATTGTGTGGATATTGGGCGTTTTTGGCCGTTTTTTTTTTTACTTTATTTCGGTTTTAGGGTTAGGGTTAGGGTTGGGTAGGGTTATGTTATTTAATTCTTATTTTTGCCTGATTTTACAGATTCATTTTTTTAAATTTATTTTTTGTCTTTTTTGTTTTTTGCAAAATCTATCTGAATCTGTAAAAATAGGATCTGAATCTGAAAACATAAAATCTGAAACTGATAAAATAAATTTGAACTAAATTTTTTTTTTAAAACAAGCAATTTATTCAAAAACTTTCAGTTTCAATTCTTATTGTTTCACTTCAACCGTTTTTGGTGAATGATCAAAACTTTTGGCCCTAAAATGGCTCTTATGACGTGTTCATCACGATTTCACCCGAAATATCAAATAGCCGTTTCCGCCTGGAGGTCAGTGGAGAAGCTACCACCGGCCTTGGCGCGAGCCTTGGGCCCCCAGTATTTCTGTGGGTTCTTCTGGAAGCGGGTCAGGCGGCGTTTCCGGGACTGGGGGTTGGCATCCTCCCTCACTGTGAAACATGCCTGGAGGCTGGGCTCAGTTGAGAGGATCTTGAAGGCAGGACTAGTTTCTAACAGCTTCTCTCTCTTTACAGGATTGGACTTCTCCCAGCAGCGCATCACGTCCCAGATGACAGCAGGGGGGGCATCTGTCTTGATGGCATTTTTGGAGGCGTGAGAGAGGGAGACCCTGTAACCTGCGTGAAGGAGAGCTGACCTGAACTGGAGCAGAGGCGGGGCGTTGCAGTGTATGATGCTGGTCAGATTATCCACAGTGTAATACAAGGGTACATCCTCCAGTTCCTCGCTGACCATGCTGAGCATCCCCTCCATGCGCCTGGCGGTTCCAAAGCGGGAGGGGTTCCCGGACACGGCCGACAGAACCTTCTGGACGAAGGCCATGTCGTGGAGGGGCTCTGCCCAGACAGGACCACCCAGCCGATGTGTGAGTCCACAGTGTTGGCACTTGGGTCCAACTGGAGGACCAGCCGCGGCAGAGTATTTCATATTATTTCCTTGGGCCGTTTTCTTGCCCATCCTTTGTAAGTAGAAAGCCCCGCAGCCAACACAGTCATATACCAGAGCCTGTTTGCTGGCTGAGTTCTTGACCATGGCCTGTCCAGTGTGGACGCGCACAAAGACGCGGATGTAAAAGTCAACGCTGACGGAAAGGAGAGGCTGGATGTAGCGTCGGTACACTCCGGCCCTCTTGTCCAAACTGTGGAGGATGATACGCAGAGCCATCTCATGACAGTATTTGGCCCTGAATGATATAGAGCCGTATTTGCTGTAGCAGGTCTCTCCACTGGCACCGGCCATCACTGACATGTCCGTACAGGTCACACACAACAATCCTCCTTCACCGACAGCCTGGACGGCAGCATCCAGGAAGGAGGCGGGGCTGCCGTACGGGTCCAGGTCAATGACATCATAGTGCTCCTTCTTTCCTCGCTTTTCGTACATCAGCATACTGGCATCCTTGCAGCTGGCCTGGAGCAGGTGCGTGACCCCGTTGCGCTGGGCATTCCTGGAGATGAGGGCCGCCGCCTTGGCAGAGAAGTCGTTGGCGGTGATGGAGTGCAGGCCAGGGACCTCCAGGGCAAAACGCACAGAGCGCAGGCCTGATGCTGCCAGACCCTCCAATACATACAAGCCATTCTCACATTTGTCCCCCACATTCGCGGTCACAACTGGCTGTCTTCCATTTTTCTCTTTGGTTTGCTTGTCTGTTTCCCTGTCTTCCTTTGGCTCGGTTTGCTTGTCCGTTTCCTTGTTTTTCTTTGACAGAGTAACCACCACCCTCTCTTTCTCTCCTGGCACCACCACTTTCACTCCTCTCCGAGCCATCTCCTCCCTCGCAAACTCTGTGACCACAGCACACGTCAAATCTCTGTTAAACTCCTGGACCGGGTTATAAAAGACTTCGTTGGCACTGGGAAACAAGATTGCAGCCTTGCCCTCTCTGACCACCTTCTCTCCGGGTAACAGTCCAGTTTGGGGTCCTTCCCTGTCATTGTCTGTCAGACTCTGCCCTTCCCCATGTGGTGGTAATAATATGGTAGGGGACCGAGGCTTTGTGTCCTCCCCAGCCACGGTGTTTGGATCCTGAGGATCCTGAATGGCTCGTAAGGGTTCCATGGATCTCAGTCCCCTGTTGGCAGCAACACAATGTACAGAGAACGAAATATTTTCAGTGCTGTGTTCACCAAGCTGGCGTTGTGCAATCCTTCACTGCTGTTTTTCTCTCAAATGACTGTGTGACAACTTTGATCAAATGTGCAGAGTGGATGTGTAGCACTGAACAGCCTCTGGCACTGTCTGATGTCCTTCCGTGTCTTCAAATATCTAAAACCCTGTCCAGGTAGCCCACAATACCCTCCCTGTTGAATGAAAAAAATAACACTGTGGAGTAGTGTCCACCTGTTGTCAGTTTCAACCTCCACCAGGCCGAGCGGAACTCCATATTTGGACAAGACTGATATCATCGACCTGAAGTCACTACTTGGGGCGGAACTCTATATCCGGACAACACTGATGTCATCAACCTAACATCACTAATTGGAGACCCATATCGCAACCAGGCCGGGTGGAACTCCATATTTGGACAAGACTGATGCCATCGACCTGACGGCACTACTTGGGGACCGCTGTACCAACTATATACTGTAAGTGGGAGCATTTTCTCTGTGTGTGTAATGTTGAGGTGAAGCGATCTGAAGGACCTCTTGCAGCTGTGTCAGTCGGACACAAAGTGTACGCCATTGGAGGGATCAGGAACGTGAACCACAGAGATCAGACTGTTGTGTACGTCTTTAACACAGTGTCTTTGCACTGGACGAAATTGCCAGAAGTGAACATCCTGTTGACGTTCCCTTCATGCGCTAGGCTACATGTTCAGATGAGAGGGGTCTGAGAGGTAACACACATGCATGTGCATGACAATGTTAGAGAAGCATTGATGTAATGAATGGTGGTGATGCTGTAATGTTATGCAG
>NC_139946.1:49190943-49193443 GCF_963454915.1 Gymnoscopelus microlampas | reverse complement strand
AGTCAATAATATAGCTTTTTGAGGTGGCTTTCCAGCCCGTATCGGATATTTAGATACTTGTGGTTAGGTCTATGCTTCCAATTCAATGCATAGCCTATTGTCATCTCCATATTTCAACTTTTTATATTTTGTCTCCGTAAATTAAGTAAGTACTGTATAGGTCGGAGAAGCTTTTAGGCCAGGGCATAGCAGTGGTGGCCATGTTGTGGTTCCGCTCAAATTCACTCCATTCATTTTCCCATAGAGATTTCCAAAAATATTTATATGAATTATTTTAAGCCTAAAATCAAGCCATCCAGGGTCCTGGTGAATCATGACCATAAACATTTGATTGTGTGAGAAAGAAAACATTTAAAACCGCAAAACAAAGGCAAAGGGTATTTATTAAATATAGTATATCATATCATCAATTAAATATGAATTTCCCCCCCCACAGAATCAATTGTGTTATGGTCATGATTCATCAGGACCCTGGATGGCTTCATTCTAGGCTTAAAATAATTGATATAAATATTTTTGGATATCTCTAAAATGGCCGCCACTGCTACGCCCTATTGTCGGTGCGTGATATTGTTCTACAACTACATTATTCCAAGCCCCACCCTGCCTGCCGCACGATTGGCTGAATGCAAAAAACAAGAAAACAAGGACTCCGCCCCCAGAGGGGACGATGGGGGCGTTGTCACATTCTAATACAGCCCAGAACCCCATTTTGCTAACTGGTCTGGTGGCGTGGCTCGCCAAGCATTACATTCACCGACCCTAACCTCCCGTGATCGAATCCCACTGCTGGCACTCTTTTTCCGACTATGGACTTTTTACATTTTTTGCCGAGAAAGTATAGTTTTGGACCGTGACGGAGGCGTGCAGTCTCAACCTAACTTGAGCCACGAGAGGCACCACCGAACGAGGTAAAACACCGAACCGAGTTTGCTTGAGCCTACTCAGCGCCGTCTGAGTTACGTACCGATAAGGACAGAATAGTAAATCATGTTTTGGGGCAAGTGTTTGCCCCAACTGCCACTTAAAGTGACTACTGGCCAATCACAGTGCGTCTTTTCCGGGACTTGGCAGAATCTAGTTGTATAAAACTATCACGCATTGTCGGTATCGGCCGAGAACGCGGGAGTCTATCCTCATTTCACAATGCTCAAGACCCCTGGGAGATGGAATGCTGAGGTACCGCCAGCACCCAGCACTTTTCACACAACTTGCCGCTATTTTCGGCTTCAGGTTTAGGCTTAAAAATGACAAAAACATTGTAAAGATGCCATTCATAAAATCGTTGATGTCCTCACAAGTAGTATACGAATGTGTGTGCATTAAGCAAGCAACGATTCACTCAACTCACGATACGATACGAATCACGATACTAGGTTCATGCTAAGATTTTTCGAGTTTTAAACACTTTTTTTCCTCTCTCTTTTTACAATACTGTGGTTTCTCTTATCCTCTTTTCAATACAGTAGCAAATGACTGAAAGCAATTTTTTTTTATCAATTCCCTTACAAAGATCCTGTATATAATTTTTTTTTTTCCTGCTGTAAAAAATGTTATTTTAATCAATTTACGATAAATCATTGCATGCCTAGTGTGCATGTGTGCGTCTGTGTATGTATCATAAATCCCATGAGCCCTGTGCTAGTGACTGGTATGTGCGGTGTTCGTACGGTACGTACATGCGTGGGAGCAGTGGTGGAAAAAGTACTCAGTTATTTTACTTGAGTAAAAGTAGCAATACCACGATATAAAAATACTCTGTTACAAGTAAAAGCCTGTGTTCAAAATGTTACTTGAGTAAAAGTACAAAAGTCTTGGCATCAAAATATGCAAAGTGCCAAAAGTAAAAGTACTAAAATGTTTGAACATAGCAGATCTACAAGTTCACAATAGGTATAAAATAGGCCTAAAGTGGTTAATGTATGTTTTATAATATAATAATTAATATCTGCAAAGTAACTAGTAACCAAAGTTGTCAAACAATTGTAGTGGAGTAAAAGTACAATATTTGCCTCTGAGATGTAGCGGAGTAGAAGTAAAAGTACAGAAAATTGGAAGTAGCCTACTCCAGTAAAGTAAAAAAAATACCTCAAAATTGTATTTAAGTACAGTACTTGACTACATGTACTTAGTTACTTTCCACCGCTGTGTGGGAGTTGCATAGATGTTAGGACTATATGGCGACCGCCCCCACCCACCTCCCCCCCAAGGGAGTTTATTAACGTAAATCTGAGCGCCGCTGTAATTGCGAGTGGCTCTGCTGTTTTTGTCCAATCTGAACAATTCCCTCTGCACAGAATGATCAAGTGGAAAGCGGTGTGTGCTGTGTGTGCTGTGTGTGTGTGTGTGTGTGTGTGTGTGTGTGTGTGTGTGTGTGTGTGTGTGTGTGTGTGTGTGTGTGTGTGTGTGTGTGTTGTGTGTGTGTGTGTGTGTGTGTGTGTGTGTGTGTGTGTGTGTGTGTGTGTGTGTGTTAGTAATAACCCTTTAAGACCAGGAATGC
>NC_139946.1:49115943-49183443 GCF_963454915.1 Gymnoscopelus microlampas | reverse complement strand
CCTGTTGAGCCGATATATGTCTCACTCTGAACTCTAAGACACACATCACTTCTTTTTATAATCACATTTCTTTTCTCTCGCTTTTCTAAGGGAGACTGAGTATGGAGAGAGAGAGAGAGAGAGAGAGAGAGAGAGAGACCAAAATATAGTGTGTGCGTGGCGTGCATGCGTGCGTGCCGTGCATGCGTGCGTGCGTGTGTGTGTGTGAGTGAGTGAGTGTGCGCGCCTTAGAAGTTCAGACACTGTGGACATCTCTCTTCACACCACAAAGCACATGACATCTCCTCACTGTCCTGCTCTGTGAGCCCTGAAGACAGGCTGACGGGGGGGCAGTTCTACACTTGATCTGGGCGACTTCTACGAGACAATATACTGTATGTAATGTGATAACAGATTAAAAAGCAATCCAGTTACAATTACAATGAGAAACCTTCTTAAAACAATGACATACTTATCTAAAAATAATGACTTACACATTAAGTCATGATTGTTTCATCCTAAGTAAGTCATTGGGCCTCATTCACTATCCTGGTCGTATATTTTGTGTAAACACCTGGTTGTAAATTTCATGTAAATTGCATAAGTCAATTCTGACTTGCGATTTGTCACGAGCACACCATTGAGACCTGAAGCCGATTCTACATGTCTCCTAAATCTCAACAGTATTCTGAAAACTGTTTCTATATCAGTGGTGTTCAATATTTTTCATGCCAAGAACCCCCAAAATGATATGTATTTGGCCACGGACCCCCATCAAAATATTTTGTTCCAGGGACCCCCCAGAAGCAAAGATTTTAGTTAAAAATGTTCGCTTTAAAAATATATATATTCAAAGATTTGCACACATTTTCACGAATAGCCCAAAGTGTAAAATAATGCTTTTTATCTCAAATCTAAAAATGACACAGTTCCAGGTCTTAATGGGTTAAGTCATTATGTTTCATCCTAAGTAAGTCATTGGGACTCATTCACTATCCTGGTCGTATATTTTGTGTAAACACCTGGTCGTAAATTTCATGTAAATTGCATAAGTCAGTTCTGACTTGCGATTCGTGATTTGTCACAAGCGCGCTTTACCACCATAAAAGGCAACCGGAAATAACCCACGTGGGGAAAACAGATCTGTACGCTTACAACGCGTCGAGTCGCACCGCCTTGACAACTTATACATCTGTTCTGTCTGGAAGTGAGTCCCTCGATCGCACGATGGATCGGCTGAACGTTAATAAAATAATGCTCTCATGTGTAACGAGAATAAGAAGAACTACCACCAAATAGTTGGCTAATAAAACGTGGAAAGGATGTTATAAAAGCCTTTTCTATTAAAGAATGCTCACATTTGACTGACATTATGACGCTGGAATCCTGGAACGCTGAGATCTGTTGGATTACGGCTATTTTCACTACTATATAAAAAATCACACCCAGTGTGAAGCGGGCGGTGTGGTCACAGTGGTCATCACAGTGATGGAAGTGAGTCAAAAAAACGTAAAAGTGTTTTTTTTAAGTCCATACTGCTATTAATAGGGCTGCACATGTGTCATGTGTTTCGCTAGCCAATCACAGTCCTGAATTTGTAAAGTCAGCCAATCACATTACAGCTAGTGGTGATGACTTAGCTGTAATGTGATTGGCTGACTTTGCAAAAGTATAGATTTGCATTGACTGTGGAAGGGTTAGGGTTGTAGACTGCGTTGTAGACTATTGGCCAATCACGGTGCAGGATTGGTCAGTGTCCAAACCTCACTTATAGGGGGCGGTTACCACACCCCAAAAAGTCGTGAATAGTAGTGAAAAAGGAACTGTTTTTGGTCATACAAGGTTTACGCTCGACAGCGACAATATACAGTATAACAGTTTCTTCTCCCTGTGCTTTTTTCCTACTCACCGGGGCGATGCCCCCACCCCCCCCAAGAGGGCAGTTTGTAGCAATGTGGGACCGGGTGGTTTGCTCCAGTGACCCCCCACCCTGTGAGACTGGGTGGTTTGCTCAAGTGACCCCCCACCCTGTCGGACAGGGTGGTTTGCTCCAGTGACCCCCCCACCCTTTGGGACCTGGTGGTTTGCTCCAGTAACCCCCCCCCCGTGGGGGGGTTACTTTGCTCCGGTGGTCGCTGCCTGTTGAGCCGATATATGTCTCACTCTGAACTCTAAGACACACATCACTTCTTTTTATAATCACATTTCTTTTCTCTCGCTTTTCTGGTGAGAAACCGTGTTTGATAGAGAGACTGAGCGACTGAGAGAGGGCCAGTTCTACACTCGATCTTGGCAACTTCTGCAAGACAATATACTGTATGTAATGTGATAACAGATTAAAAAGCAATCCTGTGTCATTACAATGAACAACCTTGTTAAAATAATGATGTTCTTATCTCAAAATAATGACTTAGGATGGAATAATAAAGACTCATTATTTTTATATGACGCTGGAATCCTGGAACGCTGAGATCTGATGGATTACGGACTAGATTGCGTTTTATTGATCATTACTGAGGAGAAATATGTCCTTTGGACTAACAACATATCCTGTCCTATATGTCGCAATGGGGAATGGATATGGACACAGCTAGATTTCATCCAAATTGTATCCTATCCTCATCAGATCAGATGGTAAGACTCAGGCCCCGTTTAAACGACAACGTTCTCTAGAGAAAACAGCAAAATAAAACGGCAAAATAAAATATCAGATGTGCCTTCTGTTTAGACGACAATGGCATTATCAGGGGTTGAAAGCGCAGTCGGTAGCGCTGTCGCCTCACAGCTAGAAGGCCCTGGGTTCGATTCCCGCCGGGGACGTGTTCTCTGTGTCATCAGTGCCCATACCCTAGGGGGGGTTGGCGAAAGGGCCTTTCTGTGTGGAGTTTGCATGTTCTCCCCGTGTCCCCTAGGGTAGGTACCCTCACAATAACATGTTGTAATCCTGGTCTCTATACTGCCTCCCCCTGGTCAGCCGGGGCGCCTGATGGAGGGGAAAGGAACTTTTCTCCTCGGTTCACTGAGTTAACAGTGTAGGTTGGGGTCCCGGAGATAAACTAGAAAATGATACCAAATGGGAGTCTGTTGCAAGGTTATACTAATTTGGGATTTTTCATTAAAGTAGTTTAGTTTGACAATTTTGTTTCTAATTCAGTTAGCTTTATTTTTTGTGTGACAATGCTTAGTTTTAATTTAGTTTGTATTCGTTTTTGTGTTGGTTTTATTTTTTTTTCATACTTTGGGCCCGAGGAGCGCACTTTTCAATTTTTTTCCCCCGTTGCTTGGTAATCATGGCTGCCAGTTCCCACCTGATGTTGGGTGGGAGTTCCGACTGCTCCAGGCCATACTGAATAATCACTAGCTTGCATAAAGTCTTCAGGCTAGGACTAAAATGCAAGATGTACAGCTCAACAAAATCTGTGCTATTTCCTCCAAAGAGGAGGACGGCTCCCACCATGCAACAGCACATCAAAGATGTCGGGCCTTTCCCCTTGATCTTGATCTTCTTCCAGGAGAAGGTGTCTGGATTGAATTTCCATGCATCATTGAAGTTTTCAAGGTGCATTGAAGGTTCAATGTCTCTCCCACCAAATATGTACAGCTCTCCATTGTAGCTAAAGGCTGAATGACCCCAGCGTCCTTCTGGAAGAAGCTGAGCAGGTGTTCTCAACCAACGTTCCATCTCTGTGTCAAACACTCTGAAGCTTTTGGCGACGACCCCCTGTTTATTACGGCCACCGAATACAAACATCTTTGTCCCCATGATGATGGCAGAGTGACCTGATGAAACAGGTGGCTGAGCTTTGGTTTTAATTAAAGACCAGACCATTGTCATGGTGTTCAATTTGTAGATGTTATTATTGTATCCAATCCGGTTGTATCCTCCATGTATATACATGACCTTCCCCAAGACACAGGCTGAATTGCCGTAACTCGCCTCTGGAACAGTCCCAGAGACATTGGGCATCGACCATGTGTGGGTGTCGACATCTAATGCATAAAGCACGTTGAAGTACTCCCCATTCCTGCATCCTCCCCAGATGTAGATGACTGGTTCGATCAGCACAGCTGTGTGGTAGTAGCGCATGGAGGGAACGTCAACAGGATGTTCACTTTCGGCTGGGGACAACTTCGCCCAGCGCAAAGACACTGTGTTAAAGACGTACACATTAGTCTGATCGCTGTGGTTCACGTTACTGATCCCTCCAATGGCGTACACTTTGTGTCCGACTGACACAGCTGTATGGGGTCCTTCTGGTCCTCCTGGTCCTCGCTTCAGATTCACAGTCCACCTCATCATTTCACACACAGAGAAAAGGTTGGTTAAAATGGACTTTTCATGCGTTGCACTTAAGATAATATAATTATATCACACTCACTCCCACTTATAATTGGTACAGCTGTCACCAAGTGGTGACGTCAGGTTGATCCAAATGTAGAGTTCCACTCGGCCTGGTGGAGACATGGGTCTCCAATTAGTGACGTTGTGTTGATGACATTAGTCTTGTCCTAATATGGAGTTCTGCCCCAAGTAGTGATGTCAGATCGATGACATCAGTCTTGTCCAAATATGGAGTTCCGCCCGGCTCTCCCGCCTCTCAGTGCAGCCGTTTTCTGAGATGGGGGTGTGGCCAAAATGGGACTCTCTGGTGATAGGTTCTTCCTGGATTATCCAGATCCCGATTGGGTCTTTTAGATTTGAAAACGATAAAACCCCGCCTTTTACAGCGTCACCAGACACTGAATGCGAAGCTAGCGATTTCAGGGGCTGGAGCCAGGCTAATATTCATTGGCTCATATAAGCTTCATTTTTTCACTTATTTTTTTTTACATTGCTCAAAAAAAGATTTAACTGTTTTTCATATATAATTCTAAACGGTGGGAGATCTAAAGGTCAGAAGTCAAAAGTGTGAAAGTTATTCGTCAATGAGGAGACGCATGTGTGTATTTAAGTTTTGTGGCAATAGCTCAAACAGGGCATGAGTTGTACCTGTTCAAAGTTTGCGTTTTCCATTGAGTGCTATAGCGCCACCCTTTGGCCAATAGTTTGTGTTTCATGTCTTATCCGTTTGGCATAGCCCTCTACCATATGGCCGAGTTTAGTAAAAAGCGACTGCACTCTATAGATAATTCTGCCATCTATGTGTAAAATGGCAGAAGATTAAAAAAAGGTAGAGATGCAAAAGGGGTCCTTTGGACGTCAGGGAAATATGTAACAAAAATAGGCTCAGTTGTTCATTTCCGGCAGAAAGTGTGAACATTTGCATATGGCATCTTTGAAGTATGCTGATTTCAAATTTTGCCGGATCCAAGCACTTTTCCCATGGGATATGGTCATAAAATGAGAATTAAAGATGTCCGCCAACGGTTTTGGTTCAATTAGGTTTTGTATTCCAAGTTTTGACACCTTATCAATTGAATGTTCAATGTGACAGTACTACCGGCTCAGAACACAAGTTGTATGTCTAAAGATAAAACTAAAGACTGAGACGTCAGAAGTATAGATCTGAGTGGGGGAGCAAATAAGGGGGCTAAAGTGTGACAGAAGATTATGTAGCATGTATCCTTAGATTTTAGGATATGCTTATGGTCCAAGAATGAAACTCTGCAAAAGGTGAAATAAACCCGGTTAGCTCAGTCGGTAGGGAGAATGGGGACAAAAGTAACAGGGGGTAAAAGTAACACACTCAATAACTCTAATTAGAAATAAGCTAGAGGGGTGAGACTGTTTCACCATTTACAGAGCTTCATTGTTGGACCATATTAGCATATCCTAAAATCTAAGGATACCTACAAGGCAAACCTTTTCAGATAATAGCCACAGTATAATAATCCATGATGTAAACAAAATGAAGTGAGAAACAAGCAACATAACATAATAAGGTAAAAGGTAACGTTTGTATTATTGTGTGAGAATGTTGGAAGGAGTGATGGCAAACCCTAAATATGATATGACATTACCCATTATTTTTTTTATGGGATTCAGAACTTAACTCAAAATGGCGCAGAGACCGTCAATTTTGTTGGTAAATGACGATCCGAACTCGCTGAAGATTGCCACCATGTTGATGCTGACCGGGACGGTTAACACCTATGCCTATGAACTGCACGACAAGAGTCAGGAGGTTTCCGAGCCAAGGTTGTTTAAGGATGCAGTGCCTCAAAATCGCCAAGTCCCCCCAGGTCAAGTTGGGGACACAGCGCGTTCGTATGATGACACGAATGCCATCTGCGAGTACCTTCTGGAGACACTGGGTGACACGTTCCAGTGCAGCGACTATTGCTACAGCTTGCTTAGATATGAAACGACCGACTTTGTGCCTGCTATCGCCCTAGGGAACACCGATGGCGTTCTCGCGTTCCTGCAAGCGAACCTGGCTTGCATGCAGTTGCAGAACCATTGGCAATTTCTATGTGGAAATACGCTATCGGTGGGTGATATCGTTATTTGGGCAAGCCTGGCAAGACCATTTGGTGACGCTACTCTTAGAGCATCGCACCCATCACTGACCATCTGGTTCGACCGCGTCAGTACAGAGGCCACATGTGCATTTGCCTTGCAGCTGGAGGACCGTCTGGAGGACCTTTATGATACTACTGATGCTGGGAAGGTGGCGGCTCGGCAGGCCTTTTGGATGTAAACGATAATGAAACTCAGGCGGCCACGAATGCCCAATACGGGGTCAAATTCAAGTAGAAGTTGGACTGGTTCGGCCAATGAGAATTCCCACGGTCATTATGGAGGAGCACCAAAGAAGCGGCATGTTCCGGGCGGTTAGCCCCCGCTTCAGCATGTAGAAAACCAACAAAAACTGCAGCAGTTTTTATATCCCTCCTTTTTTCCTTTTAACATTTATTTGTCTCCCAGTGTTATTTTTGAGGCAGTGGTGTAACAGTGGTGTAACAACCACAAAAACTATTTTCGATTAACCTAACCGTGTACAATAGTTACATACTTTTATCAGTCAGGGACACTATTCAAATGTATACCTCACTTCTGTTTTTCTGGGAGTGTTATTGGATATTTTATTACTCTTTATCATCTCTTTTTTTTTAAAACAACTTGTTACTGCTGTAAAATGTACCTTGGGTTCTGAACACTTTTTTTCAAAAAAAAAAATATATATATATTTTTTTGTTTTTTAAACTCGGGATTTTTCGTTCTGGCAGGGAGGGTATTCAGTAAAAACTCGGGATAACTCGGGGTCTGGCACTGAGAGAGTTAAGTTTAGTCATGTTATGTCATGTTATGTCATGTTAGAATTCAAGATGGCGGGAAATCCTTTGGTCCGACCTTTTTTTAATTCAGTGCACAAAAATACCCCGAGGTGCAAAATGTCTTAATAAATCTTAGTAAATCTTTGGATCGAATTATCTCCTGGTTCTTTGTGAAAAAAAAAATATATATATATCTTTTTTAAGAGACATCAAAAGACATCATTGGAGGTGTGGGCTTACTAAAACAGCCGTCAACAGCTGCAAATAGCCCTACCAAAATCACTGGCAGGGAATTAATTAATATCAACCCATGTCCCTTTGCACTCTAGCAATCAGTGCACCTGGTGATACCTCTATTCCCCATACTCTATTCTGTTTAATTTCTTATTGTGCTACTATTCTATATTGCCTTTTATTCCTTGGCCCCGTTTATTGCTGCTAGCAGCTATATGTATTTGTATAATTATTCAATTTTTTATAAAAATAATAATTACTCGACCGAGTGTCGTGCCTTTTCTCCTTTTTCAGTGTATGTGAACACAACGTGTGTGTTTTATGTAGTCTCGCGTAGACTATTCCACAATCTCCGAATGCTATATAGAGTCTGGAACTACACCTCCCGAAATCCGAGGGAGGAAGCTGGCACTTCTGTTAACGAACATATATTTTTAAATATCTTTACATTGTATTATTTTATTTCCATTTCTGCTAAGCAGCAAGCTATATATGCTTAGATGATTTTTATTTGAATTAGGATACATTTGTGTGACTGTGAAGACGAAACGGAAGTGGGGAGGAGGCTTCACATCCGCTTTATATTTGATCAGAGTTTCCGTGTCCCAGACTGAGATTAGTATCATTTGACATAATAGAATAGAACAAAACTTGGACCTGTGAACGGGCACATGTGATGTGTCTTTCAAAGTTATGTATCATTTCACACAACAAGTCATTTCTCCATACTTGAGGATTTTTACTTAGGGTTTCTCTGGGTTGACATTGGCCTGCCAATGCAAACATGTCTGCTACTGCTATAACTGATTTATATCCGTTGACAAAATTCCAATTCCAAGTGCCCAGTTATTTATTTTTTTGTATCCACTAACCGGTACACTAAAGTCTCATGCCCTGCATTTAGATAATGTGGTCTTACTCTGCATTTAGATAATGTGGTCTTACTCTGCATTTAGATAATGTGGTTTTACTCTGTTGGGTATCAGAAGTTATCAGCAGTGTATTTCTGTTTCCATTAGTATGGCATACAATAGCAACATCCCTATCGGACCATCCTATTGGACCCTGAGGCGTAAATCCAGGGAAATGGTTGACAGACATTTGGAGTCAATTAGTTTACAGGAGAGAAGCGCTATCATGCAGTCAATGGTGGAGGAAATAACTGTCATCACTCGTAGTGTAGAGGAGAAAAGTGTTATCACTCAGTCAATGGTGGAGGAAAGCAGTACCATCATTTCAGTGGTGGAGGAGATGGTGGAGGAAAGCAGTACCATCATTTCAGTGGTGGAGGAGCTAAGTGCCGCCACTGATCCACTGGTGGATTGTCCTGCGGACACTAGTATTGCAGACAGTGATCACGACATGAATTGTGTAGAAGCTTTGCCAGATGAGCTGAACATGATGATTTTGTTGATGCCTATGAGACATTTACCAGAGAATCAGATGATTCTGGGAGCTCTGATGGAGAAGAGGATGTTGAACCGTTGCAAAGCAGCTTAGCAACTTGGGCGGTGGAGCACAGTGTTACACATACTGCTTTAAATGATTTGTTAAAGCTACTTTCAGTGCATCACCCATCTTTTTTTCCAAAAGATGCCAGGACATTATTAGGTACTGTACGATCTGTGTCTGTGGTTGACAACGCCGTGGACAATACCACAACTTTGGAGTGTCGAATACCATTCAAGGAATACTGCAAGTAAACACAGCTCAGCTAGAGCAAACATGTTTGTAAACCGGCATGTGCCTTTGCCAAGTGCATCAAACTATTTTGGCTGTGGGAAATACACACAGGAGGGGATTTAAACCGACCATAGGGTGGCATTTCCTGACACCGGTGCCCCTCTGAGGACGGATGAAGAGGACTTCCGTGAGTTCAATGAGGAGCACCATCTTGGAATTTCACCCCTCCAAAGGACATCCCTCGGAATGGTGTCAGGATTCCCCTTGGATTATATGCACCTCATTTGTCTAATAATACATATATATATATAATACATATTCAGTAGGTGGCCAGTGGCTTTGACTGGTACCCGACATCAGTGACAGTGGACAGTGTACGAAACTCCGACGAACAGACCGAACAGACCGTGTCCATACCATGATGAACACCCGTGCACGTCTGGGCAATGGCGTTGCTCTCAACTGCAGGTGAACACCAGGTGAACCATCTGTGGGTGTCTTCGAAATACAGGGATGGCGAGATGGATTTTGATGACCACCCATAGTTACAAAACGCACAGAACTTAGCCTGGTAGGCTACAAACTGAAGATCACTCCTCTACAGGGAAAGCCAACTCGGGCAAGAAGAACTTACCAGAGACGATACAACCGCAGCGGGTCCTTCTGGGGCCCTCCATGGTAAGATTCTCTCCTTCTCTCCTACTTTTCCAGGCTGGAAACTGAACGTCGCTGTCTCAACGCAACGGGCTCCTTTCGGAGCCCGGGCCAGTCCAGCTGTTCTGCAGCCGTTGGTTCGCTACTGCTCGGTGCCAGTTTTCGTCCGTTCGCTGGTTGTGGTTTTCTTCTATAGATTATGACTATTAGCCCTAACCTTATTCCCAACCTTAACCTCAGTAAAAGTTCTGTTTTAATGGAACACTTCTTGTGGGCAATTTATTTTCTCAGATAAAACAGTACTTTCACAGAGGTTAAGGTTGGGAATAAGGTTAGGGTTGATAGGCATAATTTTACTGTTATTTAATCCTTTTATTGTCAATTGTCAATAATCTTACTGTGTAGCCTATATACATTTATGTGAGTAAAATGTTTTGTAAATATGGCTATAATTTGAACTCCTAAATGAATGGTGAATGGGGTTAACGGTGGACTGTCAGTGATTCCCAAAGTTAAAGCCTGTAACATTGTATGATTTCAGTATTTGATGTAAAAATAAGGGTCACAACAATGCTCAGAAGCCAGTATTTCCAAGCTGGTGAAGCCCCTGGGGAATGGGGCCGTTTGGTTCGGGAGTTCCGCTCCATGGAGAGGGAACGTCCTTCCCCCCAAGAGAGAGAGCGTTGCGTGAGGTCCCCGTCCGTGGCTAGAGCAAGCCGTCCGTCCCCTGAGAGAGAGAGTCGCCGGCAGCCCCCGACTGCGGATATTGGACGTCAGCCACGTGATGAGAGAGAGAGTGGCGTTTTAGGCAAGGGTTATGTCTTGCTGTGGTCTCTCTGGCCACTACCTTCTTTGCTGCCCTGTTAGACCTGTGCTGTCCATGTTTTAGTTTTTGTTGCTCCTTTCTGTTTTGAGCTTGCCTTGGTTCAGTCTCTCACCTTTTTTGCCTCCCCCCTGACTTCTTCTGTCTGTTTGAGTGCTATCCTGTGTGTTTGGGCCCTGAGCGGTGTTTCGGGCTTGGTGTGTGTTTCGGGCCTGTTGTGTGTTTCGGGCCTGATGTGAACGTTTGTGCCTGTCTCGTCAGAGCTCCCCCCCGGGTCAGCGGCAACGAGATGCTGGCAGTCTGCTGAGGTGTTTATCTCCTGAGGAAACGATTCGAGATCCTTGTTGTTTGGCGGATCCTGAGAGGGAGTCGTCCTCGGCAGAGCTGCTCCTGGTTGTCCCGGACGCGTCGCTGCCAAGTCTCAAAGCTCAAAACAGAACTTTTTGGACTTTTGGACTGAACGTACCAACACACACACACTTAAAAATATACAAAAAAGTTTAATTTTTTTAATTTGTCACTGCATGTTCTCCTACAGGTTCGGGCAGCGCCTGTCAGCGGGGAATGTTGAGTGAGAGGTGTAGGACGGAGTTGCTACATCCTCCTGGAAAAGGCCCCTCATTCCTCACTGACAGGTGAGCCAGTAGGGTGCAAACAGTGGGAGGAATTTATAACTATTAATTTGATTGAGAAAACGGTTGAGGCGCACATGTACACACCTAACGTCATGGTGTTAAGAAAAATGTTTTTGGTGCTGTTATTTTACATAATTGAATGTATGGTCATTTTAATGTTTTATTATTTTATGGAAATGTCTTTAAAAAATGTCATTTGTATGGCACTCAGGTAGCGAGGGGTAACATTCTTGCCCACCAACCAGGGCAGGAATTTCACGGCGGCCACGTCGGTGCCCCTCTCTTACGCCGTGTGCCCCTCGAAAAATGACATGCCTATTACGGCCACAGTGGCCGTGGTGCCCCGCCGGCGCCCACAGCAGTTGACGTCACCTCTTTTTAATTTTTTTAATAATAGTTTTAGAATAGTAATCCGTATGTACGAATGTCTCAGAGCGGACCTTTTAAGTTATAACTCGATGGGGCGGACTTAAACTTCTTTGAAGAGGACGATTGATTTGTGAAAGCATAAGACAAGAAACTCAACATATATGTTACACACTGTTTGTATTTAGCGACGCAATGTGACGATGTGTGCTGGTTTACAAGCTCACAAGGCATCACATCGCGACGCAATGTGAGCTTGTAGATCTGCTATTTTCAAAAAAATGTTTTGAACTGTGAAATGGGACATTCTGCACAATGAGTGCTTTTACTTTTGGTACTTTTAAGTACATTTTGATACGACAGACTCCAAGCAACTTTGAAAAATACTGATTAAACTTTGTTTGCCATATAACAGGTAAAGACCACTAGAAGCACACATTACATTATTACGTTTTGTTTTATTTGACTGTCAGTGTGATTTTCACATACATTCATGAATGATTCCACATTCATTTGGTGTTAGTTTGGTGTACAAATGTAGATATCCTTGTTTTAAAATGTGATTGAAAGAATATGATTATCACAGAAATTAATGTGATGAATTTACATCTTTGTAATCGGGTTGACAGCTCAAGTTTTAGGTTTGGTAGGTAGGCTTTGTTAGAGTTGTTTAAGTTAAAAAATGTGTGTTACTTTCATTTTACTCTCAGCTACAGGCATGCCTTCCAAGCAGCGGAGGGATCACATTTTGAAGAAGTCGTTTCAGCATGCAGCTAAAAACTGCAAAACATTGGATGTTTTTTTCAAAATGTGAGGAAATTATGATTCAAAAAGCAATAAGGTTAGCTACTAAGACACCAAAATGCATCTAAGCCAGTTATTTTGCAGTGAAACCACAAAATGTTATTTGTATTAATGACTTTACCCAGTATCGTGTCAATATTTTCCAGCCAGAGAAATGCAGACCAGAAAGACAGAAGAACCGAAGAACAAACGGCAGAGAATTACAGACACAGGTTAACAACAAGTATTATTACTACATGGAGAAGGATTGTTTTGCATCACGTTACATGATGTGTCGGCATCATTGCATTGTCCTCGTAACAGCTTATATGAATAAGGTTAGCTTAGCATATTAGCTGCCTGCTAGCTAATGTGGGCCTAATTGTAGGTCTAAAAGCTACCTGTATTTTTAATGCGCAATTTGAGCTAATAAGTAGCACATCTTGGTGCGACATGGTGTACTACTGTAGAGCAACAAAAAAAACAACACTTTATATTAGATACGTAAATAAAAAAATAGTAAAATCAAAATACATTAAAGCTTTTATGGAGCTAACGTTAAAGCTGCACATGTAACTTTTCTCTTCAACCCCAGATTTTAACCAGGCTTCCTGTGCAAGTGCTTTTTACCATTGAACGAATAGAGCCTGCTTGCTTGCTCAGGGGATACATTGAATCCGGAACATCAGGTGCAAAAATGTGGAATGCCCAACCAAAAGGATTAAAGGAGTGTAAAACCCTACTCACTTTCAAAACTGCCCTAATAAATTCAGGAGGCTGCAATTCCAAACTGGTCAATGTCAAAGTCTTAAACTAAAAAAAAAACTTTTCCCATTAGAAAAACATTTTGTAGTGGGAATGCCATCGAACAAAAGAAGTTGCCCCCACTGCAAAGCTACAATGGCATGTGGCATAAGGTTGTGCAAACAGGTAGGTCATATATAATTAGCCTTTAGCCTACTGTCCTGATTAACAGTCAATCCCCATTTTCATACATTATATCCAGAGTCATTTAGTTCAAGTTCAAATGAACTTCATTGGCATTAAATACCTCAGTCTTTGTCGACAGAGCAATACAGTGACAAGAGTTTTGTTTTGTTACACCAGGCATTCTCATTAGTGTTTTTTCAAAACATTTCTCAACTGATGGCTAGGTACCCGTTGGAATAGAATTTGACTCAAACTTTTATAAATTACATCCTATTATAGCTAAAATTGGATATTGAGTCCGTTAGTATTCAACTGTGGTCACTCAGGTGAGTGAAATGATCCATATTTTGTTTTAGGAATACAGGAACATGGCAGCATCTCCACTAGCATTGTATTAATGACAGCTTATGGCATAATGTCTGGCTAGATAATGGACAATTTCTATCACACTACCTTTAGTATGATTAAAATGTATGTGGTGTATTAACTTAACAGCATATTTTGTGTGTATTAATTTAATTTTAATTTAGACTCCTGTTAGGATTTAAAGTTCATACTGGAGCCACAGACCACCAGGAAACAAGGTTGCAATCAAATATCCAGTTTATTTAGCCGGATACTGATGAATAGTATGACAGTAGGTTTTCATGATGATGCCATGGTTCTAAACAAAGACACAAAGAAACAAATTATAATATCATGCCAGATAAAATATCAAACATAAATATGGCCTTTAAATTATATTATACATTGAGGTATATCAACAAAATAATAGGCCAAGTATTTACTTCATAATATTAAACACATCTAAATATCCATATAACTCAAGTTCATCAATTATTCAATTTAATCCACATCACTAGAAGTAAAACACTGGAACTTATATTATACCAGGTTTAACAGACGCATGGCAAACATCAGTGGTACATCAGCAGCAAACACAGGCCGGCTGCATGTGTTTGGAAACAAAGGACAAGGGGAGAAATGGGAATCCAGTCCTGCTTTTATAGTGGGAGGAAGTGAGGTCACCACCACAGGTACCAGTCTGAATCCCATTGTGGTGTCTCCTTGTGGAGCGGAGGGGAAATGAACCTTGCAGTTTCTGACAACTCCCAAGTTTACTTTCATAGAAGTCTAGGAAGAAAGTATCACAGCTAAGTTAGGACCCATTTGTATTTTTATTATGCCTCATAGCTCTCTCTGATCCTTGCTCTCTCTCTCACTTACACAGTGTAGGAAGCTGTTGGCCCGAAAGGAGAGGCACACCAAATGCCTGGAAAAATTCCGGAAGACTCCCAAACTTTGGGTCAAAGAAAACCATAGGGGCCGGAAACCAGTCCAAAGTTGTGGACCGTTCTCTTGTACAGGTAATACACATTTTGTTTTTCTATTTTTGTCAGCCATTGCAAGTTCCAGTTAGCACAACAATCTACAGTCTCTTCAAAGGGCCTTTTCACATATAGACCCCATAAATGAACCCAGCAGTCTTTACTTCTCTAATCCATTACACTTCAACTTTGGTTCACCCTGACGTTAAATGTTGCTACTGTTGTGAAGACCAGTGTGGTCCTCAACTAAATTAATTCCTGGGAGCTCTAATAAGGTCTTCAGACTTCCCTTCTCTTCAGTGCTACCCTGTATACACTTATACTGTAAGTTGGTTTGTTTACTGTCGAGTGAGAAAACAATGTTGCACACTAAGCTAATCATCTGGGGATGCGTAAGATATTGGCCGCTAAGATCACGTACTGGCTGCACTTTCACGTGTTTGTGAAGAAATATGACACAGATACAGATAAAGGCAGGTGGTACAACAGCAGGATAAAGCAAGTGGAGGAGCAGTGCACGACCATGTAGCTGATGACTCCGAAGTTATGTTAGTTTCTCTATTTCAAAATGTCTGAAATTGTTCGTCATAGTTTTAGTCGGACAAAAGTATTCTGATGTTGTTCTTGAGTAAAAGTAGAAATAACACTGTTTAGAAATATTTTTACAAGTAAAAGCCACCCCCCACTAAGCCACTGAGCTAATCATCTGGGGACCCCCCAAAAATAATTTTGGGTTCACAGTTTGGGAACCACTGACCTACAGTAGACACATTGCCTTCTGTCTGGTAGAAAAATATAGTAATGAATAGTTGTTTAATGATATGCCAAAATATGTCTTAACCCATTGAGACCTGAAGCCGATTCTACATGTCTCCTAAATCTCAACAGTATTCTGGAAAACGTATGTTTCTATATCGGTGGTGCTCAATCTTTTTCATGTCAAGGACCCCCAAAATGATATGTATTTGGCCGCGGACCCCCATCAAAATATTTTGTTCCAGGGACCCCCAGAAGCAAAGATTTGAGTTAAAAATGTTCGCTTTAAAATGTATCTGGACATGACTGATGTTTATTTATTTACGTATGACCGTGTTGTTAGCCGATATTGGAAGTGATGCATACAGAGCATGTTGATCTGCTTATTTCAGTGAGCGACACCAGCTTAAGACAGAGTATCATAATGGCTTAATATTAAACTGAAATAGCCGTTCATTAGCCTTTGTAACCCTGCCATGACAAAGTCTCTAAGTTTGCGTTTATGCTTGTCATTGTTTAAGATGGAGAAAATGAACGCACTGGGCTACGTTCCCCTGTTGCTGTGGGGGAAGGTGAAAAGGGGTGGAAATTGGTGGGCAGAAATGTTCTTCCCCCACAAGCTCCCCAAAGAGGGAGACGTGGTCCTTGACAAGCTCCTGGGCCTCTTTGAACGTTTATTGCAAGGTAGGTTAGAGTACAATATCTATATTCATGACATTGGTCCTGTATTATGTCCAGATGGAGTTAAAAAAAAAAAAAACGTCTTAACTATACCTTTTTTGTTTTTTTGTTTTTGTTTTTTCAAAGCTTGCAATTTTAAAGAGGACACACAGATGCAGGAAGAGGTAGGAGATCATGATGGAGGGGGGAGAGAGATGGGGGAAGATGTGGCAGGAGATTTGGTAGGAGATGAGGTTCATTTCATTCCTGTCCCCTAGTTTGACTTTAATTTGCTCAAAATGGATTTTGAAATTATTATTTTTTATTTCATACTTTATCTTCTCATTGAAGAGATGGAGATATGCAACACCACCGTCGCCAGAGTCGCCGGCGTGTGTTGTCTCTCAGGCTGGGAATGACCAATGGACAAGTAAGTTAAGGTTAATTTGTGTATACTTTACAGCCAGCTAACAACAGCTAGCTAGTTTTCATATAAGTTTATATTTTATAGGCCTACTTTTATATTTAAAATAACCACACACACTGTAAAGTGAGTGTTAATTCAGCACTGCGAGCAATTCATATGCTATAGCCTACTCTCAGTTACAAATGGATACATTTAACGCACAGTATTTTACTCAGAGGTGTAAAGTAACAAAAAAAGTACATTTACTCAAGTGCTGTACTTTTGAACTGTACTTTTACAATTGAGATATTTTTACTTTACTGGAGTATTTCCAATACTTCTACTCCACTACAATTATTTGAAAACTTTAGTTACAAGTTACTTTGTAGATTTTGATTATTATTACAAAACATACATTAGCCCTATTACATTATGGCCATTTGGAAATAGCAGATGTACAAGCTCACAATGCATCGCAAGGCATTGTGAGCTTATAGATCTGCTATTTTCAAAAGATTTGTATAGATTTGAAAACTTGTGAAACTGAAAGTATTTCTACATTGCAGTATTGATACTTTTACTTTTTGTAAGAAATGTGGGTGCTTTTTGCCACCTCTGATTTGACTGTGTAATCTTTAAAAAAATCTTACAATGCTGTCACTCAGTTAAAACTGGTTGAGTAGATACAGACCAACTTAATTCTTCTCATTCTTTCCCTAACTCAGACAAGACCCCCGTACTCCCGGGTCAACCTGCATGTCCCTGTCCTGGTCAGGTTTTTTAATGGTGCGGACACACGGCCTGATTTTCGATTGATCGACAACTACGTGGGCTGGCCTGGGTCGCTGCATGACTCCAGAGTGCTCCGCTACAGCCCACTGCACTTAAGGTCACTCTACCCTCCTCCAGGCCATTTCATCCTGGCAGATGGAGGGTACCCATGCCTCCAACACCCCTTCCCCCTCATCACTCCCTACAGGAGGCCAATACCTGGTGTGGGAGCCCAGTGGTTCAATCTTCATCAAACACATGACATTCAGCAGAGACGGCACATATTTGGGATGGATCAGCGGTGGATCCCAAGTAGTCACACAGTAACTGTCCTCTACCTAGAACCTTTAAATATTATGTATATTCATATGTATATTATGTATTAAATTTGATAGTTACGTCTATTTACCTCTCCACGGACAGAATAGCCAAAGTATAACATAAAGGTTAAAGTGGTTAAAATGATTGTGATGCTATATACTTTCTTATTTAATAACTAATTAAAAAAACAGATTTTGATTTTATTTTATCCAGTACAGTGATACATTCAGAGATGATTATTATTATCAGAATACAGTAGTAGAGCTATGTAACACTTAAACAAGGCAATATCACTTACACCACCTTTTTCAAATGACACCTTGTCAAGACAGCATAAACAAGAATAAAAACAGTTTCATGGTCTGTGTTGCCAGGGTAAACATGGTGGTACTATCCGAGGGGATAACAAAAAGCCACGTGATGTTTGACCTCCCCGACGTGACAAAACTGAAGTTCTCCCCGCTAAACAGTGTACTGGCAACCTGGCAACCCAACAGAACTCGGGGCATCAGTAAGTATATACCAGTAGACAATAGGGGCCCTATTCCAGGTTCAAGTTGCTAAAGCCACTAATATCGGATTTAGGACTAGGCAAGGGGCGTTCCCCTGCAAAAGTTGCTATTCTGGGTTACCCAGAATAGCTCACAGGTTCTCATTGGAAACAAGACCACAAGGACTTTCATGAACAACCTGTTAAAAGGAATTATCCTTATTCTTTCCCTAACTCAGCCAAGACCCCCGTACTCCCGGGTCGGACTTCAGACAACCTTTCCTTTGTTTCGCAGAGTACAGAATTTTTTTCGAATTCCAGGCGGGCATTGTGGGACCCAGCGCCGAAAAAGCTTACGTCATGCGGCAGGAGAGAGAACAGGGGGTGCGCCAGGTCTCCAAACCACTTGAAATCAACTTCTGGCTGTAAAAGAGCAACTCTGCCCCATCATATCTGTGTCATATCTGCCATGTGCAATATTTGTGTACAAAGCCAAACAGAAATGTTATTTGTATTTATATGTTCCAATGTTCATTGCCAAAACTACAATTAAATCATTAATTGTAATTATATGTGTGACAATTAATTGTCAAGTAAAATGTCATGCTTGTGACTGCCCTACTAGTCTCTCTAAGTAACAATGTCTAACATCTTGCCATATCATCTTTGTTTTTGGTTTTATTTAGAAGAAAAGACTGGAGGCCCAGCAAGGAGTCGTGTGTGTGTGTGTGTGCGTGTGCGTGTGCGTGTGCGTGTGTGTGTGTGTGTGTGCAGTTCCCATTTCACTGCTGGCATCTCCAATGGGCCTATATGGTTTAATCGAAAAGGCCCTAGGGTTAGGCTTAGGCCCTGTGCTGCAGGTATACAACCTCCAGCTAGTCACCTCCATTTCCACACCTCCTATGTGTATGAATGTACCACTGTCTCTCTGTGTGTGTGTGTGTGTGTGTGTGTGTGTGTGTGTGTGTGTGTGTGTGTGTGTGTGTGTGTGTGTGTGTGTGTGTGTGTGTGTGTGTGTGTGTGTGTGTGTGTATGAATGAGAGAGATGACCTATAGATGATTATATGTATATTTATGTACTTATTTATTTTTAGGGACCAAGGCCTATAATACCCGCTTTATAGAGCTGAGGAGGGACCACCCTGACCTGTTCACTGAACAGAAATATACATCCGCTTCATCTTGGACGTAAGGCCAAATATAGCCCATTTGTAATATGCTACTATAATGTCACCTACTTCAACCTTCATAAGGTTATTGCATCTCTGTGTTAAATGATGTAGTGTTTTCTCTATTCTCTATTCTGTGTTATGATGTATTCTGTGTTAATAGGGTTATTCTGGAAAAAAAATGGGCCTGGAGAAGAAGGTGAACCACAAGCAGGCCAAAAAGAAGTGGGAAAACCTGAAGAAGAAGTATAAAGTATGTGGTTATCCCTTTTGAAATACTATTTGTTTTTAATCATGACATTTAACCCATTTAGACCTGAGGCTGTTTAAATCCGATCTAAGTTTTCTGAAACCTCTCATGCAAACTGTCATGCAACCTCCAGCAAATCCATGCACCGCTACTGAAATAACAGCTCCAGTTCCAATCATCTCTGAAGCGCTGCCTGAAGTTACATGCACTTCTGCTGAAATGTCACCTCCAGTTCCATTCAGCTTATGTACGTTATGTTTTTAATGTTCACCTTCATCCACTTATACATCATCTGTCTGTAAATATACCTCCACCTTGATCTTTTCATGAATAACTCTCCATCTCTCTCTGTCTCTGTCCTTCTCTCTCTCATGCAACCACCAGCAACTCAATGCACCTCTGCTGAAATGCCACCTCCTGTTGCATGCACCTCTGTGGATTGGTGAAGATTGCAGAACATCATTGATGATGCTCAACATGAAGAGTGCATGATGGAGCTGCAGACTTTAAAAGATAAGCAACAATACTCTATGGAGAGGTACTCTGCCTCTCAACTTCCAGATACCGTCCTGCGTATGGAGACTGGACTGCCAGACATAGTGGGGTGCCAGGACACTCAGTCATTTCAAATTCATGTGAAAGTTAATTTTTCACTTCTAATTTGTAGATAATGGTCTATAGAACAATTTGGCTCGAAGATATATGAACCAGATTGAAAAAAAAATATTATTTTTGCCCCATTTCCAAAATAGCCAAAATCGGAATGATGATGTTTTGATCAATTTCTTAATTTTCTCACAATTGCGGTGTCATGTTCTTTTTATTGCTATATCACGTCAATACTGTGTGAGGAATCAACTGGAGTTAAAATATTGATGTTTTGAATATTATGGTATGGGAAAAAATTAAGATGGCTGCCATTTACATCAAATTAATTCAAATTACACCTAACTTCTATTAGGCCTAGACAGTCAGTCATTTCAAGTTGTTGTGAAGTTTAGTTTTCATTTCTAATTTGAAGATAAGGATCTATAGAACAATTTTAGTTTGAGTGTCAAGAAACCAGATTGAAATGTTTTTGTTTTTTTTACCCATTTTCCAAAATGGCAACAATCGAAATTAGTTTACGTGTAGGTCAGATTTCCAAAAATCTTAACCATGAAGGCAAATTGTGTTAATTTATGGCATACATGGTTTTAGGGGTAATAAGGGGTGCTGGACCCAAATCTTCTGTATGCCCTGCTCAGAAATGGTTCAGAAATAGCTGATAATGGCTCAAAATTGACCATTTATAGATGGTGGCCACCACTATGCTGAAATATATTTAAAACAACATATACTTTTGACTAAACCAGGTATAAACTGGATTGCATTTTTCTTTATTGGGTTTTGATATGGGTTATACAATGGCATATTCTGATTAGAGATCAAATATGAATTGTCATTTATTGGTGAATAGGTTTTCCAACCAACTTTATCCCATGACATATCTGCTGTACAATAAGTACTTACATAATTAGATAATTCTGATCAGTGTTATGTACACAGTGTGGTAATTATTGATTTTGTTTATTATTATGTATTATTATTTATTATTATTATTATTATTATTATTACCCTTATTGTTATTATATATTTTTTTTTTTTTTTGTTTTTTTGTTTTTTTGTGTCAGCATGTTGGCACTGGAAACATTGTTTAATGTGTCTGAATAATCCCGTAAGGGATGGGCTGTGAAAGGCAGCCGGACACGAAAATAAATCATTCATTCATTCATTCATTCATTCATTCATACAATATATGGATTTGAAAAGCTCCCGACCCGGGGATTGAGCTGGGCCATCAGGTGTATAGGGAAGATGGGCTACTCAGTGGGGATACAGTGAAGAGACATGGCCTATTATGGGCCAGGGTGTGAAGGTTGGTGTAAAGTTATCATAACCCACTTTCTGGATGAGTGTAACAGGGCTATGGAGCCCCTCAGTTGGGTAGAGGGGGGTATGGAGTGGGTGGTGGGTTTGGAGGTAATAGGGGGTCTGGTTTATGAGTTTAGTGCGCCTAGGATGCCCCTCAGGTGGGTAAAGGGGAGTATGGGGGTCACTGGATAGAACCCTGGGCACTTGGATCATGGAAGATCAAAGTTATGGGGACCAAGAAAGCACTCCATCGGCTGATAGAGTGTCATTGTTTTGACGGAGCGTGATGCGTCATGCGTGACGTGTTATGCGTGACATATATTAGAAGGGACAGTGATTTCAGACCCCGGAAGTGTAGTTCCGGACTTCCGGCGTGCGCAGAGCCCTGGCAGCGCAAATGCAGACAGTGAAATGGATCCTCTGGAATGGTGGCAAAAACATGAGGCAAACTTTCCAAGGGCTAGCCAATTAGCTAAAAGGTATCTGTGCATTCTGGCAACTAGTGCTCCCTCAGAGAGAGTGTTCAGCACTGGTGGCAATATTGTCACATGCCAAAGGGCAACTCTCAAAGTCTCAAAAGTTTGACAAACTGATTTTCCTAGCAAAACAATCTGTGACTGTCATACAAAAAAGAAAAGTAAAAAATGATAATTAAAAAAAGAAAACTGATGTGAAAGAGCTAAAGCTGTCTAGTCAGGATTCAGACAGTATTGCACTTTATTGTCTTGGTTGGTTCTGTTGGCTTACATTTTATTTTATTAATAAGGTATTTATATTGTTTTTCCCTTTTGAAACAGATTTTCAGTTATGCTAAAGTCTTTGATTGCACTTCAAGTCTAAAGTTTACATTTAATTTTGTTGGCACATTGTTTGACTTTTCCTCATTGGTGTCTTATGTTTTACTCTCCTTTTCATGTTTATTGAGGTTACATTACTGCTAATGCTACCTAAAACAAGGTGAATTGTTATACTGAGAAACTGCCTTGAATATTTTATTTTATTTTATTTAGCAAGAGAGTGCACTTTACTTGGTTGTGTTGTTTACATGTGAAGAAACCAATGTTAACTGTTATTGTAGGGTGTCGGCCAACCTACTTGAACACTGAAGAGGTCATATCAAAATTCCTGAATTGTTAATTCAGAGATTCATTGCAGAATTCATTAAAACCAGCTTTTTTGTTTTAATATTGTTAAGGAGGACTGAGGATGAAGCAGACTAGATGAAGCAGACTAGTTCCAGTGGCTGCATCACCTTGGTTTTGATACACATTTGTTTAATTTAAATTATTGTTTAATTTAAATGTATCTATACCTTGTCATCCAAAAATCTAACCTCAGTAACTCTGAAGACCCTCTAGGGATACAGAAATAAATCAAGAGAAAAAAAAACAACATGTACTTGGTTTGCTCTTTCCCCCTCTTCACTAAACCTTTGTCAAAAATGGCCAATCTACAAGCTCACAACGCCCCTTGTGAACTTGTTGATTTGGCCATTTTCAACTAATGTTACACAGAATATGGAGGCTATAGGGTTCTAGAGGTTTATGTATCAAAGAAATCATGTCACAAAGATGTGGTGGCCGCCCTGGCCCTGTAGTAACTCTGAGGACCTTTTAGGGATCACTGACACCCCCCCCCCCCCCTCGCTGAAGTGAAGACACCCCGAGTGTTAAAATATAACAGCACTAGAACTGACATCCAGAGAACCCACCACATCATTCAAACTCAAGCAATGACACGAAATCCCAACACAACCCAGAGCTTTTATAGTCTCTTGAGCTTGTTAGCCAAGCTGGTTCAGCTGGTCCTCACAGGTGAGGACACTCAGGTCAATCAGGCTCATCAAGGCTTCAGGGAGAGGAGAGGCAGAGGGGAGCAGTGGTGGACGAAGTACTCAACCCCAGTACTTGAGTAAAAAGTACAGATACTCCTGGTCAAATTTTAACCACTACAAGTAAAAGTAGCTCAGTCGAAATGTTACTCAAGTAAAAGTACAAAAGTCATTGCTTTTAAATATACTTAAAGGTAGGGTAAGTGATATTTTTGGGTTAAAACAAAAAGTATTTTGTGAAAAGGTCTCTCCAGCTCTTTAATAAACAGAAAATACATTTTCCGGTAGGTGTCAAAATCTCAGCCAATCAGGAGAAAGTACCCATTTTTAATCTTCATTTTTATAGTGTCCCAGTTCCAATTTTGCCTGCTCATTTCTTAGTGTCATCACTTCCAATTTCACTTGTTTAATCTATATCCTGATTGAGTTCTCTATCCTGATTGGATAAAATTGGAAATTAAACTGAAACTGAAACTCCTTTTACTGAACAAACACTCTATAGCAATGAGTACTATCAGAATATAGAGCTATTTAACCCTTATTTTAACCAAAGAAAATCACTTACCCTACCTTTAAGCATTCAAAAGTACATGCTTTTAACAATTAGGAACTGGTTGGAATAACGTGTTCCTTCTACACGCTACGTCCTACCGGGTGAACTCCCCCCCCCTGTCAGGTGATAAGAAGTGGCCTGCTCACTCCTCATGTGCAGAAGGAAGCAGAGGGAGAGTAGCGCCCAGGATTACAGTTTAAGCATTGGCACTGGGTGAAAAAATGGGTTACAAAATTGGGGAGGCATGCGATAATCCGACAGACCTTTTCTCCGACTATGTGGCATCCGCGTGCGGTTAGGGTTAGGGTGCGGGTTTGGTTCGGGTTTAGTATTGAAACGTCGGAGCGCTGCGCTGTCGGAGGAATGCGCTGTCGGACTAACGTACTGCACCCACAAAATTGTGGTATAAAATTTAGAAGAAAATCAATCAATCAAAGCGCAAGTGGCAACGTGGGCTCTGAACATCGATTGGTTGCAACTATCGATTCCTTTTTCCAATAGCCTACTCGATAAGCTTTTTTGTTGACATACTTTTATTTTTCATTCCTACCAATTTTGCCCTAAACTTACACAGATCCGTACACATTGTATCTGGAGGAATATTGATCAAGATGACAGATTCGTCAGATTCCATTCCAATTGTCTATGACTAGCCTGGAAACCAGACGAATCTGCCACAGCTAAAAATAAATAAATAGCCCTGATAGTCTGGCCATGCCAGGCTAGGCCATGACAGCCTTTCAAAGTGTGTGGGACCCGGGTTGGCAACCCGGCCTGGCGGAGATGTTTATTTTAACCAACATAATTATCTTTATGTCTTTACACTTGCTTACTTAGTTTTTATTTTTATTTGTTGTTCTCCCCAATTCTCCCCAAGGAGCCCCCACCGGAAGGACGTAGAGCCTCCTCCCGTCTAACACTCCCTGCTGACAGGCGGTGCCCAGTACATGCTGTGACAAATATCACCCTACCTAACCCCTAAACATAACCTCTACATGTCTAATCCTAACCCCTAAAAATAACCTCTACATGTCTAATCCTAACCCCTAAACCTAAACTCTAAATGTCTAATCCTAACCTGCTACGAGCTTGCATATCTGCTATTTTGTGAAAACTTGTGCACATCTTTGTGTAGTGACAATATCAAACAAACATTTCGCCACTCATATATATCACACATATATTTTTAAAGCAAACTTTTGTAAATTAAATCTTTGCTTCTGGGGGGGATTCTACAAATGTCTTCTAAATCCTAACTCCTCCTTGCTATAATATTAGTGGTTCTCAAACGTTTTCATGTCAAGGACGCGCAAAATGATACGTATTTGGCCGCAGACCCCCCTCTCAAAATATGTTGTTCCCTGGACCCCCAGAATCAAAGATTTTCCTTTGAAAATATACATTTATACATATTGCATAGTGCAGCGCTATAAGCCTCTGTCTGCCTGTCACACTGCTGCCTCTGATCACACGTACGCATGCACACAAACACATACACACACGCCAGCACGCACACACGCGGACAAACAAACACACACACGCACGCACGCGCGCGCGCACACACAGACACACGCGCACGCACACATGCATGCACGCACTCAGGGCATGCACACGCGCACACACACACGCACGCACGCACACACACACACACACACACACACACACACACACTCCTATAAACACTGAGAATATATACATTGACAATTCACACGTCAGCTCCCAGTCGACTAAATAAACACAATACGTTTTACGTCAAAACATTCCTGTTCTATCGGTGACAGATCAAACACGGCTTAAATTCCACACTGCTTAGAACTCTTCCTTTTCATCACTGTGTGTTGACTCTACGGATGATGGAGTGAACTCGCCTTCACAGCCGTGTGCAGGAAACACCGTAACTTACAGGATGAAAGGATTGACAGAACGAGGATTTACCTGAAAGAAGAAAAGAAGAAGGATTTTCCCGTTTTAACCCATTCAGGCCTGAGGCCCATTCTACAAAATGTCTTCTACATCCTAATGGTTTTCTGAAAAAACCCTATGTTGCTATATGAGTGGTTCTCAAACCGTTTCATGTCAAGGACCACCCAAAACGATATGTATTCGGCCGCGGACCCCAAAAAAAATCAAGATTTTTCTAAAATAGCAGATCTTCAAGCTCATAGTGCGGTAGTTCCTGGCCAAACAGGAAATCGGTACATTGCCGTTTCCGTTTTCCGGCCCGATGACGTCATTTTTTGCGGGAAAGGCTCACCGAGCCACCTTTTCAATAGAAATTATAATAGAAAAGGCTTTCGGGGGTGAAATTCATGGAGTGGGTGTTGTGAAACATTTGCCACTCACAAAAGATATACAATTTAACTTTAGTTTTGTTGAAAAAGTTACCTCTTTAGTTAAACCTGCCGGAACCAGCATAGTCATTATATGGATGTGATCTTGTAGATCTGCATGCCCAGAATATGGATGCCAAGACGCAAAAAGGCAGAGCTGAGATTTGGTGAAATTGAAAAACGGGCTTCACAGTTAAAGGGGCTACACCATGAATTTCATATTTTTTTTAGGTTTTTAGTATTTTTTGGGCTCCCCAGTGTCTCTTGTACCCAAAAAAATATATATTTTTTAACATTCAGTCATTCATGCTCATTTCATGGATTTCCTGAATGGGCGTGTCTGAACAGGCCATTTCAGAATGGCTGTGCAAGTGATGTCACTTGCACTGATTTTGCATTGACGATGGCCAGACAGAATTGCTCAGTAGCTCCCCCCTGCCCAATAGGACGTTTTGGTATTGCAGCTGAAAAAGCTTGGAATGACAGACAGTCAGATTGTGAGAAAAAATATCTGGATGTTTTTTAGGCTTACAACCTGTTTAAAACGTATTAGGGGGCAATATTTATGTATAATATATATTTTTTTAATTCATGGTGTAGCCCCTTTAAGTTCAGATGGTAATGGTCAATGGCTGTGTGCAAAATCAGAGCAATTGCTCCAGCCACTGAGGAGAACCAGGTAGCTTCACCTACTCACCTACTCACCTACTCACCACTACGCCCTTACTAGAATTATAGTAGGATAACAATACAACAATTACAAATAAACAGCAGCAAAATTGTACAATAGAGCTCAGAACAAAAACAGAAGACATAATTTGCAAAGAAGAAATACAAATAAAATCTAAGATATTCCACGAAAGCAAGTCCAAACAGAAGGGTTTTCAAGTGGTTCTTAAAAATGCCCACAGACGCTGCAGCTCTCAGGACCTGCGGAAGGGCATTCCAGAGTCTGGGAGTTGGTTCGGGGGGTGACTAACAGACCCTGGTCGGCTGACCTTAGGGTCCTGCTCGGCACATATCGTTCTAGCAGGTCAGTTATGGTGCGTAGCACACGTACGCAAGGAAACCGGGGTTTTGGTCTGCCTTCAGCCTTTCACTTCCGGTGGTGCGACCATGTTTTCATTCCCACTAACAATATTTCTACACAGAACACTAACACCACTTCTCCCAGAGAACATGGATCGTTTTGGTTATAAGCCCACTTGTTTCTATGATGAAAGATCAAGTTAAAATGTGAATATCTTTCCGTGGTTGTCTGCTCCGAGGACGCTATTGTTAAATGAGTTTCGGTTTGTTTCGAGTGGGGAAGGATCGGCGGACACGTAAATCCCGCCCAATACATTTGATTGGGTAAAGTGCGGCCTGCTTCCTGATCTGAAGGCACGCCCATTTGTAGGCCAGTGCGTACGCGATATGACGAACCCCCCCGACAGATTCAAGCGCAGAGCAGAATCTGTTCTTGAGAGATTAGGGTCTGCAGGACGTTTCTTCCAGTTAAGGGGGAGCTTTTCGTTGCCACTGTCACAAAAGTGTTGCTCAGGGTGGGACTGTGGGGTCTCTGCTCTACATGTAAAGTGTCTTGAGACAACTTGTTGTGATTTGACACTTAAATAAAATTGAATTGAATTGAATTTTATAGAACAGTGATTCTCAACTAAGGGTAAGGGTCCGTCCGGTTCCATTTGTACACTCTCAGAGTTACAGACAACCCGTAAAAATCAGGTCCCTCCTAACTATTAATCCTTTAGCCGAGGAGGGGGGGGGGGCTCCTAAGGACCCCTGGGGGCTCCCCTGGGCCCCACATTGAGAACCAGTGCTGTACTTTACATCATCAAATAAAAATTACAAATCCTTCAGGCTTATTTCATCATATTGTGCCGTGTAGCCTGCTACTTGTTCTATTCTTTATCCCCTGCCTGCACAGTGAATCTCTTTAGCTTTAATTATGTCCAGCTTGTCTTCTTTTTTTTTTGAAGGATTGCTAAACTTGTAGATTTCAACAGATTATCTTAGATAAAACTGCAAGCAAAGGATCTGAATGAAGTCTCATGTGGAACATGGTGTGTGTGTGTGTGTGTGTGTGTGTGTGTGTGTGTGTGTGTGTGTGTGTGTCTGTGTGTGTGTGTGTGTGTGTGTGTGTGTGTGTGTGCGTGCGTGCGTGCGTGCGTGCGTGCGTGCGTGCGTGTGTGTGTGCGTGTGTGTCAGCACACCATATCAAAGCAGCAGGCTATTGTTTCTGCATGAGAACGTCAGTACACACTTACTACTACACATGAACTGAAACACTAGCCCGATCTACAAGCTCACAATGCGTCTCGATGCAACACATTGTGAGCTTGTAGATCTGCTATTTTCAAAAGATTTGTATACATTTTTACATTTGAAAACTTGTGAAACTGGACATTCTGCATAATGAGTACTTTCTACTTTTGGTACTTTAAATGTATTTTGATACCAACACTTTTGTACTTTTACTCAAGTGAATTTAGAAAAGTATGTCTGCATTGCAGAAATTGATACTTCTGCATATACTTTTACTTAAGTAAAACAGTACTGGGAAGGGTTCACAACTTCACATTGTGGTGGGAGAGGGCGAGCTAGCTAACTGTGTCTGTACGCATATGTGTATTGTATATTTGTATTGTGTGTAATGGTTTACCTATGTGTTGCCTAATAGGACCCCCTCTAAAATGAGATGCTGCATCTCAAGGGGCGGGGCTATCCTCTTGATACATTCTTTTTCTATTATAACATTTTTGTAACCCATTTTTCACCCAGTGTCAATTGCCTAAGCTTGTACTGCTGGGCGCTACTCTCCCTCTGCCAGCCTGGGGAGAGCCCCGAACTGAGCTGCATGCTTCCTTCAACGCATGAGGAGTGAGCAGGCCGCTTCTTATCACCTGACATGGGGGAGTTTCCCCGGTAGGACATACGTAGCGCGCGGAAGGGACACGTTATTCCCACCAGTTCCTTTCCCCTCCATCAGGCACCCCGGCTGACCAGGGGGAGGCAGTATATTACTGCATGTTTTTTCTGAGGGTACCTACCCTAGGGGACACGGGGAGAACATGCAAACTCCACACAGAAAGGTCCTTTCGCCAACCCCACCTAGGGTATGGGCACTGATGATGCGGAGGAGAGAACACGCCCCCCAGCGTCCCCGAATCGAACCCAGTACCTTCTAGCTCCTCTCGATACATTCTGACACAAAATTGATGTCAGGACAGGAACAATCTGAACATGCTGGTCAGGAAAGCTAGTTCTCTCGTTGGGAATATACCCTGGACAGGGTAGAGGAGGTGATGAAGGTATAGCGAGGTAGCTGGACGCTATCATGGACAACCACTCTCACCCCCTTCACTTGGGAGATTGTGGGAAGGGTTAGCTGGAAGGGTAATCGTCAATTCATCTTCCCCAAGGAGAGACAACCAATACACTTAGACAGTCCTTTGTGCCGCTAGCTATGAAGGCACACAACGGTCACTTGGCTCCTTCAATAGACTAATTGCTCGGAAATAACAACTGTTTTTGTTTTTTGTAGCAAGTCCTGCACTTAAATAATGATTCATCCTCGGAAGGTTTTGAAGCAACATTGTGGGATGTGAGGCTTATTTACAATTCAAATACACTAACTAATGCACACACATGAACCCATTAATTTCATATTTATCCCATTCAATCCGGGAACTTTAGATTTGCTTTTAAAAAATTGCAGATATACAATCTCAAAGTGCAGCACAGAGTGCCGCGTTATGAGATTGTAGATCTGCTATTTTTGAAAAATCTTTGAATGTATATTTTTTTAAAGCGAACGTTTGTCAAATATGTTGTTCAAGGGAACTGCAGAAGCAAAGATTTGAGTTACAAATGTTCAAAGATTTGCACGCATTTTCCAGATTTTTTTCAAAAATAGCAGAACTACAAGCTCATAGCGCGTCTATGGCACCGAGTGCCACGCTATGAGCTTGTAGATCTGCTATTTTTCAATAGCCCAAATAAATCTAAAGTGACACAGAAGCGTTCCCGGATTGAAAGGGTTAAAACATAGATCATACAATAATTGCATCCAGGGGACTTGGAGACGTTAACAGAGATGGTAGATTGTGACGGCACGATGTCTCCCCAGGGTGCTTTGGAACGGCGTAGGCTGGGTAATATTACTGTGTTTGCGTGTGTGTGCGTGTGTGTGTGCGTGTGCGTGCGTGCGTGCGTGCGTGCGTGCGTGCGTGCGTGCGTGCGTGCGTGCGTGCGTGTGTGTGTGTGTGTGTATGTGTGTACTTCTATTATTTGAGGACCCAAACGAAACGTCCCCACAAGTATAGTAGAATTTGAGAAATAGACGTTGTTTTCTTGGTCCTCACACAAGAAAGTGTAGTTTTGTGGTTAAAACATGTTAGAGGGAGGTCTTACACCACGTGGTTCTCACACTTTTTGGGCTCAGGTCACGCCTGTAAATGACCTTTTTATCCACGGCACCCCTGAATGACATAGTGACTTTATTTACACCTTACATTTATATCATATTATGGTACGTAAATATGTAAATCTGTCCCCTTAAATTAGTAGTTCACCCAAAAAAATACTTATTTTCTATCAATTACACACCCTATGAAGCCTTGAATTCATGGAGATTTTTTAGTTTTTGTCGCATTCAGGAGCCAATCATTTGATGACAGTGTGTATTTCCGATAGGAGACACAAAGAGTCTACTTTGAGTCTCCTACCGGATATATTAGCATCTTTCCGCTAGTAATCAAATTATTGCCTTTGGAAAGCGACAAAAACTAAAACAAATCCATGAATTCAAGGCATGGGGTGTACAATTGATGGAAAATAAGTCATTTTTTAAGATACAGTGTGTCACGAGCAAAACTTGAGAGAATATCCGTTTCCATTATAGGACAGATTGAAAAAGCATCCTATTCTGGGGGGAATATTCACCAACACTAGCTGATCTACAAGCTCACAACGTTGTTAGCTTGTAGATCTGCTATCTCTGGCAAAGAGATTTGGTGTAGATTGAAAAAGAACGCATACAATCAGCTTACAGGTTACTGGTATGAAAAATAACGCATACAATCAGCTTACAGGTTACTGGTATGAAAAATAACGCATACAATCAGCTTACAGATACTGGTATGAAAAACAAGAAAAATGTACAATAGACAGTTTTAGGAGGAGGGAAGAGGGGGGGTAGGTTAAGACTTTGACAGGGGCCAGTTTGGAATTGCAGCCTCCTGAAGGTGATTATTTAGGGTAGTTTTGAAAGTGAATAGGGTTTTACACTCCTTTACTCCTTTTGGTAGGGCATTCCACATTTTTGTTGTATAACATGAGAAAGAGTTCATTCCCTTTTTTGTGCCAAATCTGGGTTGAACATGATCAGTGGAGCTGCCTCTGGTGTTACGATCGTGGACTTCATTTACGTTTTGGAAGTATTTTGACAAATAGGGGATCCCAATGTTGTGTTGAATCTTGTAGACCAGGCCCATAGCAAGTTGCCGTACTCTGTCCTCAACCCTGAGCCATCCAACCCTAGCAAAGTTAGCAGGGGTTAGATGGGTTGTACAGTATGATTGAGGCCAAGAAGTTTGTTTTGTTACCAGTTTGTTTTGGGATGTCTGGAGCCTTGTTTTTAAGGCCTTAGTGGTGTTGTGATACCATGAGAAGCATGCATAGTCGAAATGACCTTTGAGATGCTTTGAAAGCTTGTAGATCGGCTATTTTTATTGTGTTACTATTTTTCAGCTATTATCCGCAATGTTCAATGCGATCCCATTTTGATGTCCTCACAAGCATATTAATACAAACCTGTGTGTGTGTGTGTGTGTGTGTGTGTGTGTGTGTGTGTGTGTGTGTGTGTGTGTGTGTGTGTGTGTGTGTGTGTGTGTGTGCATGTGCGTGTGTGACATTTATCTTGTCCCCAGGCTGTCAGCCCACAGCGTCTAATAGCTTCCATTATGTGTTTAAGTGAAGGGAAATGAGGATGTGAATATTCATAGAGTGATCATGTTTAAATCATTGAGGCTTACGGCAGCAGTACCACAATATATGCAAATACTCTGGTGCCAGTGAAGAAGGGCCTGTATTCAAAATTACACCAATTACGCCAATTTCAAATGTTTTTAAAGTTTTTAAAAAAAGCAGATCTACAAGCTCACAATGTGTTGTGTCGCGACACCTATTTTCGAAGGCACATTTGTTTAATACTTTGTAAAAAAAAAAGAGAAATTGGTCGTTCAATTCTAAAAGCAAATCTATGCGTAGATCAACATGTCACGTCTCAACACGTTGCGAGCTTGTAGATTGGATATTTTCAAACAACCGAAGTACAGTATAAATAGGTTTCAGATAACTGTAGTGGAGTAAAAATTTAAAATTAGAATTGAAATAAAAAATAGCAGATCTACAAGCTCACAATGCGTCGCATCGCGACACATTGTGAGCTTGTAGATCGGCTATTTTTCAAATGGCCGAAATATATATATTTATAGGGCTGAAGTAGTCAATGTATGTTGTAATGTAAGTAACTAAAGCTGTCAAATAATTGTTGTGGAGTAAAAGTACAATATTTGCCTCTGAGATGTAGTGGAGTAGAAGTAAAAGTATTGAAAATGGGAAATACTCCAATGAAGTAAACAATCCTCAAAAGTGTACTTAAAGGTAGGGTAAGTGGTTTACTTTGTTTAAACTAAGTGTTAAATAGCTCTATATTCTGATAGTACTCATTGCTATAGAGTGTTTGTTCAGTAAAAGGAGTCTCCTTGTCTCTCCAGCTCTTTATTAAACAGAAAATGCATTTTCAGTGCTCTCTCCTGATTGGCTTACATCACTTACCCTACCTTTAAGTACAGGACTTTAAGTAAATATACTTTGTTACTGTACACCACTGCAAGTGTTCTTGAGTACATTGTTCATGAGTAAATATTACTTCCCACCACTGGTTTAAACTACAGTGACTTCATGAGTATTCACGATGGTTTTGATTAACTCAACGATAATGCATCCTTGGCATCTTTTGGGGGGGAGCGGTCACCAGCCGCAGGCAGGAAGCTGATTGGTGCATTTGTCACTTCCTCTTACATCATCCAGCAAGATGCCGAGAGCCTTTTTACTGGGGGTAGAGGAGGGAAGGGGAGGGGAGAATCTTTGCAAAACATTTACTGTGTTGCATCTGCACATGCAAATGTTCTTTTTTTTTCTTGTTTTGTTTGCATACATAAATTGAAGTCATCGCATGAACAATTTATCACTGATGTAACCAGTGGTGTAAAGTAACTAAGTACATTTTCTGTACTTTTACTTCTACTCCATTACATCTCAGAGGCAAATATTGTACTTTTACTCCACTGCGTTCATTTGAAAACTTTATTTTACTAGTTACTTTATAGATTTTGATTATTATTACGAAACATACATTAACCACTATTTACATTTCGGCCATTTGAAAATAGCCGATCTACAAGCTCACAATGTGTCGCATCACTTTTTTCAAAAGATTTGTATTCACCTGTTTCTTGGCTGTGTGTTTTCCACTTCCTGTCGGATTTCATTGGATATCATTAGTCATCTGACCGGTTTCATTGGATTTCATTGGATCAAAAGACAGGAAGTGGAACACAGTGAAAAGCCTAGGAAACAGGTGGATACATTTGAACATTTGAAATAGGGCATTCTGTATTTTACTTTTGATACTCAAGTACATTTTGAATTCCTGACTGTTTTGAATTCCTGACTTTTACTTGTAACAGAGTATTTCTACATTGCAGTATTGATACTTGTACTATCTAAAGAGAGGACAGAGGTCTCTCTGTGCCCAGTTAAGATCTGGTGCATTGCCTCTGGCAGTTGAGGTGGGTAGATATACTGGCATTCCTGAGGAGCAGCGATTGTGTGTTCTGTGTGACCTGGGAGTTGTGGAGGATGAGGTTCATTTTGTTTTTCACTGTCCACTGTACAATGATGTACGAAATTCTTTATTTGAAAAAATGCAGGATAAGAATCCAGATTTGTTTTGGATGTATGAATGTTATATGTTAAGTTGGCTGTTCAATAAGGAAGTTTTTGTTTTAGGAAAATTCATAGAGAAAGCATGGCAGTTGAGATGGAGGACGATGTACCCGTAACTTGGACAATCAAAATGTTTATGTATTCTGTCTGTGGTGTATCTTGGTGTATATGTACATTGTGTGAGTGTCTTATAAGCCCGTGCGGGCTGGGCATCATGTGGTGCAGGACACTATAATAAAAATCTATCTATCTATCTATCTATCTGTACTTAAATAAAAAAAATGTGGTACTTTTACCACCACTGTGTGTATGTAAATTGAAGTTATTGCATGAACAATGTATCACTGATGTGTCTCCCAGCGCATGCTGGGGAAGCTTTGGGTGATTACATGGTGGAAGTGTCTAGGTACGTTTACACGCCTGATCTTAATGAGCTCCAGTCCCACGACACGTGTTACTGTCATCATGTGTAAACGATGCTTCCCTGTCTGACACGTCTGTCTGTCCAGGTGTGGTTTAGAAGTATGGTTATACGGTTATAGTTTACAGTATGTATGTGTGTGTGTGTGTGTGTGTGTGTGTGTGTGTGTGTGTGTGTGTGCGCGCGTGCGTGCGTGTGTGCGTGTGTGTTCTCACATATTTTACTTAAGTAAAAGTATCAATACAACAATATAAAAAAACTCTGTTACAAGTAAAAGGCCTGTGTTCAAAATATTACTTGAGTAAAAGTACAAAAGTATTGGCATGAAAATATACTTAAAGTCTCAAAAGTAAATACTAGTAAATATTGTGGTCCGACCTAACCAGTGCCTTCACACCTGCTGCCAGCCTGCCATACATACAGCCACACTATCCCTAAGTTTAGCATTTTTGATTTTTTGGATTCAACGTTTGAACAAAAGACGTTTGCTTGTAAATCTGGTTCTGAGTTCTGCTTTTGGGTCCTGAATTACTTTTGTGAAGGAGGCCGATGCACACCTCAAAGGTTGGCGACAGGTGCATAAGTCAAAAATGCTAAATTTAGGAGGAGATCTCTGATGGTTAAATCAAAGAATAGGACCCGCACACTGTAGATGTAGCTCTTTATTCAACGCTTCGGTCCTATTCTTTGATTTAACCATCAGAGATCTCCTTCTAAAAGGTCCTGAATTACAACACACCCTAACAATTTGATGAGTGTGCTGAATGTGTTAGGCCCCTGTGTGTATGTGTTTGCTCTTGTGTGCTGGTGGTGGCCTGTGTGTGTGTGTGCATGTATTTAAGTGGCACAACTACTTTTTATATATATTTTTTTACTTCAACCACTTGAACCCTAGCATCCCTATTCTGGGGGGAAAATTGCCCAAAATAGCCGATCTACAAGCTCACAATGCGTTGCAATGGACGGATGAATGCCTAAATATGGGCATATTGGTCGATTTGGCGGTTGTGGAAAACCGCCTATCAGACCAACTCCTCGCCAGAGTTTGAAGTCGGTCGGTCGGTCGGACGGACGGACAGGTCTCGAGATATGTGAACTACAGATACACAGACAGATGTTTTGCATATTTCTAGTAGGATATAACAAAGGGTCCCTGCTTTAATTTACAGATAAGGGGTCCCTGTCCTGAAAAACGTTGAAGACCCCGGATTTAGACATCCTCAAATCCCCATTTATGGAGATCCCAAAAAACTTAAAGAACATGCCCAATTCAAGACTGTACATTAATTGCAATGGCACCAACTGCACAAATTGGCAATGATTGGCCTGCATGGTTAGTGTTTGACGTCAGACTAGAGCTGCTGAGCCTATATAAGCCTTCCAATTCATTAAAGGATCACTCAGAGTTACATTTTCTTCAGGGACTTCTGAAAGTTCTGATAGAGACAGATGAAGGTAGATGGAAAAAAGGGCAGAGAGACAGAAAGAGAGATACTGGAAGATAGAGAGAGGCCGAGAGAGAAGGTCAGAGAAGAGAGACAGAGAAGGAGAGGGGCAGAGAGAGACAGAAAGTAAGGGAAGATAGTGACAGAAAGAGACAAAGACAGTGAGGCTGAAAGACAGATAAAGAGAGGAGCAGAGAGAGACAAAGACAGAGTGATCTTCCAGCCCCAACAGACCTACACTATGTTCCCATCACAGTCCATGTTTATCAGCAGCTTAAAAGATGAACCACCACTCCTGGAAGGAGTCAGGTCCCAGTCTTCCCAGACTCAGGTCTCCAGTAGGTCTCAGAGTCCATACGCCTTCACATCTCAGAGGAGCCACAACAACCTCTACCGGCAAATGCTGAAGAATGGACAGATCCCCTCAGCCGACCGACCAGGATCTTACAGTGAGCAACAGACCGAGACTTTAACTCAACTAGGAGTAAAACCTTTCAGTTGTAAACAATGTGACAAGACTTTCAGTCAGTTAGATAATCTGAAGACTCATCAGTGTCTTCACACCGGAGAAAAACCTTTCTACTGCAAACAGTGTGACAAAAGTTGGAATTATTCAAGTAACTATAAGAAACACCAGCGAATCCACACTGGAGAAAAACCATATCACTGTAAAGAGTGTGACAAGCGTTTCAGTCGGTTAGATAACCTGAAGACACACGAGCGTCTTCACACTGGAGAAAGACCTTATCACTGTAACGAGTGTGGAAAGAGTTTCATTCAGTCTGGTGGTCTGAAAAAACACCAGCGTATCCACACCGGAGAAAAACCATATCACTGTAAAGAGTGTGACAAGCATTTCAATCGGTTAGATAACCTGAAGACACACAAGCGTCTTCACACTGGAGAAAGACCTTATCACTGTAAAGAGTGTAGCAAGAGTTTCAATTGGTCAAATAATCTGAAGACACACCTACGTATCCACACTAGAGACAGATTGATGGCCGTCACAGAGTGCTCTGATATCAGTTACACTGCCGCTAGTTCCACTGTTTACCTGTGATCCTATTTTCTTGAGGCACTACATGTCTCTCTGCATTCTAAGTATGTTACACATGCTTAGTGGAAACTTCACTCTGGATAAGTGCATCAGCTAAATGCCTACATTCTAAACAATGTTTAGGCCTATAGCCTATTTGCTATTGTTTATACATTTTGAAAGAGAAAGTGAAAGCAGTGTGTATGTGGTTGTTATGAATATTGAACCAAAGAAATGTATTAACGAGAGCTTGTGACTAAATCCATTGGAACACAGTGTGTGTGTGTGTGTGTGTGTGTGTGTGTGTGTGTGTGTGTGTGTGTGTGTGTGTGTGTGTGTGTGTGTGTGTGTGTGTGTGTGTGTGTGTGTGATGGTCAGACGGTATTATCCACAATCCACAGTGAGGAATTGTATTATTTCTTGAAAATTGAGACATAATGTCCTACCAAAATAATTGTTAACACACTGATTGATTGATTTGTCAATCCCCCCTGTTCTTTTTTTATGCAATAAATTAAAACCCTACTTTGTCGTACAAAGTGTATAAAGCCTGTCTACAACTAGTAGATAGGCTATAGGCATATTTGCTATGGTTCATACATTACAAAAGTGAAACTGGATAAGTGTGTCTGTGAGTTTTATGAATATCGAACCAATGAAAAGCATTAAGAAGGACAACACTAAAAAAATAACTACATTGGAACACAGGTTTTGGTCATACAAGGTTTCTGTCTTTGTGTGTGTGTGTGTGTGTGTGTGTGTGTGTGTGTGTGTGTGTGTGTGTGTGTGTGTGTGTGTGTGTGTGTGTGTGTGTGTGTGTGTGTGTGTGTGTGTGTGTGTGTGTGTGTGTGTATTTGGCTAAGGACTAGCCTGGAATCCACACTGAGGATTATTATTATAATTGTTAATACAATAAAGTCTTCTATTGAGCCTGATCTCTGAACAACACCTGTTACGCACACATGTCATTTCTGATTGGATAGTGCTCCACGAATCACAGTGGGAAGGGGAAGTGATTTCAATTTGACATTGGAAGGCTCTGGTCCCGCCCCCGCCCACAGACCAATCAGAAACCTTGCCTGTTTTGTGTCCCAAACCGGCCCCTTTCAAATTGGAAGACTGCCAGACTGAGATGAGAATTGGAAAATAAATACATAAATTAATGAATATATAAATACATAAATAATAAGTCTGGATTACAGGCTAAGTCAGGATTCATGAATTTCATGGACAGACATTCTTTCAATATGTAATTGAATTTGAGCTGCATATCTTATATGGGCATATTGGTCGATTCAGCGGTTGTGGAAAACCGCCTATCAGACCGACTCCATGCCAGAGTTTGAAGTCGGTCGGTCGGATGGACAGTTCTGGAGATATGTGAACTACAGATACACAGACAGATGTTTTGCATATTTCTAGTAGGATATAGCAGATGCTTTAATTCTCAAATAAGGGGTCCTTGTCCTGAAAAACGTTGAAGACCCCAGATTCAGACATCCTGAAATCACCATATATGGAGATCCCCAAGAACATAGATAAAGAACATGCCCAATTCAAGACGGTACATTTCCAATGGCACCAACTGCACAAATTGGCGATGATTGGCCTGTATGGTTGGTGTTTGACGTCAGACTAGAGCTGCTGAGCCTATATAATGTGTGGAAATTACCTTAACCTTCCAATTTATCAGAGGATGATTAAGAGTCCATTTCCTTGAGAGAGTTCTTCTTCTGATAGAGACAGAGGAAGATAGAGGGAGAGAAGGGCGGAGAGACAGAAAGAGACAGAGATACTGAAAGAGAGAGAGACAGAGAGAGAAGGTCAGAGAGAGACAGCGAGAGAGAGAGAGACAGAGAAGGAGAGGGGCAGAGAGAGAGACAGAAAGTGAGGTGGAAGAGAGTGACAGAGACAAAGACAGTGAGGCTGAAAGACTGAGACAGATAAAGAGAGGAGCACAGAGAGACAAAGACAGCGTGATCTTCCAGCCCCAACAGACCTACACTATGTTCCCATCACAGTCCAAGTATAGCAGAAGCTTTGAGGATGAACCACCACTCCTGGAAGGAGTCAGGTCCCAGTCTTCCCAGACTCAGGTTCAGGTCTCCAGTAGTTCTCAGTGTCCATACGCCTTCACATCTCAGTGGGGCCACAACGACCTTCACTGGCAAATGCTGAAGACTGTAGAGATCCCCGCAGCCTCCTGTCAGCAAATAATTAACTCTGTAACCAGCCATAAACAAAGAGACACAAGATCTTACAGTGAGCAACAGACCGAGACTTTAACTGAACCAGGAGTAAAATCTTTCTGTTGTAAACAATGTGACAAGACTTTCAGTCAGTCAGGTGATATGAACAGACACCAGCGTATCCACACCGGAGAAAAACCTTTCTACTGCAAACAGTGTGACAAAAGTTTCAATAATTTAAGTAGCTATAATAAACACCAGCGTCTTCACACTGGAGAAAAACCTTTCCATTGTAAACAATGTGGCAAAAGTTTCAGTGAGTTAGGTAATATGAAAGCACACCAGCGTATTCACACTGGAGAAAAACCTTTCTATTGCAAACAGTGTGGCAAGAGTTTCAGCCATTTTCCTAACCTGAAGATTCACCAGCGTCTTCACACTGGAGAGAAACCTTTCCATTGTTAACAATGTGGCAAAGGTTTCAGTGAGTTAGGTAATATGAAAGCACACCAGCATATTCACACTGGAGAAAAACCTTTCTACTGCAAACAGTGTGGCAAGAGTTTCAGCCATTTTCCTAACCTGAAGATTCACCAGCGTATTCACACCAAAGAAAAACCTTTCCATTGTAAACAATGTGATAAGACTTTCAGTCAGTCAGGTGATCTGAAGATTCACCAGCGTATCCACACCGGAGAAAGACCTTTCCATGGTAAACAATGTGACAAGACTTTCATTAAGTTAGATAGTCTGAAGACACACCAGCGTATCCACACTGGAGAAAGACCTTTCCATTGTAAACAATGTGACAAGACTTTCAGTCAGTTAGGTAACCTGAAGACACACCAGCGTATCCACACTGGAGAACAACCTTTCTACTGTAGACAGTGTGGCAAGAGTTTCAATGATTCAGGTAGCTTTAAAAAACACGAGCGAATCCACACTGGAGAAAAACCATATCACTGTAAAGAGTGTGACAAGAGCTTCAGTCAGTTATGTAACCTGAAGACACACCAGCGTCTTCACACTGGAGAAAGACCTTTCTACTGCAAACAGTGTGACAAGAGTTTCAACGATTTAAGTAGCTTTAAAAAACACCAGCGTATTCATACTGGAGAAAAAACATATCTCTGTCAACAGTGTGACAAGAGCTTCAATCGATCGGGTAACTATAAGAAACACCAGCGTGTCCATACTAGAGAAAATACTTTTCAGGTTTAAAATCACCATTCGGGTTTCTTCTGTCATTGACTTTGTTGTATGTTGTGTTATGAAGCAATAAGCTTAGCTTAGCCAATAATAAAAAACCCTCCACATTCCCTTAACACGCATATATGCGTTCTTTCAAATCCAAAACGTGCCTGCCAAGAACGCATACAGTATATGCGTCCATTGAACAAAAAAAAATCATGTTTTCAGTGAATACGCCAGAGGGCACTCTTCCGCAACTTTTGAATGATCACTAGAGTGCGAGAGAAGGAATGGACGGATGTGACGTCATCCCAACAAGATTCACTCCCGTCCACTCCTATGTTATGAAAGGTAAAATATCTAGCTTCAACTGCCGATAGCAACACAATGGACAATCACGGTTACAACATTTTTGTTCTGGAGGATAGACGAGACCCCCCTCCCCCCAGACAGCTTTGTTTACATCCGTATCCACATCGTGGCTTCCCGTGGCTCTCTGTGAATATTCAAAATAAGGTCAAAACGCTGGCAGTGGCGGAATAATTAATTAATTAATTCCTGGCAGTCAATGTGGTAAAGCCTATCACTCAAGAGTCTGATAAGCCTAAACCAGAGATGCCTCCGCTTCGTATTCGGAAACTAAAAGATGTGTCCCTCATTGAACTGACAGGGACATCCTTTGTCCCTTATTATTACACACTCTGTTCCTTATCTTTGGGAATTAATGAATGACACACATCTTACAGCTCATATACAAATCACAGCGTTAACAAAAAGTTACCTCACTCCTGATGTGACTGAAACATTGAGTGTATAGAGAGTGTAGAGTGTAAAAATAATTTCCCAATCTACGCCCATCCCTCTTCTGTTGATGAACTTGTAATTAGCTTCAATAACAAAGTACGATCAACTCTAGACTCCATTTCGCCTGCCTAACTAAAACAGATTTCCTCAACAAAAGCCACCATGGAGAAATGAATGTGTAAACAAACAGAAAATAAAAATTGCAGGAAAGCAGAAATCAAAACTACAAGTTCATTATGAAATGTTAAAAGAGTTACAAACTACCAACAACAAGGCCATCAGAGAGGCCAGACGAGCCCATTTCTCTGACAATTCAAAAAAATCATGACAACCAAAAATACTTTTTTCTACAATTGACACCATAAGAGTGAACGTAACCCAAACAAGGTCAGTTAACACAATTTCTCAGTGGACTCATACACATCGCTGCACCTTAGACTAGTTCACTCCGGTAAAAGCACATTGCACCTATTTTAAAATCCCTGCACTGGCTGCCTGTTATAGAAAGGTTTTTAAATCATTGCATGGAGGTGCTCCGGCCTACCTGTCTGCAATTATTTCCCGGTATGTTCCCAGCAGAACCCTACCCTATGGTCCTAGCCTCTAGAACAGCCTGCCGGAAGCCGTGCGGGTCACCGAATCAGTTGACATTTTTAAAAGATTCTAAATGTTCTAAATGTTTTCTAAATGTTCTAAATGTTACATTTAGAAAACTAAATGTTTCTAAAATGTTTTCTAAATGTTTTCTTTTGTATTTTGTTGTTATCCTTTTAAAAACTTTATTTTTAAACTTATTCTGTGAAGCACATTGAACTGCACTTGATGTATGAAACGTGCTATATAAATAAACTTTGATTGATTGATTGAAACTGTAGAGATACTGAAGTGCTCCAACTCCAAGTAAGTTTAATTCATTTTTGTGTATAAAGGCTTGTCCTGCTGTAGACTTTCAGGGGCCGCTGGGGTGGACCTGGTCACTGTGGTAAGCAACAGGTGGTCTCCTGATCGGTACCGTGCGACCTGTCGCAGATCTAGTCACTGTGGTCAGGTCAGATGTCAACAGGAGTCCTGTGACTTGCTTCTGGCCCTGATGCTGTGAATCAGCGTGTGGAGGGGAGCCCGATATCTCTTTAATATCCTAAAATGTATTTTTCTGCATAAGTCCATTTTGGGGGTGGTTTGATATTGCGCAGAGATGACCTGCAACTGGCTTTATCACTACACTGGGAACCCAAAGGGGAAAAACTGCGCCCTCTGCTGTTTTTCCTTTGACTTTGACTCTGGGGGGAGCTCCCAATAGAATGTGGATAACAGGATGTTGGCCGTTAGGTCAGCCCTTCACTTCCGGTCCACGTGTCTTTGTTTACATTCCTAACATTCCTACACGGTGTAACAGGAGCTCCCGACAGATTCCGATGCAGAGCTCTGAATCTGTCTTGAGAGATTATTAGCTGCACACACACAACCTTGGTAGGCTACTGTGTCTGACGACAGCTGCACTTCTGTTGCTCCTGGAATCTAAGGCGCTGTTTAGACTGCGGTCAAATGCAGTCAAATCCGATGTATTTCTCAAATCCGATCTATTGGCCCGACTTTTCACACTGCATTTGCAAGTGACCAGATTGGATCTGTTACAGATCTGTGTGATCACACTGATTCAAACAACGTCAGCCCAAAGCCGCCCTGCGTAGACATATCCGCTTTGGTTACCGTGGTAACAACGTAGGCATCATGACTTTTATCTCTTATGTTCTTTATTTTCCTCTGACACTGCAGATAGGACCTTGTGAACCCATTGTCTTTATACATTGCCTTGTTCCTGAACATTCCTACAAGTTTTGCTTGTACTGAGGCATCCCCGCAAAGTGCCCACTGAATGCTGCTCGCCATTTCTTCTGTAAAACTAATGCTGCACTATTGTTTTGTTTTCATTACACCCATTGTGCTCTTGTATCAAAATCAATGATCGCGCTCTGTAATGACGTCAGTCAATATCCTGAACCGTACAATGTCTACAGTGAGATTTCATCTTTTTTCTGGGTGTTCCTGATTTGAATTCCAGGTAGTTTTTCAACCCTATGGGTGCTGCTTCTTCCTTTGCAGCCAGTGAAGCAGTGCCTCTGTGACACAGTGTGTGTGGGGAGATGGATGGCTCTGCCCCCTCGAATAATGAGATTGAATCACTTAGAAATGTCATGAGTAGGAGGGAGGCTCCCCGTCCCAGACCCCAGCTAAAGCATATTAAATATATACAGACACACACACACACACACACACACACACACACACACACACACACACACACACACACACACACACACACACACACACACACACACACACACACACACTTTACCTACGGTATCTAATATCCCCCCAGGCAGGCTGTATCTGTCTCTGTCCTCTCTTTTATCCATTTTTCTACAGCGTGGCTCCTAAGAGTCTGGGAGCAGTGCTAATCAAACATTTTCATGTCACGAACCCCCCCCCCCCCCACCCACCATATTAATAAGTATTCGGCCACGGTCTGGAGGCCCCCTGAAAATATGTTAAAGGGTTTCAAAGGTATTCCAAATATATTTTTAGCCACGCTAGCCGTATAGAGCGGATCCTGCTCTATACCTGACTTTGTCCGTGTTCACCGTCAACGCTCTGATTGGTCAGACCCGTCAACGCTCTGATCGTCAACGCTCTGATTGGTCAGACCCGTCAACAAAGTGATTGGTCAGGCTTCCCGTGACACATGGCTATAAACACATAAACACATATCGATGACAAAATGTATCAAAGGCGCCGCTACCTTCACACAGGGTGTATTTTTTAATTTATTTGTTTCCAGATTTTTTGGAAAATAGCATATCTACAAGAGCTTCTAGATCGGCTATTTTTAAATAGCCGATCGATGTGGTTTAACTGATTTCGATGCGATATTAACTAATTTTGGTGGAGACCCCCTGGAACCTCATTAAAGACCCCTCAGGGTCCCTGAACCCGACTTTGAGAACCTCTGGTCTAACATAATCTGTCTGTCTTTGGACAAAAAATGTTAGTTGAATCAATCCAGTGACTTTCCTCTATGCATTGTTTTGGGGATTATTGCACATGTAGCCTATGTTATAAATGAAGTGTTGTAATTATATAGTATAATTTTCAGTTTAAAGAAATTAAATTAAGCATTGGATTTAGGTTATAGAATTCTCAGTTCAAGGACATTTAATTACACTATAAATAAACTAGGTACTGCTTACTCAGAATTAACAAGTTTTATAGTGCTACACACTCAAAATAAACTAGTACTGCTTACTCAGAATAAACAAGTTTTGTAGTGCTTCACACTAAAAATAAACTACTGTAGTACTGCTTACTCAGAATAAACAAGTTCTATAGTGCTGCACACTTAAAATAAACTAGTACTGCTTATCCAAAAATAAACAAGTTTTATAGTGCTGCAAACTCAAAATAAACTAGTACTGCTTACTCAGAATAAACAAGTTTCATAGTGCTGCACACTCAACATAAACTAGTACTGCTTAGTCAGAATGAACAAGTTACTCTAACTCACCATCATGAGTGTACGTTAACTTGACAATGAGTTTCTGTACTTTTTTTTTACGTAAAGTCAAGGTGTTAGATTTTACAATGTACAGAAACCGGAGATCAGCTCCTGCCCTATAGGCCTGTGTTTCCCAAACAATGGTCGGTTTCAGGTCGTAGCCTCATTTCCCATTTTTTGTTTCCTACATTAGTTTGTTTATTATTGTAGCACTATCCCTGTAAGGGCAGTGCACAACATAGATGGCCAGGTTTGCAGCCTTCTGTTTGGCCAGAAGCCTGCATTTGGGTGTTTGGTGAAAGACTTGGAGTTTTGAGGTTAACAGCCTAATACTGGGTAAAGACACTTGCGAACCAATGTTAATGCTTTTATAATTCATTTTGTACACAGAAAACCATCAGTGCACAGGGGGTGGCGAGAGGGAACAGAAGGGAGGAGACGGTTCTGACCAGACTGAGGTTTGACCATACTGGATTAAACAAAACACTGTTCTTGAAAGGGAAAAGTACTACTGGTGAATGCTCAGAATGTCATGGTACAGAACACACTGAACACATCTTGATGCACGGTAGGAAATATAGGGAAGAGAGGACTAGAGTCATGCATAGCGTAGCTGAGACAGCGGAACCTACTGGGTATACTGGTAACAACAGGAGACGGGGCTCATGACACACAGAAAGCAGAAGTGGAGTACTTGAAGGAGATGGGGTGTATCATAGGATCTAGGGTGCAGTGCTATCATTACAAGGCTAGTACTATTATAATATAGTATAACGGACGAATGGAATGGAGCAATACAGGGAGTCATACTACATACTCCAGTACAGTAGGTGACAGTATGTACCTTAAAGTGACAAAGCAATCGGTTGCAAACCGCCATAAAACCCATAGAAGAAAAAGAAGAAGAAGCAGCCTTCTGTTTGGCCAGAAGCCTGGTGAAATGGGTGGTGAAACACTTGGGAGTTGTGAGGTTTACAGCCTAATACTGGGTAAGGACACTTGTTAACCAATGTTAGTGCTTTTGTAATTCATGTTGGCAATATGGTGACAGGTTTTAATGAGTGGCATTCTATATACACAATTCCACAAGTGTGGCATTTTATGAGGGGGAGCTGGGACACTGCCACTGTGTTTTGGATTTACTGGCTTCTTGTTCAACTGCTTGCCACGTTGTAGACACGGAAGTAAACCAAAGGGTGTCTGAGGGGTGGAGGAGGTCTTCTCTATCCATCGGAGCAAAAACAGTTGTACCGCGATCGGCCATTTTGATGCTATCGCCCATTGCTAAGGCTTGTTTTCACCATAGAGGTTCTTCCTTGGTCTGCTGGGAGTGTGCATGCAAAGTTTCTCACACCCTTTGGTCCAGCGGTACACACACACACACACACACACACACACACACACACACACACACACACACACACACGCGCGCACACACACACACACACACACACACACACACACACACACACACACACACACACTCACACAGATGACATTACATCTGGCGGATGATAAAACAATTGAATACCAAAATATAAGACGAAAATGTGTGCAGATTAGAACATCCAAGCATACAATGGCAAATTCAGGACACTCATGGATGAACCGCAACGGCGCCTGTGCAAATCAGCATAGTTAGGCGTGCATGGCAACGGTTTATGTTGTGTGTGTGAAATCAGACCAGAGCTCTGGTCAACCAATAAGATGGGATGAAACCTTTACACGTTGTTGTTGTTTGATCTAGAGAAACGCACAGCGATATGAAGCAGCGAGAGAATAATGGAGAAGTTGAGCCAGATATGGAGAGGAGACTGAGGGAGATAAGACAAAGCATATTATGTAAGGGCAAACCGTCCTTCCTCAAACCTACCCCATTACCCCACTCATTACTGAGTGTACATATGCCTTTACCTCTCAGGTCTTCCTCCTTCATCATATTAAGAGATCCCACAATGGCCTCTTCTGCCAAAGGCTTAGTGTACAGATGGCCTCATCACCCTGTCAGCAAACCACCAGCTATGTAACCAGACACAACGAAGGAGATGGAGACCAAACAGACGTACAGAAGCAAGAAGACGCAGACCAACAAAGACCTTACATTCAGCAACAGACAAGGGCTTTGACTCATACTGGAAAAGCAACGACCAATCGGATAATGAAACGCCACGTCTGTGAACAGTGTGGTAAGAAGTTCAATCTGTTACGTAGGTTGAAGACACACCAGCATGTCCACCTTCACCCCCACACTGGACAGAAACCTCTCAACTGTGAAGGGGGTGACAAGAGCTTCAATAAGTTAGATATTTTGAAGGGACAACACTGTCTCCATACTGTGGAAAAGGCTTCCACTGAAAACGGTACGACAGACGATGGACCTCCAGACTTCCGGTCACAGGCCTTCTCCTGTTTGGAGTGTCCATTTGCCTTCTCGTCCCAGGTCTTCCTCCACAACCACATGAAGCGGAGCCACAACACGCTCTATTGCCAAATGCTGAGCGAAGGACAGATCACCGTTGCAGCCTGTCAGCCAAGTACCAGCACTTTAACCAGCCACAGACAAGGAGACGCAGATGAACCGAGACCAAACTCTTCCAAGACTCAGGTCTTCTCCTGTTCTGTGTGTTCATTCTCCTTCACGGCTGAGGTCTATCTCTTTAAGCACATGAAGAAGAGTCACAACAACCTCTACTGCCAAAAGCTGATCAGCGGTGAGATCACCTCAGCAGCCTGTCAGGAAACCCCAAGCTCTAGCAGCCAGAAACATGGAGACACAGACCAACAGAGATCTTATAGTCAGCAACAGAGACAGATTTTAACTCAACCAGGTGAAGTGAAGACACAACTGCTGTCGGACACTGGAAAGGAACCCCATATCCATAAACTATGTGACCTGAATGTCAGCGAGTTATGTAACTGGAACGCACCACAGCATATCCAACTGGGAGAAAAGGCTTCCCCTGAAAACATTGTGCAAGATGGGTCTCTTGTCCCGGAACAGTCTTCCAAGACTCAAGCCTTCCCCTGTTCTGTGTGTTCATTATCCTTCACGTCCGAGGTCTATCTCTTTAAGCACCTGAAGACGAGTCACAACGACCTCTATTGGCAAATGGTGCGGAATGGACAGATAACCTCAGGAGCCCGTCAGGAAACCCCCAGCTCTCTAACCAGCCAGAAACTTGGAAGCACGGACCAACAGAACACAGCTTTAACTCATACAGAAGTAAACACACATCAGCCGCCTTACACTGGAGATACACCCCGCAACGGCGAACAGTGTGACGAGAGTTCCGTCGAGCTATGTGTCGTTAACACATGTCAGTATATCCACATTGGAGAAATACCGTTCAACTGCGATAAGTGTGACAGGAGTTTTGAAGGCTTGAAGAGACACCACCAGCGTCTCCACACTGGAGAGAATGCCTCCCCTGTAAACAGCGTGACTATTGATGAGGCTCGGCGCAAGTCTTCACAGGTTCGGTTCAGCTGCGGCGAGTAGTATGCGAGAGTGTGCCTTCCACTCAACACCTCAAACCCCAACTGTCTAGCTTCCCTTAAGGCCTGCCTGGCCGACCTCCAAAACTGGATGTCTGCAAACTTTTTACAACTCAACTCAAACAAATCAGAAATTCTCCTGTTTGGCCCTCTCACCTCTAGATCCCAACTTCGTAACTGTCTTGACTCCATGTCAGCAAATGTCACACCAATAGCCAAGAATCTGGGTGTACTACTGGACTCTGACCTCCGTCTTGAGGCCCAGGTAAAAACGGTGGTTCGTAGGCTACCGGCTTTTTTCCCATTAGGAACATACACAAAATTAGACCAATACTTTCCACCCCTAACCTTCACAAAGTCGTAAATGCCCTAATTTCCTCCCGCCTAGATTATTGTAACGCCCTATACTCCACTCTCAATAAAGGTTCCATACACCGTCTACAATTGGTACAGCATGCCGCCGCCAGACTCATTACCGGAACTAGGAGATCTGAGCACATAACCCCCGGTACTGCCTGTAATAGATTTTAAGATGTTATTGTTAACTTTTAAAGCTCTTAATGGCCTGGCACCACAACATCTCACTGACCTGCTCGATCCCCATGTGCCTGTCCGCCGCCTAAGATCTTCTGACGCCGCCCTACTAGATATCCCTACATCTAGGCTGGTGACCAAGGGTGATCGGGCCTTTGCCGTCAGGGCCCCTACACCCTGGAACAGCCTCCCTTTGGACATTAGGGTTGCAAATTCCATTGCCATTTTTAAAACCAAATTAAAGACCCATTTTTATAGAAAGGCCTTTTTAACCTCTTAACAGCAGAATTTTGGTGCTTCTCATTTTACTCACTGATACTTTTGTGTGTTGTTTTTGTTGTTGCAAAATTGTATTTCATTGTTCACTGTCTGAATTTAAGTTGTTAAGCACTTTGTAACATTGTTTAAAAAGGTGCAATAAACTTTGAACATACTGTATTGGATCTGCCTCGAGGTGTGCAGTACACACACCCAGACTCATAACTCCAGCATTTACAGTAATGATGCGAGCATCATCCACAGTGATGAGCGCTCTGTAAACCATGCACTGCCAGCTGTGTGATGAACATCTAAATGGATACTGATGACCTGTCAATGCTGCACGCCGTGCACAGAGAGAGAGAAGGAACCCAGAAGCCAAGGGGTTCCGTTAATAACAATAACAATAACAATAACAAAACACTCACTGCTGGATGCCAGGGTGAGGCTGATTGCATCCCAGATGTCCTTCCTGGATAGCATCTCTGTTTGTTTGATCAAAGAACCACTCAATCCCCATAATATGCTGTACTTAGCTGACCGGGGTCCCCCAGGGCTCTGTACAAGATCAGCCCCCCCCCCCCCCCTCCCCTCAAAACCAAAACAGCCGACCTACTGTACAAGCTCAGAAGTTCTCAGAGCGCTTGTAGATCTACAATTTATTTGCTGAATATTACCCCCCCCCCATGTAAGGGCTGAAGTCTCACTATTCTCAAATGCTGACATTTCTATAACAAAATGTGCATCTCTGTGTTTTGTGGGACCCCCACATTGACACGTATTAGCCCGCGGACCTCCATTTGAAAAGAATATGCTGCCAGGGACCCCCATAAGAGAAGATTTTTACGGCTCCAGCAGTGATTCTCAACCATTTTAATTTCAAGGACCCCCACTTTGACATGCATTAGGCCACAGACCCCCATTTAATGGCATATCTCTGGGACCCCAATGTATGTTGTAAAATCAATGTTAATGTATAACCCTGAGAGTGTACAAATGGAACCACATGGGTCCATGTGGTTCCATTTGTACACTCTCAGAGTTACAGAGCCTTAAGGGTCCATTTGGTTGCTACTATCCATCATTTAGCTGGGGACCCCCTGGAACTCCCTCAAGGAGCCCCTGGGGGTCCCCAGACCCCACTTTGAGAACCAATGGTCTACACCATCTGTCTTCCATGTTTTTTTTTTTTTTTCAGACCAATAATCTCTTAGCTGAGAGAGATGAAGCAGGAACCCACACTATTATACTATTGTATAACAATGTTTTGCAGATTCAATCTTTTCATAGAGAGCACTATGATCAGTGTTGTGTAAATTAATGTGTTTTTTTTTCTTTGTCTGTTTACACCTTATCTTTTCTATTAATTATGCTGGATTCATGTTAATAATGTATTTTCAGTCATTTAACCACTTAAAACACTGTGCTTTGGCTCTGTACTTGGTCTGCTCCTTTTAGCCTCAACAAATTTCTTTAGCGAAAATAGCCGATCTACAAGCTCACAACAGGCAGATATTCCCCAATAGGGATCCAATAATTTGATGACCAGCGGAGCAGTAGGCAGCGGTTCCGGTGGGAGACACAAAGAGTCTCCTTTGTGTCTCCCACCGGAACCGCTGCCGGTCATCAAATTATTGGCTTAGGAATGTGACAAAAACAAAAAAATATCCATGAATTCAAGTCTCCATGGGGTGACTAATCGATAGGAAAAAAGTCATTTTGGGGGTGAACTATCCCTTTAATGTAAAAAAAAAAAAAGAGGTGCAACGTACACCACCTGTGTAGCACGCAGCCTTTGAGGTGCCGGCTGTCTTATTTTATTAGTGAACGAGAGAGAATAAAAACAAATCCTCAGGGTATTGAATACTTCCAATGCCCTACCTGCTGAAAGTAGAGTATGTTTTTACTTTACTGGAGTATTTCCAATTTTCAGTACTTGCGCTTCTACTCCACTACATCTCAGAGGCGAGCATTGTACTTTTACTCCACTAAAGTTATTTGAAAAAAACTTTAGTTAATAGTTACTTTGTAGATTTTGATTATTATTACAAAACCACTTCAGCCCTATATACATTTCGGCCATTTGAAATTAGCCGATCTACAAGCTCACCATGCGCATTGTGAGCTTGTAGATCTGCCATTTTATACATTTGAAAACCTTGTGAAATGGGACATTCTGCATAATGAGTATATAGGCTACTCAATAAACCCAAGGCGTAGAGAGAGGTTCAAGGTTCGCTCCGCAGCGGAGTGAGTGGTCGTGCCGGACGGTGCGAGGCCCTGTCAGTACCTGGGGGATGTCTACAAACATATATAAATACAGTATATAAATCTAAAACGCAACATAAAAAAATCATCCATGACAGTCGTGGCTCAACTTTTAAGTTGCCTTCTGTTTATAAGCCTCAAGATGAGCATCATCTCGCATCCCTTCATCGTCTGAATGCGGGGGAAAAAGTTGAGCATCCTCGTTTGGTTGACGAGCAGCTTGATGAGTCCCTAGAGGCTCGTTAGAGGCGTCTGTAAACGAGGCAGGACGGGCGGGAGAAAGAAAGAACGAACAAAAAAAGATATGAAACAAGAAAAAGTAAAAGTTTTTTGGAACTGTGTTTTTTTGTCACTTGGCTTGTCTTTCAAAACCCTTAACGGTTTGCTCCTTTGATCACTGTTCTGCCATTCTTATTAGCGGCCATTAGTGGCGACACTCCGCCGCTTGACTTTATGCTGCGCTGACGCCTTGTCTCCTGTGATGCATGGAGAGACGGCGGGGGTTTGTAGTTGGCGGCTTAAACACAACAGTGCTTTCAATTAGACTTCAAACAGCTCCTGCATTCTACATTTTTACTCAAGTAAAAAAATACAAAAGTATTGGCATCGAGACAAACAACAGGGTTCCTAGTCAGCCCCCCACCGTCAGCCCCCCTGTCTGTCTGTCTGTCTGTCTCCTGTAATCTGCATATTGTTGTTGTGGGGTGGAAACCTTGTATGTACAAAACGGTTACAGCTGTTCTAAGAAAAGTCCTGTATTCAAAATGTGACTTGAGTTAAAGTAGAAAAGTATTGGCATTAGAAGGATACTTACAGTAGCAAAGTAAAAGTACTCAAATTAAGTAAAACAAAAAAGTTCTCCAATATTTGCACTTTTGCATTTTAAAATGTGTCAATTCAAAAATAGGCGATCTACACGATTACGGTGTGTCACAATGCAACACATTAGATCTGCTATTTTTTAATGGATGAAGAATAACATATGGCTTGATTGGTTAATTGTGTAAATCTACAAAGTAACTTGTAGCTATAGGTTTTCCAATAATTGTAGTGAGTCAAAAGTACAATACGTTGCATCTGAGAGGTAGTGGGAGTTCCTGGGAACAAACCTGAACTATAGTAGCAACTGGACTGGACTGACAACTCTGATGCCAGATCTCCATTAAGGGCCGGAGTAGACTTATTTCTGAAGACACTTCTTTTATTTACCTAGGGGAGGTTTGCTGAGAACGAATTCTCTATTTCAGGAGACCCTAATTCACATGCACGCACAGTTTAACAATGTATTACTGTCCACACTAGGTGTTAGGATTTAAAGTTCATACTGGAGCCACAAACCACCAGGAAACAAAGGTTGCAATCAAATATCCAGTTTATTTAGCCGGATAATGATGAATAGGGTTGACATTGGGTTTCATGATGATGCCATGGTTCTAAACAAAGACACAAAGAAACACATTATAATATCATAACAGATAAAATATCAAACATAAATATGGCCTTTAAATCATATTATACATTAAGGTATATCATCAAACTAATAATAGGCCAAGTATTTACTTCATAATATTAAACACATCTAAATATCCATATAACTCAAGTTCATCAATTATTCAATACTAGAGGTCCGGGCGGCCTACGGCCGCCCGAAACCCCTAGCCGCGCACGGGGCCCAGCGTGGGCGCGTGTATATATGGGATGAACATTTGGGAAAAAAAAAAAAAAAAAAAAAAAGTTGTAATGTAAAAGTAAAAAAATTGAGAAAAAAATTGGGAAGAAATAATATTTTTTATGTTTCAGGGGGTCCGCGGACCCCCTGGTGGTCCGCGCCAAAGTCGTCGGATGAAAATCTGCAAACGGTAAAAAAAAAAAAAAAAAAAAAAAATCATGCAGGTTCTTGCTTGTTTCTGGCGTGGCATCCCAACCTGGCATCCCAATGCCGGCGATGTGTACTTCCGGGTTGCATAATGATGACATCACTGTCGAATCCTTTGCTGTCATGAACCTAGCCTGGTGTGTTGACCAGTAATGATGACATCACTGGCTAATCCTTTAGTGTCATGAACCTAGCCTGGTGTGTGGAGCAGAGCAGAGCAACGTGCTGTTGTTGTTTTGGGGATTTTCAATGGCGGGCCGTCGTGTTGTGTTGGCCTCGGTGGTACGCACGGTAAGCGGTAGGAAGCTGCTTCCACTTCCGTTGTGTCCGACATTTGGTGAGTAGAATTAATTATGTTGCGAGGTGGGAAGGGTGTAGTGAGGCATGCCAGGTGCCCTACGCGAAACGTAAATTCAGGCCGCCCGCCGTGGCGACAGTGTTGGCGACATGTGGTCTGACGGTGTTGTGTTTAGTCGATAACAGAGCTGTGGGGTGTGGACACCGAGGGCACGGAAGTTGCTCGCCATTTATATAGTTAGATAATCCACATCACTAGAAGTAAAACACTGGAACTTACATTATACCAGGTGTAACAGACACATGGCAAACATCAGTACATGGGCAGCACACGGCAAACACACAGGCCGGCCGCATGTGTTTGGAAACAAAGGACAAGGGGAGAATGGGAATCCAGTCCTGCTTTTATAGTGGGAGGAAGTGAGGTCACCACCACAGGTACCAGTCTCAATCCCATTGTGGTGTCTCCTTGTGGAGTGGAGGGGAAATGAACCTTGCAGTTTCTGACACTAGGCCTGGTCGTCATTTTAGGGGCAAGGCCACTTGGCCTTTGGTGTTGTCCATTTCTTGAGGGCACAAAGGCCAAATGCCAGGGCAGGAAGGCCATCAAATAAAACAAGATTTTAGTCCATTGAAAAAATTAATTGAATTTAAGGGTTAAGGATGATTTAAAATGTAATACAGTATGTAGACTATCTGCAGTGACATAAATAGATTATGGTAATTTACAATCTGATCCATGCTCAGCCCTGCACCAATCAAAGTCATTGGATTGGTTAAAGGACAACTTTGGTTTTTTACAACCAAGGTTTATTTTTAGCTTTTAAAGTAAATAAATGATGAGTGTATTTTTTTTTTCATTTACTGCTTTCTATAGTTTTAGCATTTTTTGCAATATTTTTTACAGTGGGCGGGGGCATTCTGTCCGGTGGCTAAATATGCCTTTTTTACACAATAAAAAAGGTCCGGCTGTCTGAGATGGCCAGATGTGAGTTATTGGGGGCTAGAAGAGCTACTGTAAATAATAATAAAGAAAACGCCGGGTTAATGTGTTAAAAAAATACATATTTAGCCACCGGACAGAATGCCCCCGCCCACTGTAAAAACACTGTAAAAAAGATTGTGAAAATTGCTAAAACTATAGAAAGCAGTAAATTTAAAATTTTTAACACTCATCTTTTATTTACTTTAATTACAATCTAAAACATAAACATTGGTTGTAAAAAAACAAAGTTGTCCTTTAAAAGATGGGGACTCAGGGGAGTTAATAATTCAGAATCTCAACACAAGTAAGACGCGCGAACGCTGGAAGCGAACGCAGCTCGAAAATATTGTGTATTTACGGACTCTGTGTGTTTGTGTTTTGACTGTAGCTGCACTCTGGCGCCCTCTGTCGGCCGAACCCAGGCAGTGCACTGCACACAGACAGACACACACACACACACACACACACACACACAAGCCGAGCAGACTTTCATAGTAAGCTCCACTTGGGCGGAGCTCGCAAAAAGACACTGGTGTCTACATGACAAGAAAGAGACACTAGTGTCTACTCATTGACAAGAAAGGGACACTAGTGTCTACATAACAAGAAAGGGACACTGGTTTCTACATATTGACAATAAAGAGACACTGGTGTCTACATGACAAGAAAGAGACACTGGTTTCTACATATTGACAATAAAGAGACACTGGTGTCTACATGACAAGAAAGAGACACTGGTTTCTACATATTGACAATAAAGAGACACTGGTGTCTACATAACAAGAAAGGGACACTGGTTTCTACATATTGACAATAAAGAGACACTGGTGTCTACATGACAAGAAAGAGACACTGGTTTCTACATATTGACAATAAAGAGACACTGGTGTCTACATGACAAGAAAGAGACACTGGTTTCTACATATTGACAATAAAGAGACACTGGTGTCTACATGACAAGAAAGAGACACTGGTTTCTACATATTGACAAGAAAGAGACACTGGTTTCTACATATTGACAAGAAAGAGACACTGGTTTCTACATATTGACAAGAAAGAGACACTGGTTTCTACATATTGACAAGAAAGAGACACTGGTAGGTAGTGTTGGCTGTTGGTGGATTCCACCGGTGAGTAGTGCCTTCTCGTATGCAAGCAAGCTACATAGTCCACAAAAGTTGCAAAATTAATGCATCCACTGCACCTACTACATTGACCATGGTGGTTACAACGGGGCAATTTGACGTCATGCCCAGAACACACACACGCACATCACACGCACGCACACACACACACACACACACACACACACACACACACACACACACACACACACACACACACACACACACACACACACACACACACACACACACACACACACACACACACGCACACATGAAGCAGTTCCTCCTCTCATAGCTGTCACAGTGTTCTACTTTGGGGGTATTGTCACAGTGTTATTAATAGTTTGTCGTCAAGTTGCTAAACACAAGTACACAGAGCATCTGATTTTCCCCCCTTTTCTTTTCTCCTTTTTTTGTGACAATTATGAGGCATTCTGGACAAAAGTCAAACATTGATCTCTTTAATCTTCTTAAATGTCTTATAAATCTAATAAATGTGTTAAAAATAAAATGGTAGCAGTAACAGACTTGCAGAAACGGCCAACACGCTGAAGGACCTACAATTATATCCAGCTCTAAATGTGTCACCTGAAAAATAAATACTAATCGGTTTGCATCATGTCTATAATATGCATCTAAGCAATAGATAATTTAAAGGTAGGGTAAGTGATTTTCTTTGGTTAAAATAAGTGTTAAATAGCTCTATATTCTGATAGTACTCATTGCTAGTATAGAGTGTTTGTTCAGTAAAAGGAGTCTCCTTGTCTCTCCAGCTCTTTATAAAACAGAAAATGCATTTTCGTTTCAGTTTCAGTTTCATTTCAGATTTTATCCAATCAGGATAGAGAACTCAATCAGGATATAGATTAAACAAGTGAAATTGGAAGTGATGACACTAAGAAATGAGCAGACAAAATTGGAACCGTAACACTATAAAAATGAAGCTTAAAAATGGGTACTTTCTCCTGATTGGCTGAGATTTTGACACCTACCGGAAAAATGTATTTTCTGTTTATTAAAGAGCTGGAGAGACAGGGAGACTCCTGTTACTGAACAAACACTCTATAGCAATGATTACTATCAGAATATAGTGCTTTAACCTTTTAACAAAATACTTTTTGTTTTAACCAAAAAATATCACTTACCCTACCTTTAACAGATGTATTTTTAATTTAATTGTATATGCTATGACTAATGTTGGACACATACATATCCTATTTGAGGTTTGGCACTATTGTAAATCATTTTTGCATGAAGAACAAGGCATTCTAATAACAGTTATGGTTTGCTGTTCATTAGACAGCAGGCGTGAGTTTGAGTGTACCTACACGTTGAAACCCACTTACATTATTTTTATATATTTTTTTATGAATCAGACTCAACCGAGTGGTGTAACAGAGTTAGAAATACCTGTGTATTAATTTCTACAAAATCTAGACGCTTGCCTTTCACTGTATTGTGTTCTAAAGCCACCTGGTGGCAGCGCAGCTACGTGCAGTCACAGTGTCCCTTTTCGCGCACCGTAGTTTGCCTCAGCAGAGGAATGTTTCCATGCTGCAGGTAAGAGGCACGAATGCTCCGGTGCATCAATAAATATACATTTTGGGTTTTTATATTAATCATTTCAAATCTTTGTTACACAGATTTGTAGACTGTATGCTGCTGCTGCGCTGCTGACCACTGTGTCTGTGTTTATGTACTACCAGGTAGGCTTTGTTAGATGTGAGATTCACACATTATTTCATTGTTGTCATTATCTTCCATGGGTTATTAGTATTTTGTTCTCCATTTTATGTAGCCCCTGTGTAATTTTGCAGTGATCTGTAAGTTTGTTGTTCATTATATAAGTTCTCACTGGGTTAGGTGCTCTATAGAAAAAGAAAGAAATTAATTAATCACTATACGATCACATGTTTGAAATTGGCCTCAGCAGAGGAATGTTTCCATGCTGCAGATTTGTAGACTGTATGCTGCTGCTGCGCTGCTGACCACTGTGTCTGTGTTTATGTACTACCAGGAGTCCCAAGTAAAGACCTGAGTGAGAGCAAGTCCTGTGTGACCGTGTCCATTACTTCTACACTCCACCTACACCAGATACACAGACAGAAAGACACAACCCGTTACACTGGTGCCGTGACGCCGTGACTTCAGATCCGCTTGATGCTGATCGCCGGACGGAGGTTGCAACGTGGAAGAGGTTCATGGTGGAGGGTCTGCTCTGGATTTGTGTTGTGGTCAGGTACTAAGGACTGTGAAAGCACCACTGGTCGAGTAGGGTCCTGGTTGAACTGTTCATTTTTGCACTTTCAATTCTGGGTTTTAGTTTTATTTTCTGCCATATTTTCTGCCATTTTGTTTTATTTTCATATTTTCTCAGTTGTTTTTTTTGTGATAAAATGGATGACAAGTCTGGTCGAGAAGATGGGTTTGATTATCTTAACTCCTCTTTTGGAAGGGGTCGAGGTGTACTAGGAGCTCAATACTTCTCTTTTGGGAGGGGCAGAGGTGTAATGGGAGTTCAGTCTCAGCTCGAAGGGGCTGTTGGGGGGGATGTGGGTGCTTCGCCTGTGTTGCCTGTGAGAGGTAGGGATTTGGGGTCAGGTCAGGATCAAGCCAGGTCGCCTATGGAGCAGACGTCACAGGGAGGGCCACATCACTCAACACCCAGTGGTGGAACTGACACACTACACCAGCTCAGTGACATGATTTTCCAGTTGGGCTCACAGATAGGAGAGTCTATTGCAGCCAAACTTATGTCTAGTGGGGCAATCGGTAATGTTACCCAAAGTGGTACACCTTCACCCACACAAACCTCTCGGCCTAGCAGTGATGTGGCCTCTCTCAATGACAATACACGCATTAATGTCATTGTAAAATCTGAAAGGGAACCCGTTGTTTTCAGGGGTGATAATACTGACAAATACACAGTGACTGAATGGGTTGAGTTGATGAAATCATACGTCAGGAGACAGAACTATGATGTTTCAGTGCAGGCAGAAGAGATAATGGGGAGGTTGATGGGGAAAGCCAGGGATGTGGTTAAGATAGGCTTGAGGAGCGACCCCTCGCTTGACATTACTCACACACCAGCTATCATATACGACATACTGATACAGTATTTTAGTAACACATCCTCATGCCTGCCCCTGCAAGACTTCTACTCAACTTTACCAAATCAGAGGGAGACCCCCATTGACTACTGGATCCGCCTCAACAAGGCTGCAGACATGGCTGAAGAGGGCTTGAAGCGTCAGGGCAGACACATGGAGAATATGGGAGGGGAAATTGCTAAGATGTTTGTGAAGCACTGCCCAGATCCAGAGCTTGCGTCTGTGTTTAAATATAAGCAAATACATGAGTGGACATCGAAAGAAATACAGGCAAGGATAGATGAACATCAGAGAGAGTGGGCGTCTTCTGTAAAAGTGCACATGCCTAAGATGCATACGGCAGCACTGTATTGTAATGAAGCACATGCAGAGCCTCATAATACGTGTGACATGCAGACGCCCAGTGCTAACTCACTTTCTCCCTCAGCTCTCTCTCATGCAGTTGTGCAGTCTCTCTCACCTATCTTGTCCCAGAACCAGCAGCAGTCATTCCTGCCAGTCCCTCAGGGTCAACAGCCATATCTCCCTCCCTTGCCACATGATCTGCAGCATAATGTCCCTTCTTTGTCACAGAATCAACAACAGGCTCTCGCTCCTCTGCAACAGTTCCAGAGGCCCTCGTTCTCTTCCATGCCACAGGGCCAGCTACCTCCAGGTCCACAGCAGGGCAGCGATCCTATGCTCGGTGAGATGATGTCAATGCTCAAGGAGCTTCTAACTACTGTGAGGGTCGGAGATGGAAGGCCCCAGTGGCGTGGCGGTAGACAAGTTCGAAGCCAGACCCGTCCTGTCCGTGAGACAAGCTGTCAGGTCTGTGATGATGTGAACCACACAACTGAGTCCCACTGTCGCTCCTCACGTCTCTGTTTCACATGCTTCAAGCCTGGTCACACAAGGCGCTCGTGTAACAGCGGGGCATCGCCTCGTGACAATGTGCAGGGAAACTGAATGGCCTGTGCTTTGAGGGAGATCGTACAGGTCATCAAGAAAACTCCCACATATATGATGCTGCAGAATTATACAACACTATGAAGGATTTGGATAAATCTGAGACTGTTATCATTCAAAACACACAGAGAATCAGGAGCAGTGACAGTCTGTTCTACTCCCCCGCTGTTATTGGAAACAGGGTGACTCTTAGTGCTATGTTAGATAGTGGGTCGATGGCCTGCTCATTGAGTGAAGAAGCACAGCAGAAGCTTATTGCGGCTGGTGTTGATCTGAGCAGTCGGGTGAAGGCCAACGTCATTTTCGTCGGGTGTGGTGGAGCTCGTGTGAAGCCTAAATCAGTGGTGGATGTCGAGATGGAAGTCTATGGCTGTAGAGTATCAGTCCCGGTATTCGTTGTGGAGAATCAGGAAGATGATATGATCATTGGCTCAAATGTCATCAGGCATCTGATCCGTAAGTTCAAGAAGGACTCAAGCTACTGGGAAGCCATGTCGATGTCTGCCTCAGGCTGCCAAGAAATTGAGCAGTTCCTCTCTCTACTTGCTGGTCTGGAGCGTTGGTCTGATGATGAGGTCCCGGATAAAGTAGGCACTGTCAGATGCAACAGCACTGTCACCCTGCCGGCTGGCAGTGAGTATCTAGTGTGGGGGAAACTTCCCAAGGATGTGAGGATATCTCCAGGCAGTGCTGTCATGACAGAGCCAACATCCTCTCACTCTGCGCCCAGAGGTATCATGGTTGCCAGGCTGGTGACACCTCTCTGGGGCGACCGATGGGTTCCACTCAAAATCCTTAACATCTCAAGTAGCCCGGTTACCCTGCGGAGGAACTCCAAGCTCGCTGATGTCTACACCTGCCTTGCGCTGGAGGATATGGAGGTCCCGGAGCTTAAGAGCTCTCGCCAGGCCTTGTCGGTTGAGCCTGATGGAGTGTCAGTACCGATTAGGGATATCCATGCTGTGCAGGAGAGGCTGGGGCGTGCCGGTCTGGGAGACCTGGACCTTCTGACTTGTGATGTATCAGCAGATTGGCAGGGGAAGTTGGCTGATCTTGTAATTGAGTATAAGGACATCTTCTCTCGTCAGCACCTGGACTGTGGTGAAGCCACAGGGTTTGTGCATAGGATTCGACTCACGGACGAGAGGCCGTTCCGTTTGCCTTACCGCCGTGTGCCGCCGGCCGAGTACCACAAGCTTCGCCAAGTTCTGAGTGAAATGGAGGAGAAAGAAATAATCAGAAAGTCCACCAGCGAGTTTGCCTCGCCTCTCGTACTTGTATGGAAAAAGAATGGTGACTTGCGGGTGTGCACAGACTTCCGATGGCTCAACAGACGTACACTGAAGGATGCTCACCCCCTGCCGCACCAAGCTGACTGTTTAGCTGCCCTGGGTGGGAATGCACTATTCAGTACAATGGATCTGACATCTGGATTCTACAACATGCCGCTGCATGAAGAGGACCGCAAGTATTCTGCATTCACGACACCCATGGGGTTATACGAGTACAATCGTCTCCCCCAGGGCCTGTGCAACAGTCCAGCCAGCTTTATGAGGATGATGACCAGCATATTCGGTGACCAGAACTTTCTTAGTCTGCTGTGTTACCTCGATGACTTGCTGGTTTTTGCACCTACTGAGGAGTTGGCCTTGGAACGGCTGGAACTGGTTTTCAGTCGCCTTCGCCTACACAACCTGAAATTGGCCCCAAAGAAATGTTGGCTACTCAGGAAGTCCGTGAGGTTCCTAGGGCATATCATTGATGAGTCTGGTGTGTCAACAGACCCTGATAAAGTTGAGGCTGTCAACAGAATGACAAATGCAGACCTAATGGAGCCTGATGGAGTCACCCCGTCTCAGACTCGTGTCAGGTCATTTCTGGGCGTGGTAAATTTTTACCAGCATTTTGTGCCCAATTATTCCACTATGGCAAGACCTCTCTTTGACCTCCTGGCTGGCCAGAAACAGAAACGCAAGGGGAGACCATGTGCTAAACGCGCTGCTCGGTTCCGAAGATTGACACCTGCTGATTGGACGCCTGATCACCAACAGGCATTTGAGGATCTGAAAGGAGCTTTGGTCACTTCAGTGGTATTGGCCCACCCAGACTTTACTCGTCCATTTGTGTTGTGCACTGATGCCTCCTTGGATGGGTTAGGGGCAGTTCTTTCCCAGGTTCAGGAGGGTGACCGTGTGGCCCGTCCGGTGGCTTTTGCCAGCAAGTCCCTTTCACGATCACAGAAGCTGTATCCCGCTCACCGCCTTGAATTCCTTGCATTAAAGTGGTCTGTGTGTGACAAGTTTAGTCACTGGCTTAAGGGCCATGTCTTTACTGTGTGGACAGATAATAATCCCCTCACACACATTATGACAAAACCTCGTCTAGACGCCTGCGAGCAGCGGTGGGTGGCGAAGTTGGCATCCTATGTGTTTGATATCAAGTACATCCCTGGCTCCAAAAACATTGTTGCAGATGCACTGAGCCGCCATCCGTTTGTAAAGTCACCTGTTGGGAAGAAGTTGCTTCAGTGCCCTTACAGTGAGCTTCTCGTGGAAGCAGTCCCTTTATCTTCTGACTTAGTCCAGGAAGCCTTCAGACAATCAAACACCAGTCCAGATGACTGCGGCAGTGGTCAAGTGGAAAGGCCTTATGTGTCTGAATGTGCCAGTAACCGGTCGTTTTCCGGAGAGGAGGTCTCTGCCATTCTTGAGACACACAGTCTGTGGGAAGCTGGTGCTAGGACTCGGGCTGTTGATGTTCTCCAACAGCTTCCGCAGCTGATTCCCCCTGCCGGTGGTCCTCTTCCTATGTTCTCTGAGAGGGAGTTGCGTGAAGGACAGTTGAACGATCCTATCCTGTCAAGGGTGTTGTACTTTGTCGAACGTGGCCAACGTCCGACCAGGAGAGAGAGACCCAAAGAGCCTGCTTTGGTCGCACGATACCTCAAGCACTGGGAGAAGTTGAGAACTTGCACTGGTATCCTCTACAGGGTGTCCAAAGATCAGATCTCTGGAAAGAAAAGGTACCAGTTTGTGGTCCCTGACTCCTTAAAATCTGAGGTCCTCAAAGGCATTCATGACTGTGCTGGTCACCAGGGGCAGTTTAGGAGCTTGAGTCTGGCCCGTCAGAGATTCTTCTGGCCTCACATAGACCGTGATGTTAAAGACTATGTCCGCCAATGTCCCAGGTGTGTCATCAGCAAGACCGCTGACCCGGAGGGGAGGGCACCTCTGGAGAGTATAAAGACATCTGCACCTTTGGAGATTGTGTGCATCGATTTCTGGTCGGCGGAGGATTCTAACAACAAGTCTGTTGATGTGCTTGTGGTGACAGACCATTTCACCAGGCTAGCGCAAGCCTTCCCTTGTCGGGATCAGTCCGCTAAACAAGTGGCGAAGCAGCTTTGGGACAAGTATTTCTGTATTTATGGATTTCCTGCGAGGATCCACTCTGATCAGGGTGCCTCGTTTGAGAGTCAGCTGATAAGTGAGTTGTTGAAGGTTGCTGGCGTGAAGAAGTCCCGTACGACACCGTACCATCCGATGGGCAATGGCAGTGTCGAGCGCTTCAACAGAACACTGGGTAACATGATTCGTGCCCTTTCGCCTGACGCGAAGAAGAATTGGCCCCAACACCTCCAGACCCTGACGTTCATGTATAACTGTACTGTACACGAGACAACGGGCTACGCCCCTTTTTACCTGATGTATGGCAGAGTTCCACGTCTCCCAGTCGATGTCCTTTTCAAGAACATACTGAAAGATCCTGAAGTCAGCAGTTATGACAGCTACGTGGTGTCTCTGACAAGGGACCTTCAGGAGGCCATGGCTATCGCTCAGGGACATGTCGATAAAGAGCAGAGTAGACAGGCTGAACTCTATAACCGCCGCGTAAAAGGGAAGTCCATCACTACAGGTGACCGAGTCCTGGTCTCAAACAAGCGTGAGAGAGGGAAACGAAAGACAGCGGACCGATGGGAGTCCACGATATACTCTGTCGTGAGTGTGAATGCTGCCACTCACACATATCGGATTATGAACCCTATGACTGGACAAGAGAGAGTTGTGCACCGTAACCTGCTTATGCTTGTTAACTTCTTGCCTTTGGATGTGGACAGTTCCTCGGATCGCACCTTTGTGTCCTCCTATGGACATAGTTCAGATGATGTCACTGAAATGGATGGAATGCTGTCTGTGGTGGAAGAGGAGGATGCTGGGAGCAGAACCCAGGATTGGGTTGGCAGTCTGAGTGTGGATAACCCTGGAGATGTCCTGAGTGTGGATGATGAGTCTGGGCCTGCGGGCGGTTCACACCCTCAGTCACAGGCAGGCATGAGCTCTGGACATAGCTGCACACAAGCTGACACTCAGAGTACACACACTCACTCTGTGCATTCTGTCCACTCAAATGATATACACAGTGTGGGTGCACCCTCCGTTCACTCTGATTCAAACGCTACACACAGAGTCAGTACACGTGTTGGTCGCACAGTGAAACCAGTTAACCGTCTACTGTATACAATGTCCCGCCGAGTCGTTGTTGGTGATGCCAATTGTTTTGATGGCGCTGTTGCTGAGTCATGTGTTCCAGTGAAATGAAGGTTTTGATTTGATTTGAATGTACCTCATTTTCTTTTAATGTCTGACATGTCATTGCATCACCAACATTTGTTTGAGTCCAGGTGTAAGGGACGGTTTCTGTGCGACATGGTTTGTGTGGGGTGTAGGCTGCATCCTACTTCCGGAAGCTGGTTTAGAGTTGGATACCACTCTTTTCCACTTCACCCTTTTGGGGGTACTTTTTCAAGTTGGAATGTGTAACCATGTATTTCTTTTGAGATGTTGTAATGCGTGTGATGATTTTGGGCGAAATTCAGTGGGGGAGGGTGTAACAGGTAGAAATACCTGTGTATTAATTTCTACAAAATCTAGACGCTTGCCTTTCACTGTATTGTGTTCTAAAGCCACCTGGTGGCAGCGCAGCTACGTGCAGTCACAGTGTCCCTTTTCGCGCACCGTAGTTTGCCTCAGCAGAGGAATGTTTCCATGCTGCAGGTAAGAGGCACGAATGCTCCGGTGCATCAATAAATATACATTTTGGGTTTTTATATTAATCATTTCAAATCTTTGTTACACAGATTTGTAGACTGTATGCTGCTGCTGCGCTGCTGACCACTGTGTCTGTGTTTATGTACTACCAGGTAGGCTTTGTTAGATGTGAGATTCACACATTATTTCATTGTTGTCATTATCTTCCATGGGTTATTAGTATTTTGTTCTCCATTTTATGTAGCCCCTGTGTAATTTTGCAGTGATCTGTAAGTTTGTTGTTCATTATATAAGTTCTCACTGGGTTAGGTGCTCTATAGAAAAAGAAAGAAATTAATTAATCACTATACGATCACATGTTTGAAATTGGCCTCAGCAGAGGAATGTTTCCATGCTGCAGATTTGTAGACTGTATGCTGCTGCTGCGCTGCTGACCACTGTGTCTGTGTTTATGTCCTACCAGGAGTCCCAAGTAAAGACCTGAGTGAGAGCAAGTCCTGTGTGACCGTGTCCATTACTTCTACACTCCACCTACACCAGATACACAGACAGAAAGACACAACCCGTTACAGTGGCAACATGCTTATTTGCGCATAAGAATAAAATGTGTGCGTAACCAAGCTTATAGTGAATCAGGACACAATGTCTGCTGGAGTCACAATCATTGTTTAGTAAACCCTGTTGTACGAGTGCGTAGAAGAGCTGAGAGGCAGGAAGTGTGTGGGCACAATCATCTTATATTCTGTAGCATTTGATGTGCAATTGTTTTATAATGTTGTAGTGTGTGCATGTTTAACATTATAGAGAGGAGATTTTAATATCTGATGCAACCTCATTTTAAAATCTGTTGGGCTCACATTACACTTTCTTAACATATCAAAACTACTGGGTTCTCTATACCAGTTGTTCTCAAAGTGTGGTCCGGTGACCCTCAGGGGTCCTTGAAGGAGTTCCAGGGGGTCCCCAGCTAAATGATTGATAGTTAAAGATCTCTAACTCTGAGAGTGGACAAGTGTAACCAAATGGACCATTGCTCTTGACACCCGTCACTGATTACATGTTTGGAGGAGTTAAATTCACTGCATTTATTATGTATATATATTGTTTGTTTCATCATAGTCTTATAGACATCTATGACTTCTTTAGGGGTTAATTATAAATGCAGCTGCAACAATGTTTCCTGTCTTCATTCTTGTGGTCAGGTATTCAGAGCGTTGAGCCTCTTGTTTGTTTCGCACCTTGCTCCTTCCTGCCAGTAGAGAAAAACCACCTGTGAAAACATGCCAAAAGTACAGATATACCAGCCATGCATTCACCTATAGGACACTTCTCATCTCAAGTCAAGAACTAAACTGCATCGCTCTCGCTCTGCAGCGTGACACACACACACACACACACACACACACACACACACACACACACACACACACACACACACACACACACACACACACACACACACACACACACACACACACACACATCGTTTCGGGCAGTGGTTCTGATAGTTAGGAACCAAGTGGACACTTGCAAGTTTTTTTAACCTTCCAGGTTAGTAACTCTGAGAGTGTGGAACCAAATGGACCGTTACGGGTCCATTTGGTTCCATTTGTACACTCTCAGAGTTATGGACGGTCCATGGCCTAATGCTGGGGGGGTCCTTGAAATAAAAAGAGACGTTTAAGAACCCCTGAGTTGGGGGATGAATACAGGTTGTATATGTCCTTATGCGATGTGATGTGATGAGAGTGCGGTCTAGCCAACACCAACTCAGGACTCCTGAATCACTGCCCTCCAGACCCTTCTATCTAACATCAGGGTCTTGAGCTCTACAGTGTTGTTAACTGCCAGCCTCATCCTTCTCTCTCTGACCGTGTGTCTGTGACCCGTGGTAGGTCCCCGTAGAGGACCATGTTTCTGATGTGGTCCGTCCATGTGACATTCTCCACACATTCTCCACAGACGTTTACCACTGCACAGATCGGGGCACAAAAGGGACACAGGCAAAAGGTTACAACGGGTACTCTGACAACGGGTATAACGGGTATGGCATAACAGGGTGGGGCTGCATTACCAAGTAGTTCCAAAGTAGGCCGGTACCCAACGGTCTAGTCTGAAACAATGTCTGGTGGAATGACAAGCATGTCTAGTTAAGTGGTTTGCAAACATTTTCATTTCAAGGACCCCCAAATTGTTTAGTATTTGGCCACTGACCCCATCTGAAAAGAATTGTTCCAGGGACCCCCATACAAGAAACTTTAATTTTTCTAATATTTGTATTTTCCTTTTTACAAGCTCTTAAACAGCTAGCTCATAGCTCAGCTATTTTCCAATAGCCAAGGTATATAAGGCTAAAATGGTTAAACTGATGTTGATGCTATATTAACTAATTTAGCTGGGGACCCCCTGGAACCCCCCAGACCCCGCTTTGAGCACCACTAGTCTAGAGCCGCGTTGCAGCTATAGCACCCTGACAGACTCTAGACATGTGACCACAAAGGGGGGAAAAAAACGTTTGTACGGGTGCATAGCGTAGCATAGCTGAGATGCAGGAAATATGTGGGCACAATAACCTCATGTCCTGTAGCATTTGATGTGCAATTGTTTAAAATGTTGTAGTGTATGTGTGCATGAAGATTATCCTTACAGTATGTTTGTGATTTAACCTGATTTGAAATGTTGATTTTTATTACTTATTACTTATTTATTATCTTAAAATGACTGGGTTTTGTAGAGTCTAGAGAACCCAATTGTTTTAATATTTTCTAGAGTCACTGACTAGTTAAATTCACTGGATTTACTATTTTTATATTGTTTT
>NC_139946.1:49080943-49110943 GCF_963454915.1 Gymnoscopelus microlampas | reverse complement strand
CCTGGCAGGATGCAGAGGTGGTCTGTAGGGAGCTTGACTGTGGGCCTCCTTCAGTCCTCCAGGGGGCGCTCTATGGAGAAGTGAGGGCTCCAATGTGGACCAAAGAGTTCCAGTGTGAAGGGAGTGAGTCTGTTCTCCTGGACTGTAGAACCTCAGACTCAACCAGAAACACCTGCTCACCTGACAAGACTGTTGGACTCACCTGCTCAGGTAAAAGACAAACTAAACTTTATTTTGTTTGCGGCTATTATTTTACAATACACATAATATAACTGTTTGACTGTGTATTCTATTGTCTGTGTACAGAACCTGATGATGTCAGATTGGTGGGAGGAGCCAGTCACTGTGCTGGTAGACTGGAGGTGAAACACCAGGGAGAGTGGAGACCAGGGAATGCTTATCCCTGGACCCAGGAGTCATCATCTGTAGTGTGTAGACAGTTGGGCTGTGGCTCTGCTGTTTACACAGAGATGATTGCTACAGATCAACCTGTATGGATGATTACAGATTCCTGTGTTGGATCTGAATCTTCACTGAGGGAGTGTGTAATGAAGAGCTCTGGTGGTTCCTCCTCCAGACTGGAGGTGATCTGTTCAGGTAACAAACAATGACTTCAACAATGACACTAATCTATGCAATGATAACCAATAGGTGGCCCTACAGTCTGCCTCACCACAAGCAGAACTTTGTGTGTGTGTGTGTGTGTGTGTGTGTGTGTGTGTGTGTGTGTGTGTGTGTGTGTGTGTGTGTGTGTGTGTGTGTGTGTGTGTGTGTGTGTGTGTGTGTGCGCGCGTGTGAGTGCGTGCGTGCGTGCGTGCATGCGAATGTGTGTGTGTGTGTGTGTGTGTGTGTGTGTGTGTGTGTGTGTGTGTGTGTGTGTGTGTGTGTGTGTGTGTGTGTGTGTGTGTGCGCGTGTGCGTCTCCTACCGAGGGTAGAGTCACCTTCAGTGTTTATTAAATGTGACTCAGCACCACAAACACATCTATAGCCAACATATCGTTGCCGCCACGCAGAAACCTCTTATCTCCATAAAGTGTATTATCACGCCAAACATACATGTACCGCATTCGTAATGACGTTCAAGACATGCAACCCTGCATCATTTTGTTTCATAGCCGAACGTTAGCATTATGTGGTTTCATAGCTGAACGTAAGCATTTTTACTTCTGATATTTACATTCAAGCTTCATAAATCATAGAACAGATGTTCAATTGTTCAAATTTTTTTTATGTTAGATTGTAGCACAATTTGCAGAACAAGTCCCATCAACATATCATGGTTGGTACTTGTATACAGTGAGTGAGTGAAAAACACTTTTTTTGTTCTTGTTGCTTTTCACTCCTGTTTCTTCACAATGTAGTCGTTATGCCAATCGATTCCTCCCCCACACACTTTGGGTGTTGTCACTGCTGTTGTATCTTACTGACTCACCTGCCATTGAGGAGCCCCAACTGGGAGGACGTAGATCCTTCGTCATACTCCTCCCGCCCAGCACTCCCTGCTGGCAAGCACCCCCCCCCAGTCCGTAGGATTGCATGCAGTGACAATTATCACCCTCCATGCCCGGCTTCTCTCCCCCAAACATGGGCCAATTGTGTTCGTGTAGACGCTCGACAAAGTCGGATGCACCACGATGGATTCAAACCCATAACCTCTGCAATGGTGTGCAGCCACTTTAGCACTGTGCCACCCGAGTGCCCCAAATAAAACCTTCCTGATTCTTGAAGATTATATTGTAGAACAGCATGTGTAATAATGCTGTCACACAGGCAGCTACAAATATTCAGGCTACCATTCTTTTTCAATAGAAGAAAGAAAACTAAAACTATGCTGTGTAGCTTTGTATCTTTTGTATTGAGTGTCATGGATTTGGATTTGCCACTGAGTAATTATCAACAATCCAAAGCAAAAATCACATTGACTTTTCTTTAGAGGATCACGTTATCCCCAGACCGTTCTATTGGCATTAAATATTACTGGCATCAATCAATAATTTGTAATGCCAATTTCAACTCTTAAGACCTGTAACTCCCAATGAAATGTTAATAATAACAGTATCATCCACAAATACTGCTGTATCACGTAATAATCAATCACCTCTGTCTTGTTACAGATCTGCTGTTTAAGCCGAACATCACCCTCTACCCCTTCATAAAGGGGGTTTCTGAGGGCCAGCAGCAGGGGCTGCAGTTGTTGGAGGGTACCAGCTTCTACATCAGCTGCTCCATCCACCCACAGTACCCAGGAGGCTCATTCCACCTCACCTTCACTGGATCCAACACATCACACACCTACACCCAGCCAGCTGTCAATCACTCTGCCAACTTCCTGTTTCCTGCAGCAGACCACACCCACCAAGGAAACTACAGCTGTATTTATCACAACAATGTTGTTATAAATTACACTGATATGTTTGATCGCATCACTGTGTTCAGACGTAACTTCACCTCTGAGAGTGAGATCCTCTCTCTAGTCAATGGTATCTATCTATCTATCTGTCTGTCTGTCTGTCTGTCTGTCTGTCTGTCTGTCTGTCTGTCTGTCTGTCTGTCTGTCCTCCATCAATAAGTCACGTTAGAGTGACATGATCTCAGAAATCTTCAAGCAATTCAGTGGAATAAACCTTCTGTAGATGAAGGATGAAGGATGTTTCCTACATGATGTTGTTTGGTGATTTGATTTGATTTAATCCATCATATTTCTCTCACAGCCCCTCATCTGAAAAAAATCATCATCAGAGTGGCAGTGGTAATGCTGGTTCTGTGGGCACAGTTCATCTTCCAATTTGGTTTCTGGAAGAGGAGGGTAAATACATTCATCTTTATTCAACACAATCCTGAAATATAAATGAGATAATTACTGTCCAATAGGTCTGTGTATTGGCAACAAGTTGGCGAAACGATACGTATCAAATTACATGGGTAGGCAATATCATTCACAATAAGTTAAAGTTGGGTGCTGCTGTGTTTCTCCAGGCCACCAGAGGCCAGAATGCAAGAGTGGAGAACATTGAGATGGCTTACGTTAATGTTGCTGGTTCCAGTGCTGATGCCAGACTCAGTGAAGAAGAAGGAGACCATGAGGAGCCAGAAGATGAAGGAGACTATGAGGAGCCAGAAGAGGTTCTGTAATGATCTCATGTCACATCCAGGGGTGTAGTGCTACTTTTAGAAGTGGGGGAGTGCATCTATAGCGGCTTTTCCCTCTACACAAAATCTCTTGGGCAAAAACAGCCGACCTACAAGCTCACAACTCATCGCGTTGTGAGCTTGTAGGTCGGCTATTTTTGACTAATGTTCCCCCCAGAATAATAATAATAATAATAATGCATTTTATTTATAACGCACTTTACATTCTTGCGAATCTCAAAGTGCTACAGGTTAAAAGCATGGCATAAAAACAACATATAGGCACAAATCAGTTACAGGGGACCCAGCTTGGCGAAACTAAAATGGGTAAAAATAAAACTAGGCAAAACAGGGAAGACAAAAACCAGAGAATTTAGTTAAAAGCTTTGTTAAAAAGGTAGGTTTTTAGTCCGTTTTAAAAACATCCGTGGATTGTGGTGCTCTCAGGTGATCGGGGAGAGCGTTCCACAGACTAGGAGCTGTGTGACAGAAGGCACGGTCGCCCATGATGCGGAGGTTGGTGTCGGGGATAACGAGGAGGTTGGTGTTGGAAGAGCGGAGGGCTGCGCGTGGCCGGTTTTGGTTTGAGAAGTTCTTTGAGGTAGGGGGGGGGCATTACCGTAAATGCACTGGTGTGTGAGGAGGGAGATCTTGTATTTGGTCCTGGCGGCAATGGGGAGCCAGTGAAGGGAACGGAGGATGGGTGAGATATGGTCATATTTTCGCACCCTCATCAGGATCCTAGCTGCGCTGTTTTGAATGTACTGGAGCCTTTGGAGGCTCTTGCTAGTGATCCCGATGAGGAGTGCATTGCAGTAATCCAGCCTGGAGGAGACAAAGGCGTGGACGAGCTTCTCAGCATCTGGCAGGGTGAGTGTGGAGCGGAGCTTGGAGATGTTTCTGAGGTGAAAAAAGGAGGTCTTACACAGGTGTTTGATGTGTGACTCAAGATTAAACTGTGTAGGAAGTTGAAGCTCATCCACGCCTTGATCTCCCCCAGGCAGGTAGTCATAGAATATGGATTCTGGGGTTCAAGTGGTTCATCAATTGACCAAAACCCAAATCCTATTTTTAGAAGTGGAGCTCTGGTCAAATCATCACATAACTAACGATTATCACCTCCGTCAAGGTGTGAACATTTAGAACATCACACCTGGAAGATATAATACATTAAACTCACACATTCTATTTAATGAATGAATGAGAAACATGGGTATGGGAGGGGCTGAGCTGTGAGGGCGGATACTTGGCCACCATGTTCTTACTACAACATCAGCCAAGGCTTCATTACCCCTTTAATGCTGATTGCTAAACAAATCTCCATTCTTTGAAGCTCCAAGCAGGTCCAATGTGAGACCACTGCTTCTCTAACCAGTAGGAAGAGACACACATGAAACCGGTTACGTTACTTCCAATACTAAATAGTTTACATTAATGTGTGCTAGCTAGCTATGCTATGTCCAATAGTAAATTCATTAGGCCAGTGGTTTTCAAACTTTTCCATATCAAGGAATCCCATATTAATATATATTTGGCCATGGACGTACGTGAAAATAGTTTGTCCCATACAAGATTTCTGTTGTTAAAGTGTTTCAAAAATACTCAAAATGTGTCATTATTTTTTGAAAATAGCAGCACTTGAACCCCAGAAGTTCACAACGTGTCACATCAGAATGTATTGTGAAGTTGTAGATCGACTATTTTCAAATAGCCAAAGTATATAGGGTAAAAGTGATGTTAATCCTACATTACCTAATTTAGCTGGGGACCCCCTATTACCAGGGACGCCTAGAATCATAGAGAACCAGCTCATTAGGAGATGGTCTGATGCACTTCATGAGGGAAGTGACAAGAATGTGTGATTCACTTCTTAGACTAGAGTCTCAGTGAATCATCACAGTCTGAGCAAAGACACATATTGATCTCTATTGTTCTGATTGCATTTTAACAGCTTTCTAATGGTAGAATGCAAGTTAAAGAGGAGGTTTATTGTAATGATATTTCATATTATTACAATATACATATACGCAGCTACGCTTCTTACTCTTAAATGTTTTAGCTGATTTACAATCACTGCCTTTGAGGATCTATTAATGTAATAAATCATTATCACAAGGTTAGATGGGGGGGATCCATGCTTCTGCTTTTGATATCCCTATCGTTTTATGTCAATGAGTATATATAGGAATTGAGTTGTTGAAAAGTCACCCCTCTCTCTGCTCTCTCTCTCTTATAGGATTCTGATCTTTTTATATTGAAATGTTGTGTGATTTTATCACAAAACATTGTCACTGTACGTTTATTCCACTCACAAGTAACGTTGAAACTGGCCATTTGTTAACCCCAAAAACATATCATGTCAACATGTTTGTACATGCAGGATTCAATCAGACTGTTTAATGTTGAAGTACATTACAAGTGAGAAGGTATTATTTACTATCATGTGGCTATCAGTGTGCAATAGGGCTGATGGGAAATATGACTTGAAAGCAATACCACCATTAATACAAACGTTAGCCTCGTTTACCATTCATGAATTATTATAACAAATAAATAGTGAAAATAGCAGATCTATAAGCTCACAATGCGTCACAATGTGACGTGTTGTGAGCTTGTAGATCTGCTATAAGCTGCTCAAAATTTTTGTACAACAACATTGTACTATGAAGTATAATACATGTGGTTAATCAGACTAATTGATGTAGTCGCTTTTTGATTATTCAATTCACATTAATTTGTAAAATAAAATAAATATAAAAATAATTGAACAAAAATATATATTCTAAAAAATAAAAAAACAACAGCTTTTTGATTATTCAATTAACATGCTTGAGCAAGATGAAGTCGGTTTTATGTTTTAAATATTGTTTTTTAAATATTCTCGGTTAATTGCCAAGCCATGTTATGTTCTCATTTATAAAAAAAAAACAAGCTTTGTTATGAACAATAATCCATATTGTATTTTTGTATTGTTACTGTTTTTTACATGTTATGTGAGGTGAGCTCAGTTAAAGCTGCAATCCAAACATTTTATGTATCTGCTCAGGATTCAAACCTGGGTCTTCCATGTGGAGAGCAAACATCTACCACTCATCCATGAGGCAATTCCCCTTTTTCGACAAAGGAGAGAGATTGTGTTAATGAGCTTCAGGCAGTACTACTTGTCACCCAGTAGGGGCCCTACCTCATACCAGGGTGTAAATGAGCTTCAGGCAGTACTACTTGTCACCCAGTAGGGGCCCTACCTCATACCAGGGTGTAAATGAGCTTCAGGCAGTACTACTTGTCACCCAGTAGGGGCCCTACCTCATACCAGGGTGTAAATGAGCTTCAGGCAGTACTACTTGTCACCCAGTAGGGGTCTTGCCTCTCACCAGGGTATAAATGTCTCAATGGAAGAGTAGGGAGACCATCTCCATCCACCAAACATTATATTGTATTAACATACAATACCATACAGATTGGTTAAAATAAAACCTTTGTTCATTATACAATAAGTTATGGATTACAGCTTTAAGAAGCAGCTTGTACATTATGTATGTTCTTATCTCTATGATGTTACTTGTACCTGTTGATCAAAGCATATTGTATTTTTATATTATTATGTTTTTAGATGATAATATGAGCTCAGTTAAGAAGCAATGTGTATGTTATCGTTGCTGTCAGGTGGAAACCTTGTATGTCCAAAACCCTTCCTTTATTATTATTATTTTAAAAACATTTTAAAGTAGTGAAAATAACCAATCTACAAGCTCACAACGTGTCATATCGTGACGCGTTGTGAGCTTGTAGATTGGCTATTTGATACAGTAGGGCAGGGGTCGGCAACAGGCGTCCCGCGGGCCGAAATTGGCCCCCCAGAAATAATATCTGGCCCGTGAGATAATTTTGAGAATTAAAAAAAAATATATATATATATATATATATTTTTTTAGAAAAATATTTTTCTTTTTTTTTATGTTAATGTTCACATTGTTGGTGCCATCAGTCACATATTAGTAAAGATACAGTATGAATGATTTACTGAAAAGTGTTCTAAAAAAAGTATTAAAAATTAATGTTAAAATAATTATAAATACTTATTTCATAGAACCTGAACCCACTTTTGAAATCATGCACTCATAAACACGATGCATTTTAAAGGATTTATAACATTTTATAGCTAGATTAGAGGAAAATGGAGAAGAAAAAAAAAAATCACCAGAAAAATCGCCTGTGCTGATATTTAAACCGGAAAAAATGTTGATTTATATTGGTCAAACAGAACCGAATTAGACCCAAATTAGACCCGAATTAGACCGAGTTAGACCCGAATTAGACCCGAAAAATTTTGCGGCGCGCGGGCGCGTGTTGTGCACGCAGCGCGCGTGCATGTTCGCGGGGAAGCCCGGCCCGCGATGGAATGTCTGGGAGTGATATTGGCCCTAGGCTTATCTCAGTTGCCTACCCCTGCAGTAGGGCATTCATTTACAAGAAAAAACTAAAACAGAACATAAAACGTTGAAATATGGAGACACAATTGGTTTCTGCCCGACAACAACACACAAAAATTGCATTTAGCTTCCTGTACTTTTTTGATTAATAACAAATAAAGTTTCTTTATTCTTCTTCATTCTTCTTGATTCTTCTACTCTATGCAAATGCAGTAGTGGAAAAAGTGCTCACATCTTTTACTTAAGAAAAAGTAGCAATACTGTAATATAGAAATACTCTGTTACAACTAAAAGTCCGGAATAAAACATTTACTTGAGTAAAACTACAAAATTATGGGCATAAAAATGTACTTAAAGTACCAAAAGTAGAAAGTACTCATTATGCAGCATGTCCCGTTTCACAAGTTTTCAAATGTATACAAATATTTAGAAAATAGCCTATCTACATTTTGAAAATAGCCTATCAACAAGCTCACAATGTGTCGCATTGTGAGCTTGTAGATCGTCTATTTTCAAATGGCCAATATATATATAGGGCTGAAGTGGGTAATATAGGGCTGAAGTGGGTAATGTATGTTTTGTAATAATAATCAAAATCTACAAACTAGTAACTAAAGTTGTCAAATAATTGTAGTGGAGTAAAAGTAACTGAACATTGGAAATAATCCAGTAAAGTAAAAATATCCTTAAGTACAGTACTTGAGTAAATGTACTTTGTTACTTTACACCACTGTGCAAATGAATTCTAGACTAATCATGCATATTAGAAAGTGCACCATTCAGGACCAGATTGGAAACAAGCTTCTTTGAACGTACCTACGCCAAAACCCACGTACATTTGTTTTCCTTTTCAAATGAATCAGACTCTGTTCATAGAAATGTGTGTATTTGCGCATAAGAATAAAATGTGCGTAACCAAGCTTTGTGAATCAGGACACAATGTTAGCTGGAGTCACAAGCATTGTTTAGTAAACCACATGGCAGCTGCACCCTGACAGACTTTAGACATGTGACACAAAGAAAAGAAAAAAACCCTGTTGTACGGGTCCGTAGCGTAGCATAGCTGAGATGCAGGAAATGTGTGGGCAGCTGCAGCAATGTTTCCTGCCCCCTCACTCTTGTGGTCAGATATTCAGAGCGTTGAGCCTCTTTTTAGTTTCACACCTTGCTCCTCCATGCCAGTAAGAACACTGTGAAGCTACAGAGAAAAAACATGTGTGAAAACATGCCAAAAGTACAGATATACCAGCCATGCATTCACCTATAGGACACTTCTCATCTCAAGTCAAGAACTAAACTGCATCTTTCTCGCTCTGCAGTGACACACACACACACACACACACGCGCGCACGCACATGCACGCACGCACACACGCACACACGCACGCACACGCACACGCACACGCACACACGCACACGCACACGCACACACAAAGCAGTTCCTCCTCTCATAGCTGTCACAGTGTTCTACTTCGGGAGTATTGTCATGTTATTAATAGTTTGTGGTTAAGTTGCTGAACACAAATGCACAGATCTGTATCTTTTGTATTTCCTTTTTTGTGACACATTTTGCTGGGCAGTTGTTCTTAAAAGTCATTGAGGGGGTTCGAGCGGGTCCCCAGCTAAATGATTGATAGCTAAAAAATCAATCAATCAAAAACATCACCCAGTTCTTTACACCTGCAACCAGTGAAGTGAAGATTAAACTTGATCTGTATAAAAACAGCTGGATTGAATAAATATAAATATTCCCAATTTCATTGAGTACATGAGAGAGAGACAGTTCTGTTATGGTAGCTGAATCACATTGGCAAGGACGCAGAGAGCATTTTACAACCGCATGTGTTCCATTCATATTTCTGTCTTCTGTACCCACAGAGCAGAACCAAGTCAATAGCGTAAAACAGTGTTGTTGTTTTTTTCTCTGGGACCACACTGAGGAACATTCACGGACGACTGTTGTGACTTATCTGTTGTTGTATTTAAACAGGCAGAGTGCTCATGCAGAACACTGCTGTCAGCCACCAACATGTCAGCTCCAATGTCATTCTGCCAACTCTCCTGTGAATGGAGTTTGGGTTAGTTAATCTGAGCACAGAAACCTTGTATCTCCATATTTAATCTCCCCCATAAATTAACTGCTATTGGACTTGAGCTCATACTTTTGTAAAAAAAATAGCTGATCTACAAGCTCACAACACGTTGTTGGCCGAGACTATCTCCTGCACCGTTGGCCCGGTCGCTGCAAAACTGTGCTCACACACTCCCTGGACACACATTTTTGCTAACTCATACAGATTTTGGCCAAACATCATGCAAATCGCTACACAGTATCTCTATTGTCATGTGATCAACACGGATCTGTCCGATTTTACATATTCCATCCTGATTGGCTAAGATTGGTTTCCAAATCATGAACGCAGCATGCGATTTCCGTGAAATTTTGCACGCACATTCCCAGTAGGTCGAGGAAGAAATGCCACGCTTTTGACATTGACCTGTTATAGCGCCACCAGCAGGTCTAATTTAGCACAAACAAAAAATTGGAAGAAAATGCCGTGTCCGATTGCCGTTAAAGACCTACAGTACCTGTAAAAGGCTAAAAGCTGCCCTGAGACCAGCATTGACAAACTGCCCTGAGAGCAGCAAATTAATGTTGTGGTATGTATATCATTTAAGCTTCTCTGAGAGCAGCATTGAGAAAGTGCCCTGAGAGCAGCTCTAGCTCATGGTGTGCTCTTCTGAGCGACACAATGCAGAGGATATTCCAACGACATTCAGACATCATGTAACACGTTCAAGAGGAGGTACTATCGACATACTGTACATTGGACAATTCCCAGGACCTTTCTCCACAACGGCCAATACTTAAACGCAAGACAGAACCATTACAGTTTTTCCCCATTGTTAACACACAAAAAGCTAACATTTGGCACAATTTGCACTCTTCACTTCATGTACCACATCGCTCGACCCAATTGCACACTACTTCACACTCCCTTACCTGCATTTCACTCTAACTTTCTTTCTTTCTTTACACTCTGATGTCAATTACACATCATCTTGGTGTCCAAACACTACACACAATGTTCAGTTGTTGCACACACTTCTCACGTAAAATGTCAAAGCATCAACCTACAACACACACATATTCAAATCTCTAAACATTCAGGTCTGGTGAGCAATTTGCAATCAGGACTGCAGCATAAAAGTGCCTTGAGCTTTTGTTTTGTTTGGTGAACAATGGAGAACTTCGAAGAGATCGGGAACCAGAGAAGGAAAGAGGTAAGAGTGAGAGGAGGGCAAGAAGGAGGGGGACAAGGGAGAGGAGGAGGAAGACAAGGAGGAGGAAGAGGGAAAGAGAAGGAGAAGAAGGAGGAGGAGTAAGAAGAAGGAGAACAGTCATCTCTGAAGAGATTGGGGCCACTGTGGCAGACCATGTGCTCAACCATGGTTTGAGAATGAGGGAGGCTGGCCAGAGGGTCCAACCAAATCTCACCCGCTTCACAGTTGCTGCCATCATTAGAACCTTCAGGATGGAGAACAGGAACTTGTGTACTGTAATACAGCATATCAATAGAATACAGTGTGCTCACAGTATTTGTATGTTGCTGGACTGAAATAGAATCACACCGTGGAGGAAGAACACACACCTTCACAGCCGGACAGGAGACTGAAATTGTAAATATGGTTTGTGAGAACAACGCTATCACACTCCGACGAATACCAACTAGGATCCTGGCTGACCATGCTACATTCGGGAACATCCAGACCGTCAGCCTCTCTACATTGGACCGTATTCTTTACAGGAATGCCATGCGGATGAAACAGGTGTACAGGGTCCCATTTGCCTCGTCCAAGAGGGAACTACGTCTACAGAAAAACAAGGATGCTGCCAAAATGTCACGGCAAAAGAAAAAGGACTTTGCAGCTTCCCTGAGGCCGAGAACAAGCAGCTGAGTGCCAGGGTGCAGTACTTGGAGGTTATCTGCACTCTATGTGGATGAAGAATCGTCGTGTTGAGTAGCTGGAGGCCGAGAACAAGCAGCTGAGTGCCAGGGTGCAGTACTTGGAGGTTATCTGCACTCTATGTGGATGTGATGATCTGTGATGTTTTTTAGACTGGCCATGCTTTTTATTTTGTGACAGTGTTTTGTAAAGTCAGAAGGATTTGGTTCAAAGGGAATTCATAGCCTCAAGGTCTCATTATGTATTTTTCAATTCACTTCTTCTCAGCAGAGCTGGTGTTTTCCCCAGTGCATACTATACAGTACAGCATATTATCCCTACTGCACTTTGTCAATCATCTGTTGGTGTATTTTTGTCTTGTGGACCTACAGTACTAGCATCTGTTGTGCATCTTTGAGAAAAAAAGACAATTTCAAGCTGTGGTTATTAATGTTTGATAGAAAGGCTGGTGCATGCTGTATATTTGTACTAAAATTGTGTTATTTAACAGCTGCCATGCCCATGGAATGACTGCAATATTGCTTGTTGCTGTAATATGCTCAATAACTCAATAAGTCAATAATTTATTGTAAATATGCTCTTTCATGTAATAAATAATAATGGAGCTTTTTCTCAAGATCCTATAATGGGATTGGACGGGATGTAGGTTTTTTGGACAGGATTCACATCCGTCCATTCCATTTTATAGGATCCGTGGATCATTCCAAAGTTGCTTTAGAGCGCCCCATGTAGAAAGAAATATATTTTAAAAAAAGTGTTGAGGCCTGTCAGGGCTTCATGCGCCACTCGAGGCGTTTCTTCCAACGCTGCTTGGACTTGGAGAACATTGCCTGTGATGTCGATGAGGCCCTCTGGCCAGACAGGAACCAGAGTCGTGATGCCTAAATCATGTACCGAAAAGAGTCATCTTGCGAAGGGTTTAGCATTTTGTGTGTGTGAGGTTTTCAGTTTTGTGTGTGCAGTTTTGAGAACGCTGTTATTGTTTTGAGAAACGTGTTAACAATGGTGAAAAAATTTAAGAAACTTTGTAACCCAGTTGAGCCAGAAGAGTGACGTATCAAAAGGCTTGTAGACTAAATAAAGGACAAGGGAGCTCACAATCAAAAACTATATATTTGACAAAATACCCCTAATGAAGAGTCACATGCTTCTGTAAATAAATTACTGATGGTGTATTATACTCAAAACTGGCTGCATTACAGCGAAATCTAAAGATATTGACAAGTCTAGTTAGTAAAACAGACTTGAAGAACACTTTGCTGTATAATGGTGTCAAAATCAAAACACAAAATGGTGAAATTGATTTATTTGGTGCTATAGTGTCATTACTGTATGTGGTGACACACTTGCACAACATGAGCCTGCTGATTTCAAGGAAGGAGTTGGTTTTGTCTACAGTAAGTGTAGGCATTGTGAATGTACCTCTGAGCAAATGCAAATTCATTTCGATAAACAATGTTTTACTAAAAAGGAAACACATGTTAGACAATGCCTTGACATAGAAAGAGCTAGCACAGAGTTCTTAAAGTCGGCCCTCAAAACCACAAATAAACAGAAGAAGTACTCATTGAGCAGACGCCACTGGATTTAATGCACATCATTCTAGAGGGCGTTGCGCCGTGTGTTAAAACACCTTGTTCTCTCTGGACAGATGGAGTTTGATGTGTTCAATTCAGCCATGCAGAATTTGAAATTTTCACCCGTAGATGTATGTGACAAACCTTGTCCCATCAGTGTCCGTACCTTGGCATCAATCAATATTTGTACGTCCCCGCACTGGACATAAATGGAATATCTACCCGACCTACTACTACACTCACTGCCTGTGTGACTCTGTTGAGAAGATAACCCTCCCCTACCCACAACCCTAACCCTAACCTTTCCCTGGTGGGCGTCAACAACAAAGACGATGATGCGGACTGAACAGCTAAGCAGAATGCACAAGGAGGCCAAAAACACCATCCCCAATGCACAGACAAATGGGCCCCCACTCTGTCCCTCAGTCTCTGGAGGATCATTTATGTGTGAGCCTGCATGACGCACACAGCTATCACACTTCTCGGCCCTAAGGAAGGCAAGCTGCATAACAAGGATTTTTCTTTTTTTTGTATTTATTTTATCTTTGTAAGTATAATGGGTAAGTATATATATTGATGCCGGTACTTTTGTGTGCAGAGCTTGGGGCTCCGGATGAAGAGGAGGGCGTTGGAATGCTCTAAAAATGCTCTGAAAACTAAACACAAAACACAGTGCACAGTTCAACAAGCACTTAGGAACACAGGAAGTATGTCAATATACATGCGACACACCAGGCAACACGCTGAGTAGGTTGCCTATACTTCCAGTATAATACCTTTATAGTTTAACTAGCTTACATAGTTTAACTACATGACTTGTTACTGGACAAATTTAAGTATTTGGTGCTCATCTTTATCAGAGCAATATTACACCGTGTGAGAGAGACAAGCTCATTTTGAGTCTGTCCCAAAACATGCAGTATTCCTGGTCTCTATACTGCCTCCCCCTGGTCAGCCGGGGTGCCTAATGGAGGGGAAAGGAACTGGTTGGAATAACATGTTCCTTCCACGTGCTATGTCCTACTGGGGAATATTTGTTTATTTATTTATGTATTAATTAATTAAGAAGCCCTTCAAGGTGTTCTGTTTTGTTTATTTGTTTATTTATTTTGTACATAGTTTTTATATAAATGTATATTGTAAATAATAATTCTTTCACAATTGGGTTGCCCAATAATGACTAATCTTTTCCAAATAATCGAATGGCAGTTATTTACAGTAAATGTGGCAATAACTTGAATATTTGAATATGGGTGCCTCGTAAAAATATCTTCTGTGTGCTTGTGCATGTTCTAGTTATTTTAAGACAGATTTTATACAGGATGTGCTGGTATGGAAATACACGCTCTTTCATTTTAATATGCGTAGCTCTATAAAGAGTGTGCATATACTGTATGGTATTTATTTAAGGAAGGGGTTGTTTTCAGGATGTTGTGTAGAAATGTAGCCTCCTCTTTAATTGGAATATGGGGGCGGCTCTTGTTTTGTGTTCATGCAACACTAGACCACATGATCTCTCCAAAGCAACGTAGCACCCACTCCACAGAAAGAGGGAGAGAAGCTTTATCTTGTGAACAGAGTCTGATGCAGCCCCCCACTCTTCTGCCAATACCACGCAGTGTCTGAAAAGCACTGCAGGTTTTTTTTTATGGTGAAAATATACATTTTGTTCTTATTCACTTTGCCGAAGCAGAACAGCGTTTTCTGTGTCCCTGTGTGTCCGTGATTGAGAGACTGAATCCGCCCGGGTGCCCAGCTGTGAGCTGTTGGCCTAATGACTGCCTTTCTTAAGTGGACTTCATGTGTGTTGGCTATGTGCCGTTTGATAAATGTTTGCCATGCCGCCGTGAGGTCCTGAATTATTCCTGATATTCCCCCTGTGTTCGATTCAGTGTTTTTTGTTTTTTGAGCGTGTGTTTGATTAGTATTATAGTAGTAGTATACAGTGTGTGTAAGTGATATATGTGAGTGAGTGATATATATTTAGCCTAGTGAGTTAAATATATATATATTATAGATAAGAGAGGGCGTGGAGGTATAGATAATTATAGGTGGAAGTTAGGCGAAGTTATAGGGCAGTAGACCGGCGATATATAATAGAATAAGGTGGAAATAGAGAGGAGATATATAGTTGGACAGAGAGGAGGAGTATAGTTTATTGTGAGAGAGTAGACTATACAGTATGCCAAAGCGCTCAAACAAGCACAAAAACATCAGAGCTTCTGGGGAAAGGGACCCACGTGTGCGGTACTCTCCGACGCGATAGAGGGCAGCCACCACTCATCAAGGCCGTGACCAAGACCAAGCTGGGCCTCGGGTTAACCATCAGCAGTCACCACAACGGCGTGATGGGGACGGCATGGCGAGCCAAGGAGACCAATCGTCACAATGATCTCCACATGCCACCAGGATGAGATGGTGACCGTGAACAAGAGGCAGAAACACCACAGAGATATGGTGGACGTTCAAAAGCCAGTGTGCCTGGTGCAGTACAACACCTACATGGGGGGCGTCGACAAGCTGGACCAAAACCTGGCCTATTACCATTTCACCCGGAAAACAACCAAGTGGACGAAGAAGTTCAAAGAAATTAAAAATTGTAAGCATTATTAACAAGGTCTTAAGTGTTTGTGAATAATTCAAACATATTTAATGACAATGTAACAGCTTTTTGGAGCATATTTTCCAAAACCTTCGCCTTCCTGGAGCGATTAACATGTGAAGCTGATGTTAACTTGTTGATTTTTGCTAACAACCATGTTCTACTGTCCAACAGCACCCTACCATGGTGTACTTTTATTTTAAATTCCACCAATGGAAGGCGGCCGGACTGCCGGGACGGGAGTTTTCCAGAACATGACGGTGGTCCACGTCCATGCGGCCGACATCCTTAAGGGGAGTTGGAGTAGGAAGTACACCCTCTCGGTGAGTCAAGATTTAATGAATGATAGTGTTCCTACAGTTTGCTCCATGTTGTTTTCACTCATAGTGATCTGCCTTGTATCTGTCTGCTCTTGTAGGTGGCAGAGCACAAGACGGGTGGAACCGGGCCGGCGCAAGTACCCGTCACCGAGGAGGAGATGTTCATATTACTGCCTTATGATGTTCATATTACTTTTGGTACTCTAAGTACATTTTGATACCAATACGTTCATAGTTTTAAACAAGTACATTTTGATGACATTCGAATTTTAGTACTTTTACTTTTGGTACTTTAAGTACATTTTGATACCAATACGTTTTGATGAATGTTAATAAAAATGAAAGAATTCACCAAAGAGAGACTTATTTTTATAAAAATCTGTCACCAGTCTGGGTGAAAACAGGAATATATTATTGTGAAAGGTGAGCCATTTAATCCATCTGACCAAATTACACACAGCTTTAAATGTATGTTTGAAGTCAGACCCTACTCACCCAAGTTTTGGGGTGATCAGATGCAAATGTTTGCTTTGTGTGGTACAACTGGTCAGGGACATGGGTCATAGAAGTATCATCTCAGATTAGTAGCAATAGTCTGCAATTCGTGGAATGACTAGATTATTTAAATTATGCATTGATTGAAATTGGAGCGCGGAATAGAGATGGGGTGGCTTCAGGACCTCATTACAGTGACAAACTTAATAAGGAGGAATGCAGAATGGGTGTTCCAGAACTCCATGGGCAGCCAGCTGGCTGACCTCAGAACCCTATTCCAGAGGAAGCCAGCCGGACTGGGACGGGCCACGCCAACCCTGGTCCGGAGTTCAAACACCAGCCAGGTAAATATTTTTACATATTTTTATATTCTGATAGTAATCATTGCTACAGAGCGTTTGTTTGGTCATTCTCCAGCTCTTTAGTAAAGAGAATATATGTACATTTTCTGGTAGTAGTACACCCCCCACACAAGAAGGTTATGAAGAGGGAGGGAGGGAGGGTCGAAGGCGTAACAGTGGAGTTAAAGAGGCTGGGGGTTCCCCAAAAAGGTGAGACAGTTCCTGTTCCAAATGTGATAGATATTTTTTGTGAGTGCAGAGCCATGTCATTTTTTTGAGAAGTTACGGTTAAAACTTAGAATTGGATTATATGCTATCGTATATTTCCAGTATTGTGTTAATCTTTCAAAGGAGTCGAATTAACCCTAACCCTAACAATGTTGTTCTCTATTTAAAAAAAAAGTTTTAAAATATTTTTAAAGTAAAACAAAGATCCCAACTTTCCATCAATTAAATGAACTACAAGTTCGGGCCCCCTCGACTCCATATCCAACTGATACGGCCATATATGGAGATCTATCTTTCAGTCCTTGTCCCTTTTATGGGCATATGGAGATCTCTGTATCTGTCAGTCGTTGTACTGTTCATGGCCATATGCTGACTGATTTGTTTGGGCCTGATTGCATGACGAAACATTGAGGTTAGACAGCACAGTCCATATTTGAGCTTGACGATGTGTGTTCGTCCGCCTGCCCATCCTCCCGTAAGACAATTTTAATATAGGAAGATGTGTGGAAATATTTGGCCTTAAATGTACTGTAAGGGGGCTAAAGTAGTATATGTATTTAGCCCTTCATTTGTAAAGGAAATGTGCCTATGATGATGAAATGAAATGTAAAAGCAAAAATAAATACATCGAACCACACTGTCTATGTGAGTCCCCCTCTCGAACGGCATGATGATTAATCTTTAACCCAAAGGATTTAATTTTGTCCGTCTTATTAAAAAAGACAATGTGCACATAAAAAGGAAACTTAAATCGTTTTTTTTTGCAACATAGTAGCGCATTAGTGCCAAAAGAAAAAGTGTTTCGGACACGCGTTGTTGTAGATCTGTTCTCCAAAATTGTTATCCGGTACTTCTGGAATATCATTGCGTAATAATGGAGTTTCATATAAGCTGTACATCATGCAATGTATGACGAAGGTGTAAAAGTAGATAGCCAGAGCCATGAGCGATTTCTGTAGCAAGATAGGAGAGAATTGGACAACTGCTTGGCTCTGATCTAGTAGTCCGTACACAGAAATAAAGGCTGGCCGGACCGGGCTTCAAATATCATAGCAAGATTCCAACAAAATTCAAAAGTTTTTCATAAATCAAATGAATCTAAGACAGTGCCAGGGACAGTGTTTGTGGCCATGACACCGCAGAGGAGTCGGACGCTCTTGCTTGCATGGATCTCATGTTGTGGAAGATCAAGATAGCTGGAAAAGTCAGAAGATTTTGGGCCACTGGAGGCTTGAATTGGTGGAGTTTTTTTTTATTTAAATAAATAAATAACATTGAAGAAGTAGTGAAAATTGCTGATCTAGGAGCTTGTAGATCTGCTGTTTTCACTAGTTTGTGTCACAGGCAAATGTCCAATTTGCCTTTAGAGTCTTGAGCTAAAAAGTTTGAGGGCTTGGAAAGAAATGGTCCACTGGCAGTGTCTGTGCCCTACAAACAACAATCCCTGCACGGTGTTCTTCCCCAGGCTTTTATCAGCCGAGTCCTGATGAGTTGATTGAACACTGCTGTGTTCAATCAACTCACTGTGCAGCTCACAGGAGGAGGAAGGAGGGAGGTAGTTAATGAGGAGAAAACACACACACACACACACACACACACACACACACACACACACACACACACACACACACACACACACACACACACACACACACACACACTCACACACACTACTACAGAGCAGACCTAACAAGGTTTTAAATGTTTTTAAGTTGTTAAATGTCTCCTACATAAGCCACACCGCTGTTGAGACATCTATAAAAGTAAATGAATTAATACGTTTAAATGCCACACCGTGGCTGTATGCCTCCACGAACCACTTGCAATTCACATCCATGTCAGCGCAGACTTTGAAGGAATTTAATAAATGGTGTTCAGTAGCCTATATAAAACATTTCTATTGTCTTTGGGAAAGCACGCACGCACGCACACGCACGCACGCACGCACGCACTCAGTATTTAATATGTCTAGCTGAAGGTCATTTTAACAGGACAGCTGATGGATGGGACATATTGGCTGGCTGTGGGTTTATCATGATAAGAGGACAGATTATTTATGTTATCACTACGGGAGCGTACTCAAGTTCCCTCAACCCTATGTTCCCTCAGCCCTATGTTCCCTCAGCCCTATGTTCCCTCATCCCTATGTTCCCTCAGCCCTATGTTCCCTCATCCCAAATTAGACCCTATGTTCCCTCAGCCCTATGTTCCCTCATCCCAAAATAGACCCTATGTTCCCTCAGCCCTATGTTCCCTCAGCCCTATGTTCCTTCAGCCTTATGTTCCATCAGCCCATGTAATATTCTAATGTTTTGTCTTGTCTGTCTGTCTGTCTGTCAGTATCATGTCAGTATCAAGGTCAGTATCATGTCAGTATCATGTCAGTATCATGTCAGTATCATGGTCAGTATCATGGTCAGTATCATGGTCAGTATCATGTCAGTATCATGGTCAGTATTATGTCAGTATTATGTCAGTATCATGGTCAGTATCATGGTGGTCAGTATCATGTCAGAATTATGTCAATATCAGGAGTGGTTATTTGCTTCAGTCATCAAAACAATTTCTATAAGTTTAGGGTTGTAATGGATAAAATAAAATAATTTACCCATAATGTTCCTATGACTGATAAAAGTATTAAACTCCCTTTTTAATACAGTATCTACTGTGTTAAAACGTTTCTGGGGGAGGACCCCCAGCCATATATGTCCAACCCGTATTCATTTGACTGTATAATGTTCATGTCTGTATATCAGAACTTTGTTTGTACTCATTTAAATCCCCCTCTTTTTTTTTCTTTTTTTTTATAATAAGCTAAGTTTTACATAGCTTATTATACCTTTAAACAAATTTTTTTGTAATATAGTTGTTTTGGATATCTACAAAAGCTCGATATTAGTATAGACATGTATCATTATTATTATTAATATTTTACTTTATTAGCTGTGATAAAAGTTCAATAGTTCACTGCAATGATCAGTAATTCTTTGCAGCTGTTGTTATAGGTACCTATAGGTTTCAAAGCTGTTTGAATTTGAATTGATGAGAAATTATCAATATAATTTAACATCAGTCAGTTTCACAGCTGTCTGAATTTGAATTGATGAGAGAAACTATACATATAGTTTAATGTGTCTTAGCTGACCAGGTCAAAGCAATTAAGTTTGACCAATCATGTTGCCCAAGCATCATGGTCAGCATCATGGTCAGTATCATGGTCAGCATCATGGTCAGTCATGGTCATGGTCATCATGGTCAAGTTTTCCTTGTGACATAATGTACACCTATACGTACCCCCAGAACATGCTTTCAACACGTACAATTTAAGGTTACGTGGCGCGGCTCCGACGCCCCGCGGGTCCGAAAGCCGAAATCCGGGCTCAAAAAGGGTGGAAAAAGAGCAGATCCACAAGCTTGTAAAAGCCTGTAAAAGCCTGTTGTCGTGGGGCGCAATACCACCGGCGGCCACAGGTGGCGCCGTCCCTGGTCCATGGGCCCCCAGGGGTCCATGGACCACCTCAGTGCCCGGGACGGTGTCTCCCGGGGCGGGTAGAGCGGGCGAGTGTGAACCCGGCACTATGCCGGGAGGCACTGGGCTCCCTGGCCCTTCCCCTGTGTGAAGGGGGAAGCCAGGGAGAAGGGCCGACTGGTGCCATCGGATAGGTAGGGACCATGCCCAGAAAGAGGCACCTTCCTGGGTGAAGCGATGGGGCTAAGTGTCCACATGGAGCCAGGGACCCCCGGGGGTCCCCGGTCCACCTCCATGCCCAGAGACGGTGGCTCCCGAGGCGGGTAAGGGCGGCCGGCGCGGACCCCTGGGGGTCCCCGGTCGTGGGTCTGGAAAAGGGACAAAGTCCTGCCGTGGAAAAAGAGCAGATCCACAAGCCTGGATAGGCCTGTGGTGGCCGCGGGGCGCAATACCGGCCGTGTCCACAAGGCGGCGCCCTCCCCAGTCCATGGTCGCCGGTAGTGATGAGCGGGTCGACCCGTAACCTGGGGGTGGGTGGGTCGAGTCAGAATTTCAGAGGCAAGTATGCGGGCTGTGGGTGAGCGGGTCAGCCGCTCTCACACGCAAAAAAAAATAAAATGATCACATGTTTTGTCTTTATTCCTAATAAGAATAAGAATAATAACAGTTTGAATACACTTGGGGATTATTTTCTAACCATGATTTTACAGAATTAAAAAAACATCGCGGGTCGCGGGGCGGGTTGAGCCATAGATTTATATATGGGTTCGCGGGGCGGGTTGAGGCGGGTTGGGTTCCGTCGCGGGGCGGGGCGGGTCATGAAAAAACCCGACCCGCTCATCGCTAGTCCCCGGCCCACCTCCGCGCCCAGGGACGGTGGCTCCCGGAGCGGGTAGAGCAACCGAGTGTGAACCCGGCAGTCTGCCGGGAGGCCCAGGGCTCCTGGTCTCTCCCCTGCTGGAAGGGGGAAGCCAGGGAGAAGGGCCGACTCGTGCCATAAGATAGCTAGGGATCATGCCCAGGAAGAGGCACCTTCCAGTTCCTGGGGGACCCCCAAAATCATGGTTCTTTGAAAATTTTCGATTTTTTTTCTAAGTGTCCGCATGGGCTCCAGAGGTCCCCGGGGACCCCCTGGAGGACCCCCGGCCTAAAATTCCAACTTTTTTCGGCTTGTCGATCTGCGCTTTTTCGGGCTAAAACGGCCCGTACCTCCCGGTCCGTGGGTCACTCGGGGCCGGCGGAGGGCTCGTTGGATCCGGGCCGGGGGTGCGCACGTGTCGGTACCCCCCCCCCCCCCCCCCCCCCCCCCCGGGCCCCTGGGTGGCTGCCCGGGCAAACGGTGGCCGAAATACCCGAAGAAAGCTCCGGAAGGCTCAGGAGCTTTAGGGCTCGCTGCCTCTCCCATGCGTGAAATTTCGCATTGGGGGAAAGTGGCCACTTGTGCCGTAGGGTAGCTAGAGACCATGGCCAGACATGGTGCACCATATTCGGGGGCGTCCCCGTGCCTCGCAGGGCCATGGATCCTGGAGGTTGCAGCCTGAAGTGTTGCAGCCTCAGGTCGCCCTGGCTCTCCCCTGGTGGAGAGGGGGAAGCTACGGACAAGGGCCGACTGGTGCCATAGGATAGCTAGGGCGACGGAGCCTCGCCCGACGTGAGGCTCCGTCTGTGGATCTCCGCGTCGTACCTCCCTGTCCCCTCCCCGTGGCCCAGGAGGCGTCCCGCTCGTCCCTGCCTCCCTCCTGTGAAAAAGTCTCCCGGTCGGGACGCCCACTCGCTCTAGAACGTACCTGTGGAGCTTGGCCGTGGGGAGCTTGGCCGCCGGGAGCTCCCGCCGCCCCTCTCACGGGGGGCCTTGGCAGTCTCCACGGACCGGCAACCCCACGGTGCGCGCCTCACCCGGGCGCGCTGTCTCTGTGGTGGAACAGGAGGCCTACCTGGTTGATCCTGTAGCATATGCTTGTCTTAAAGGGCGCTGCAGACTCGTCTGAGTTGGGCGTGCAGTCACTGCCAAGTGACCACGCCGGGACAGTAACTGATATGGGTGTAGACAACATAGGTGGCGCACGCAGGAGTTGAGTAAACCAAAGTTCCCGATTGTGGACCCACAAGGCAAGTTACCTTGATGGGGTTGGGGGCGGGGGAACTTGACATGAACCTGCGAGCAGCTACGTATCTATGTGGGTTGTGCCCGGCGCCGCGGTTGTCCCGCAACTCAGCAGTGGCTGCACCCGAGTTAATCGAACGAGATTCCCACTGTCCCTACCAGCTACCTAGCGAAACCATAGCCAAGAGAAATGAAATCAGCTCAGACCATAGAGGAAAGAAGACAATCTTCAGCGAGGAAACAAGACCCTGCTAATGGGCGTGATAACTATTGCGGCACCCCTTGTACCACCAGGTACCTGCGGTCTGTAGGCCGCGGGACCCCCCCCGACTTATCGCCCGCCGAGGGGTGCTTAATCGTGGGTACGCGGGACCGGCCGGTGAGCCGGGCCCAACGCGCTAAGTTCAGAATAGTCCCAGGGGCGACTATTCTGGTTTGTACCACCAGGTCCCCGCGGTGCTTGGGCCACGGTCTGTAACTTCACTTAACGCCCGCTGAGGGGTGCTTAACACATCGGGTGCCAAACACGGTCTGAACCGTGTGTTTACATAGTGGCGGTTCGGTGCCGAACACGGTCTGAACCGTGAGTTTGGTCTTTTTGTTTTTTTCGTTTTTCTCCGTGCGGGCGGGGCTAGAGCAGCTCTGGGAGCACCCATTGTAATCCTGCGAAGGAAGTGCCAGATCGCTCACCGGAAACAAAAAAAAAATCACATCCGCTTCCTGTCTATTTCCTACTTTGAAACGCCTATATCTCCGAATCTGTTTCCTGTGGGGAAAACCGGTCATGCGCGATCCCCCCCCGTTGTAACTCGCAAGGGTAATGTTATGGTTCCAGGCTGTAGCCAGGCTCATGGCTCAACATGAATCGATGCATTTTTTCGTGTGGATTTGCTCATCGCGGAGTCTACAGATTTAAACAGTAAAGCGCAGTCAATGGGGAGAATGCTGGCACCCAACGTAAGTTGTTATGAAAAAACGCTGGCACCCGATGTGTTAAGAGTGGATCCACGGGACCGCCTGGAGAGCCGGGTGTCCGTCGAGGCCTCCCCGGGGGTCCCCAGGGGTCCCTGGCTGTAGAGGCCTGACCCGACCGACAGACCGGTCGGGTTAAGCCTCCGGAGCCAGGGACCCCCGGGGGTCCCCGGTCCACCTCCGCGCCCAGGGACGGCTGTCGGACTGGTGGGCTTTCGGAGCAGCGGGCCGTCGGAGCTGCACCACGTAGCCACAATTTAATGTTGTGGTCACCATCATCATCGGTGTAAAGAAAACTTTATGAAGTCTTATAACTTATAACTTACTAATAATATATCTATATATAGTCTTATACCTTTGGGGGATACCTTGGGGAGCCCGGGGGAACCCAACAGGTGACCCCAACAGCACATTATGGAAGGGCCATATGTGACGCTGAAGGAACATAGGGATGAGGGAAGATAGGGTCTAATTTGGGATGAGGCAACATAGGGCTGAGGGAACATAGGGTATGATTTGGGATGAGGGAACATAGGGCTGAGGGAACATAGGGTCTAATTTGGGATGAGGGAACATAGGGTTGAGGGAACATAGGGCTGAGGGAACATAGGGACTAATTTGGATAAAATAAATTTGTTAGGGATTGAGGGAACATAGGGCTGAGGGAACATAGGCATGACCCCATCACTACAACACCTTATTTAAACCAACTGTACCCGCGCCTGCCTTCGCGCGCACACACACACACACACACACACACACACACACACACACACACACACACACACACACACACACACACACACACACACACATATTGCTTTTTTTATCAACACTATAAATATACACAGGTTTAAGTTTACCGGTGCTTCTCAAAGTGTTTCATGATGAAGGAGCCCTGAATTGTATCATTGGGCCCTAAAGACCCCCATCTGAAACCATTAGGGGCCATGCAGCCAGGGACCAGAGAAGATTTGTAACCCATTCAATCCGGGAACACATCTGTGTCATTTTAGATTTCTTTGGCTATTCAAAAACAATCCATTGCACAGCTGTGGCCATTTGAATGTGATATAGCAATTTCCCCAAAGCAAATAAACAGGAAGTAGCTTTTTTGTTTTTCTATTACGTCAATTCCGGGTCTGTCGTCATCAGGCAGTGAAAGCATCATTCATAGGGTAGATAACAGCGCCGCCTGGTGGAAAACCACTGAAAACACAAATCTCGTCATTCTCGTCGATGTGGCAGTATTTGATGAGAAATCTTGTTGTTGGCAGGCAAAGAGTTAACCCACCAAATGGGGGCACCAATAGCCTAGTGGTTAGGGCACAATTAGACTGAAAGAACCAGCCCAATCGATGGTCTTGAAGGGCGGATCCAAACCCAGCCGCCCGGATTCGTGTGGGGCTTCCTATTGCTTCACCAATCTATGTCCCCCCCCCCCCCCCCCCCCCCCACCCACGGCCTGTGCACGGAGCACGCTGACGTCACCAAATTTAGAGCGACGCCCCTCTGCACTCTGATTGGTTAGGAGATAACAAGGTCCTAAGACCATCGTTCCTGCATCGTTCGCCCAGGCTTTTTTTCCTTTGTAACAAAAAAAAAGAATGGGTTTCCGAGGCTAGGGCACAATAAACCACATATAGGCTCTAATGCAGCCACACAGCGAGTCACAAGTTTGATTCCAGAGGCCGACGTCCTTTGCTGCGTGTCACTCCCGTCTCTCTCTGCCCGTTTCCTGTCTCTCTCTACCTGTTTCCTGTCTCTCTCTGCCCGTTTCCTGTCTCTCTCTACCTGTTTCCTGTCTCTCTCTACCTGTTTCCTGTCACTCTCTACCTGTTTCCTGTCACTCTCTACTATTTACTATCCCAATGAAGGCAGAAAAGTATATATATATAAGTAAATAACCTCTAGAAGATCGATCCCAAACCTCACCTGAATCTTTTACTAATAGTAAGTCTTAACTCCCCAAATCTTTTTTTTTTAATGTAAAACAACCATTTATGTCGAGGATCAGGATAATTGACCTCATAATGGTTATTTCCCCAATACTATACTAGAGGGGACATTTGGCCCTTCACAACAAGTATAAATGCAAGTACGCACAAACACAAGCACACACACACAAACACAAGCACACACGCGTGCACACACACACACGCACACACGCACACACACACACACACACACACACACACACACACTCTTTAATAGGTCTTTAGCCCTGTGGCCATGGCCTGTTGGTTGGCTGCCGTTCTTTCATCAATCCATACTGTGAGTGAACCCTGCATCCCAGAGCTTAATGACTCACTAATGAACACATTTACATGCACTAATGATCTGACTCTGGAGGGACGTGCACAGACACACACATGCACGCACGCACGCACGCACACGCATACACACACACACGCCCGGAGGGAAGTGCGTCAACACGCACATTGACACACAGTGGCCAGTGGCGTCGTTAGGGGTGGGCTTCGGTGGCTATAGCCACCAATGTTTTGTCCAAAGCCACCAATAAAAAAAAATTAAAAATTAAAAAATTAAAAGTTTTTTTTTTTTTTTTGAATTATATATCTATCACCCTAACCTAACCCTACCCCTAACCCTAAAACCGAAATAAAGTAACAAAAAACGGGGAAAAAAGCACCCTAATCCGCGAAATCCGCGGAAAAAATCGCGCGCGCGCGCTTCGCGCGCGCGCGGGAGGAGGGGCGCATGCACGCGCGCTGCGCGCGCGTGCATGTGCCCGTTGCCTGCGGGGCTAAGCCCCCGACCTAGTAGAGACCTAGCGACGCGTCTGACAGTGGCAATAAAATAAAAAAAGTTATTTAACCACATTGTAGTTATCATTTAGCCCATTAACACATTGAGTGCCAATCGCGTAGACCTACGCAAACCTATTTAAAGCCGTCACGTGCCAATCGCGTAGACCTACGCGAAGTGGTCTTTTAGGGTTTTTTTTCGAAAAAAAGTTCACATTGCATTGTAGGCCTCGTTCGACACGACACATTTCATTGTAGCACCACCGGAAACGGAATTATCCGGGATCCGGTTTTGCCGATCCCATCGGCCTCTATTCTAAAGCGGACACTGAAACGCCATTTTCTCTTTGTAGTTTTTCTCGTCGCTGATCACTGTTTAACATAAACCGTTCTAACTACAAGATGGCGATTCCGTTTTGCATGGGGTTTTCACTGGTCGACGCAGTCAGATCTCCGCTGTGTTTACAAACAGTTTAGAGCTCAATCTTAAGGATTTTAACGAGGTCTATGGCGACGTGAAAAAAAACATAAAAACAACAATAACACGCTGGCACTGGTGAGTACATTATGAGATTAAACGCTAGCATGGAAAAGATTAGATTAGATTTTAGCTATATCCATTATTATATAGGCTTTGGCTACTCAAAAATAGCAGATCTACAAGCTCATAGCGCGGCACCGAGTGCCGCGCTATGAGCTTGTAGATCTGCTATTTTTTTTTAAATCTTGAACATTTTCTGCAAGTCTTAATACATGTATTTTTGGAAACAACATTTAACTCAAATCTTTACTTCTGGGGGTCCCTGGAACAACATCCTTGACATGAACAAGTTTGAGAACCATCAATATTATTATAGCAAAACATACGGTTTTCAGAAAACAGTTTTAAAGACATTTGTAGATGTGTTCCCGGACTGAATGGGTTAGTCACAAACTCTTGTTGATACTTTTTTTTTTTGGGTCAATATTTAGAAAACTCCACAGACACACTTAACGCATTGACTAACGTGGCATTATGTCATCAGGTGTTTTTAGTGATTATGCTAGAGGGCGCTCTTCACCAACCTATGAATGATGCCTTGACTTCGAGAGAAGGGTACCGTCCGCTAATGTTCAATCAGAAACACTCTCGTCTTAGTAGATAAAGAACCATTTATTGCCACAAATGGAATACAGTTAAGCTTGGCGTTAAAGCTCCGCTCTTGGGAGAATATTCACTGAATTTTGTCGAAGCAGCCTGCTAAGCATATATTCAGAGAATGCTTAAGCAAATCACCATAGGGATACAATGTCAACAATAGCAGTACATTGGCATATTAGTTAGAATTAGCAGATATACATGATAATCACAAGTATTTGAGCCTATATGCAAGACTCTAAACAAGCAGATATACATGATAACCACAAGTATTTGAGCCTAAGCCAGACTCTAATCAAAAGGTGGAGGCTGGGGTGGAGGAGGAGCTAGCAAAATGCATTGGTTCAGCAACCAAGAAAGACCTAGAGAATAGAAGCCGTATTAAAGGATCCTCTTTGCTCATTCGTGAGCTGTGATTGGATAATGAGTGTGTGACGTAATGACCACAGAGCTGTGAATGGGAATTAGAATGCTGATGTTCACATCAGCTGACTGACCGCTGGATACAGCTTTGGCGTGCACGACTTCCGTGTCCTGCTTGAACTAACGCTATGCTTCATTTATCAGAAATATAAAAATACATTTGTCTCGGATTGCTTTTCCCAGATTGCATTTTTGGTGAAAAAAAGCTATATTTAACTGCCGATAACTACAGAACGGACGATCGCGGCTACAATGTTTTTTTGTTTTTTTTCCGCTGGAAAGAAGAGAGACTCGTCTTTCCACCGAGACATCATTTGTTTACATCCGTGTAGAAAAGTGAATTCTGTGGATCGTCAAAGGTAAAACCGCTGGCAGGGGCGTATGAATGAATGAATGAATACCTGGCAATGGATGTGTTAACCCACTTTCACATTTTTTTTTGCCAAAATAGCCGATGACGTAGACACATTGTGAGTTTGTTGATCTGCAATTTTCTCTACTTTTGCTTTCTTGTACAACAAAGTAGGGCAATAATTTACACACAAAAAAATGAATATGAAATATGGAGATACAATGTCTTTAGCCCCAACTAGGAGAATGTAATTTCTGACGATTTACCCACTTAAACTACAATCAGGAATTTAATCACGTAGCGACCAAATGATTAACCACATGATCGATCGTCCGAGAATTTATCCTTAATTGTACTGATGAGTAATGTGAATGTGAATTCTTGTCTCTGCTCCATCTTATAAAAATGCATTTGAGATTAATTGTGAAGCTGGTAAGAACATACCATTGTGTACTTTATTGTCTATTGATATAATGTTATAGTCTGAATTAATCACCTCGATTATAAACACAAGTAGGCCTAATCTAGAGATCAATCAATTACAAACAAAATGTCAATTCAAAGTGAAGGAGCAAGTACCCCTAAAAGTTTGCAAATCCAAAGTGTAATATATTTGATATTTAATTTATAACGCATAAAAATGTCCCTCATAATATGAGGTCGTGGTATAAAAAAAATTGAGAACCCCTGATCTAGACAAACCGGTAGACACTGAAATGTGCCTTGCTTCTGGCGCTAAGCGGCTTAGCACCGGTGGAAGATAATAGGGCCCTCAGAGTTACAGATCCGCAGTGGTGGAAAAAGTGTTTTACTTCAGTAAAAGTATCAATGCTACAATGTAGAAGTACTCTGTTACAAGTAAGAGTCCGGAATACAAAATGTACTTGAGTAAAAGTACAAAACTAATGGTATCAAAATGTACTTAAAGTACCAAAAGTAAAAGTTCTAAAATGTTTGAAAATAGCAGATCTACAAGCTCACAACGCGTCGCGATGCAACGCGTTGAGAGCTTGTAGATCGGTTATTTTTCAAATAGCCTATGTATAAAATAGGGCTGAGGTGGTTAATGTATGTTTTATATTATATAATAATGTATATCTGCAAAGTAGCTGGTAAAAGTATTGGAAATTGGAAATACTCCAGTAAAGTAAAAAATCACACCCAGTGTGAAGAGAGTGGTGCCTTGTAAAGTGTAACTGGTTGCATCCGCAACAATCAGCAACAATATGTTGTCACGTGACACGTGACAACATATTGTCACGTGTCACGTGAAGCTTGACCAATCAGTCGTGCTCAAAATACGGTCATACGGATACACGGAAAAAGTCAAATGTAGGAGTGGTTGGCACCACTCAAAAATACCTAAAAATTGGACTTAAGTACAGTACTTGAGTAAATGTACTTAGTTACTTTACACCACTGCAGATCCGTAAAGGGTTCCATTGCATTGTGCTATTTCAGGCCGCTTTGACATTATGCGACGATTTCAAAGTCTCAAGAACAACATCACGACAACCAGACAACGTTGTCATGATTTACAAACTGCAAGTGACATGCCTGTACAAATGGAACTACCTTTACGTCCAGCTGGATTACATTATTGTCCATTTTACTTTCCAGCGTGAGTGAACATAAGCTTATCATCCAGTGACAGTGATGGATAACACATTATCCGGCCTG
>NC_139946.1:49043443-49078443 GCF_963454915.1 Gymnoscopelus microlampas | reverse complement strand
GCATTGGCTGCTGATGATCACTGCATCGATGCCTCAACACAAGATACATACTGTAGAGTAGCCTATGCATTAGGAGGCGTGCCTCCTAATGCATGTACTGTACGTCTATTGAAGCAAGAGGTCTCTCCACAATTTAAATCATCATAACGCATAATGCATGGATGTCTTAGGGCATTAACCAAAAAGTCGACTAGTCGACTTCATTAACACAAGTCGACACCCACCGGGAGAAGTCGAAAGTCTTCTTGCTCCAAGTGTACAGAATGCAAACTGTAGGATTGGTTGTTGTCAAGGACAGGAGTGATTCTCAATGCATCTCAACATCTATTGAAGCAGGAGGTCTCTCCATTTAAACACATTTTTTTGAGGGGCTTTCATGCCTATTATTATTTAGAGAGTGATAGGGAAAGTAGGCTGACAGGAAAGATGGGGGGTGACACGCAGCAAAGGTCCTCGGGAATAGGAGTCGAACCCACGACACACTGTGAGGCTGGCATTGCAGCCTAGGGTGCCTGGACCATCACGCTACGGCCCAAATGGACCCGTTAAGGTCCATTTGGATCTATTTGTACACTCTCAGAGTTACATTAACATAGATTTTACAATATAAATTGGGGTCCCAGAGATAGAAATGTCATTAAATGGGGGTCCGTAGCCTAATGCATGTCAAACTGGGGGTCTTATTATGGGGGTCCCTGAGGCATATATTTTCAAATGGGGGTCCGCGGGCTAATAAGTGCCAATTTGGGGGTCCTTGACTTGAGAACCACTGAGAGTAACAATATGTCAAGTGAGAAGAGAGGAGAATAAGGACCTCAGACGCAGCCCATGAGAGACAATGTGCTAAACTGAAGTTACAATTGCTTTTCAGTCACATTATTTGGTCATTATAGCTGTAATTGAGACAAATTGGCAAGTTGCTCTCCATCACTTTATGCTTTGGAGATTCATCCATAAATAATTCAGCTATCTAAGATTCCAAATGTGATTCAGCTGTGTATTATATTATCTAGTCATACTTTGGAATTATGGGCATGGTGAACTTAAGGTGCCTGATAAATTGTCGCTGTCTGGCAGAAACCTTGTATCTCCATATTTAACTTTTGCATGTTTTATTTTTTCCTTTCCCTACTTTTCATGCAAGATCGTCGCTCAAAAGTAGCAAAAATAGCTTTAATAAATGTATGAAATCTCTGTACATAACTCCGTCTGGTAGTTCACGTATTTCGAGGACCGTCAGACGAAACCCACGGCACGCACGTCGCTCGCGACGACCCGAGGGAGGAGTGCCATGCCAGGTGTCGAGGTGGTCAGGTAGCCGTTGTCCAGAACCGCCGATCCGTAGCCCATATGTGAGCATAATACTGATCAGAGATCTCCATATATGGGCATACAAGGGACACAGGCAGTGCAGGCGTAACAATGTTTTATTTATTCCCGACTTGCATCGCTTCCAAGTTGTCTAGTAATTATAATAACTACACTGGATCCATTGGAACACAGGTCCTTTTTTTTCCATTTCCTGAAAAGTAACAGTTTTGGACATACAAGCTTTCCACCCGACAGAGTGGTGCATTACTCCCCATCTCTCACTATTCCATGCGCCACCATGGGACATTACACCGATGTCAGGGGAATTAGCTCCCACCTGTTCAAGATAATGGTTCAATCTCAACATTTCATGCATTCAGACTTGATTCGAGGGATGGTGAATCATTTTAACTCAAGTCGTTAAAAATATGACTTCATAAATGAACAAATCTTTCACGAGTCACAGATCACTGGCCTCCAGGACGATGTGCTGCAGTCTGCCGAGGAGAATATGAGAAGAAATTCACTTTGTTTTACATTTTCATTAAAGTCACCAAAAGCTACCAGTCTGAGATTAACGTCATTCAAGATGACAATGGGCTGGAGGCACTGGTGGAAAAAGTAAATATGAACTTTTACTTAAAGTTAAAGTAGTAATACCACCATACACAACATCGTCAACATCTTACTTGAGTAAAAGTACAAAAGTATTGTCATAAAAAAAGACTTACAGTACTATAAAACCGAACTAAAATTTTCCAAAATGTTGAACCTAACCTAAAAATAGCAGATCTACAAGCTCACTACGTGTCCCAATGTGACAACGTTGCAAGCTTGTAGATTTGTTTTTTTTAGAATAGACAAAGTGTAAAATTGGGCTTAATTAGTTATTGCATGTTTTGTAATAATAATATAAATTTGCAAAGTAAATAAAGTACAATATTTGCCTGTGAGATATATAGTGGAGTAAAAGTATATAGACTCAATTAAAGTAAAAACACCTCAACATTTTATTTAGGTACAGTACTTGACAAAATGTACTTTACTTTCAACTGGCTGGAGGGAGAGACACATAAAACGTATTTAAGCGACTCTAGACAGGTAAAATGTATTTAAGTGAACGTATTAACAGGATAGAGTTACACGTCTGCTGGAGAGCCTTTGACAGAGGCCAGTATAATGTAACCAGCACTGTTTTCACCGAGGCCTCAGGAGAACTCTCATGTTACAGATGGCACTGCAGGCCTATTGGTTCATAATTGATATTGTTTCCTATATTAGCATGGTTGTCTGAGCTTTGTCTGAAGGGAGGCCCACGCTCTCAGCCTTTGAAAACCCCTCTAGCTCTTCAGTGAAGATACAATGTAGTATGTATGGACCAAATGTTTGTTTACAAACATTGAGACCGCATCCCCACGTGCTGGATTCATGTACTGTACCGTAAATTATAAGCCGCGACTATAAGCTGCGACTTTTCCCCCATTTTTCGACCCTGCGGCTTATATAACGGTGCGGCTTATCTATGGATTTTTATAGCTAACGGCCACTAGGGGACCTCCTAAATCTAGGGATTTTACACCCGCGGCTTATAGTCCAGTGCGGCTTATATATGTACAAATCATTCAATTTAGCTGCTGCGGCTTATATTCAGGTGCGGCTTATAGTGCGAAAATTACGGGTAATCAATATGGCTATATGCAGTGGTGGAAAAAATACTCAAATGCTTAGTTGCTGAGAAATAAACCCAATAATTAAAAATTAAAATAGTTAAATAATGACCGCCTCACCGGTGTTAAACCACTTTGGTCCAGCTGGGTGTAAGGAGCAGCACGTCCTCTAGGGGCCGCTAGTAGAGCTTCTGACCTTATATATATGTAATTTAGCTATTTGAAATAACAATAATATATATTATTAGTATACATTAATCATTAATTATAGACCAATGACTGTATAGTGTGGATGACGGTTGATTTAAACAATCAAACCTAGCCCGAGGTAAATAATTAGACTCTGAGCTGGGTCTGATGACACAGATAATCAATGCAGACAAGATGAATCAGCCGTTCCCTCCAACATACTCACACACACACACACACACACACACACACACACACACACACACACACACACACACACACACACACACACACACACACACACACACACACACACACACACACACACACAGAAAGAGCATCTGCCATGACAGCTAGTTTTAACCCATTAAAACCGGGAACGGATCTGTGTAACCACTTTAACCATCTCCATTTAGCAAAGAAAGGAGCAGTGGCACTCTACACACTAAAGCTACACAATTTGCTCTATCACACACGCACGCACTCACTCACGCACGCATCCACCCAACCACGCACGCACGCACACAGTAAAAATGTGTTACCTCAACTCTGGATTAATGTTTTATACTGGCTCAATTAAACTCAGGATCTTGATTTTGTTGTGTACTCTCTCTATCCCTCTCTCTCCCTCTCTCTCTCTCTCTGTCTCTCACACACACACACACACACACACACACACACACACACACACACACACACACAGACAGACAGACAGACAGACAGACAGACAGACAGACAGACAGACAGACAGACAGACAGACAGACACACACACACACACACACACAGTAAAAATGTGTTAACTCAACTCTGGATTAATGTTTTATACTGGCTCAATTAAACACTCAGGATCTTGATTTTGTTGTGTACTTGATTTCTATCCCTCTCTCTCTATCTCTCTCTCTGTCACACACACACCACACATAGGATGGTTGTGTGCAGTCATTATGCAGGGACTTGCAGGGTGAAACAATTACAATGTTAGCTGTAATTAGGACTGATTAGTGACAAGAGCATGCTGCTAATCTCTCTCTCTGTGTGTGTGTGTGTGTGTGTGTGTGTGTGTGTGTGTGTGTGTGTGTGTGTGTGTGTGTGTGTGTGTGTGTGTGTGTGTGTGTGTGTGTGTGTGTGTGTGTGTGTGTGTGTGTGTGTGTGTGTGTGTGTGTGTGTGTGTGCGCGCGCGCGCGTGTGGTCTCTCTCTCTCTGTCTCTCTGTCTGTCTGTCTGTCTGTCTGTCTGTATACAGTAGATGTCTCTATCTCTCTCTCTCTCTCTCTCTCTCTCTCTCTCTCTCTCTCTCTCTCTCTCTCTCTCTCTCTCTCTCTCTCTCTCTCTATAAAGATGCACTGTGGGGAGATTTATGGAATTGTGGGTCTAATTCTCTCTAATGAAACAATATCCAGGCACCAGAGTTACGTGTACTCATCACACACTTATATCCAGGCCTCATATTTCACCACTCTCAATATTGCTTCTCACACACTGTATATACTGTATATCTCAAGTAGAATGTCCCACGCCAAGAATAAATGCACAGAAAAAAAGCTCCATACAAATTCGCATTTCCTCGGAGCTGTTGAGAAAAATAAAGAAATAAAGGCCCGTTATATGAGAATGTGAAGTTTATACGGTTTCAAACAAACTACTTTAAAAAACAGCTGAAATGAAAAAAATAATGTTTCGTTTTTTTGCCACTGGTGTTAACAATAAATGCAAAAAAAGCAAGATAAATGAAACAAATGTATGATAGGCTAAATATAAATAAATACATAATATCAACCACAATACAAGTAATAGTAGTAGCAATAATAATAATGGTAATAATAATAATGTATATTTTATGTTATTTTAAATGCATCTGTATAAAAAAATAAGTTACTTTTGAGAAATGCATCATTTTCCATTTTAGAATGGATACATTTTTTTGTAACGTGTTAATTTAATAAATTAATCATCCTGAGTTCATTTGCTAATTATGACAGCCCTAATACATAATACATCACTTGTGTTTGACATTTGAAGCAGCTGCTCATGGCTCTGACAGCTCATTGATTTTGTTTAGTTTGTTGTTGTTTTTTTTACCATGTTCGCATTCAGGGAGAGCTGTTTAGTGAGGCAGGTTGCTGATGTTGTGACCAATCCCTCGTGATGATGTGCTTTATACCACAGTGGTTCTCAACCTGTGGGTCGGTCCCCCCATGGGCCCCCCTTCACATGATTTTTGGGGGTTCCCCAGATGACAGTGAAGTGACAATTTAAGGACAGAAAGAAAGAAAGAAAATAAATAGGACCATTACTGCACCAAAAGTAATCAACAAACTATACTATACAAACTGGTCAAACATTGGCCAAATAGGCTCTATGCACAGCAGCCATATTGGGAATGAATTGGGCCCCTTCCTTACTTCCTTCACAGGTGTTACCAATGATACTAAGGGTCCATTTGGTTACTAAGGGTCCATTTGGTTCCATTTGTACACTCTCAGAGTTACACACCCACCATAAGGGGCCATTTGGGAACCAAAATGGAGTGTTTCTAGTGAGCCAACATGCACGATATCAGCACCCTGACCAGAATGGAACAGAGCCTTCATTAGTATCATTGGTAACACCTGTGAAGGAAGTAAGAAGAGGCCCAATTTCTTTCCAATATGGCTGCTGTGCATAGAGCCTATTGTCAAATAATATAAGAGAGGCAACAATTGTGAAAATAGCTTATCTACAAGTTCACAACGCGAGGCGTTGTGAGCTTGCAGATCTGTATTCATCGCTGGAACCGAGTCAAACTAAATGTAATGCCTCAACTCCTACAATTCCGAGTACTTATCGGGGTCAAATATGATTATTTGGGGGGATCGCGGCCTGAAAAGGTTGAGAACCACTGCTTTATCAAAATGGTTGATTTGAGTAGATGGGATTTTTTTTCCCCCCAGTTCTTACTGAGTGATTTATGCAGACTCCTGGGTGAACCCTTGACAGCGGTTGAGGTATTTTTACTCCATAGTTTCCAGGCTCACTCCAAAATGTCCAAATTGTAGCCCCTCTAATGAGCAGGTGTGTGTGTGTGCGGGAGGGGGTGGGGGGCTGTCATTTTTCAGCAAAAATGAACACTTTCTAATGTGTGTCAGCTCAGGAAGCAGCTTTTCTGGGTCGCCCCGGTGAACCCCGACATTCTGGCTTTTATCACAACGTAGGGAGAAGAAATAATGGGAGAGAAATGGAGAAGGGTTGTGTGTGCATGCAGCGGTTTGGAAAGAAACATTCATTCAAGATATTGTACAGTACAATATTGACAGGAAAGTAACTGAATACATTTACTCGAGTGCTGTACTTATGTACAATTTTGAGGTATTTTCTACTTTGCTGGAATATTTCCAATGTTCAGTACTTTTACTTCTACTCCACGACACCTCAGAGGCAAATATACTCCACTACAATCATTTGACAGCTTTAGTTACAGCTTTAGTCACAATGCGTCGCTAAACTTGTAGATCGGCTATTTTGTAAGCTCTTTTCAAAGGATTTTTTAACATTGTATGCATTTGAAAACTTGTGAAATGGGACCTTCTGCATAATGAGTACTTTTACTTTTGGTACTTAAAGGTAAGGTGAGTGATATTCTTTGGTAATTCTTCATTTTTTGTTAAAAGGTTAAAGTACTATATTCTGATAGTAATCATTGCTACAGAGCGTTTGTTTGGTCACAGGGGTCTCTACAGCTCTTTAGTAAACAGAATATAGATACATGTTTCAGGTAGGTGACAACATTTAAGCCAATCAGGAGAGAGCGCCGAAAACATTATTTTCTGTTTAATAAAGAGCTGGAGAGACATGGGAGACTCCTTTTACTGAACAAACACTCTAATAGCAATGAGTACTATCAGAATATAGAGCTATTTAACACTTATTTTAACCAAAGTAAATCACTTACCCTATCTTTAAGTACATTTTGATACCAATACTTTTGTACTTTTACTGAAGTAAATTTTGAATTCCGGACTTTTACCTTTAACAGAGTATTTCTACATTGCAGTATTGATACTTTTACTTAAAGGAGACACACCATGAATTTCACTTTTTTTTTTATTTTTTTTGTATTTTTTTGGCTCCCCAGTGTCTCTTGTACCCCAAAAAATATTTTCTTTTAACATTCAGTCATTCATTCTCATTTCAGAGATTTTCAGAATGGGCGTGTCTGAACAGGCCATCTCAGAATGGCAAGTTTGCTTACCTCACCAAACTTTCTGCCCATGTATTTTGACAGACAGAATTGCTCAGTACCGCAGTACAGCACCCCCCTAGCCAACTGGACGTTTTGGTATTGCCAGCTGAAAGTGCTTTATAAGCCTGAGAGAATTGACTTGGGATGAGTATATCTGAGTGTTGATTTAGGCTCAAACCTTTTGAAAATGGTTTGAGGGACATACACCATATGATATTAAATATCATTTTTTTTTTTTAATTCATGGTGTGTCTCCTTTAAGTAAGAATGTCAGTACTTCTTCCATGACTGAATATTGAGATACTTTGGCTTTACCTTGAGTATTACCATTTGTTTTATTCGTTATACTTGTACTCCGCCTCTCTCTACATGTCAGACACAAATATTGTACTTTTCACTCCACTACTTAATTTGACAGCTTTAGTTACAGCCAATCTACAAGTTCACTATACTATAGGCGTCACAACACGTGACCTTGTAGATCTGCTATTTTTGAAAGTCAAATAAAAGTGCACTTCAACTTAATAGACTGTAAGTATATTTTGATGTGAATAATTATGTACTTTTACTCAAGTCAGATTTTTAATACAGGCCTTGTAGTAACTTATACTTAGTATCTTTATATTGTGGTATAGACCAATTATTTGTTTACTAACATTGAGACTGGATGCACAGGTGATTGTTTCATGCAATCAATTCTCAACCTGTTGTTTTGGGGTACGCTGGTTTCAGCACATCCCAACCCCCTCTTGTGTGTTTGCTATGTGCTGCGTGCCCTAGCGAGACCTGACAGAATGGGTTTCATTTGCAACCAGTATGACGCTTGCAACCAGTGTGACGTCATCTGTTAAGGGGTCTATTGCTACTTCACTAAGAAAAGCATAACAGAGTAATTCTTCCATAGGGACTAGAAGATATAATGGTTCAGAAATGGAGACTGGAGGCTGGTATGCATGTTCCCTGGTGGAGAGACGGATTCAACCTCACCACGTTGTGATAACTCATTAAGACCGGGAAAGCATGTCATTTTAGATTTTAACCACTTTAACCATTATCTTATACTTTGGCTATTCAAAAATAGCAGATCTACAAGCTCATAGCGCGGCACTGAGTGCCGCGCTATGAGCTTGTAGATCTGCTATTTTTTTTATTTTTTTATCATGAAAATGTGTGCAAATCTTTGAATATATACATTTTTAAAACAAATCTTTGCTTCTGGGGGATTCAACAAATTTCTTCTTAATCCTAACAGTTTTTTTTTTAAATACTTATGTTGCTATAATATCAGTGGTTCTCAAACTTTTCCATGTCAAGGACCCCCTTTGAAAAAAAAATATACGTTCAAAGATTTGCACACATTTTCACGATTTTTCAAAAATAGCAGTTAAAAAATAGCAGATCTACAAGCTCATAGATGCTCAGATGCGTTCCTGGTCTTAATGGATTAATGAAGCCAGTATAATGGCAGAATAGGCTGAAGCCACCCAGAGCAGTGCAAACCAAATGCCTTTCCTTTCTATTGCTGTAACCAGGGTTGCTTTAAAAAAAAAAAAAGGCATGGCATTTTCATGACCTACATACTTCGTCGTACAAGAAATAGCTTAAATATCTGATCTATTGCGACACATTGTGAGCAAGTAGAACTCTATATTTGACAGTTTCGACAATATTTTGACAAAAACATGTTGACACATTTTCTGAATTTTCCCAAAATAAGGATGTCGGGGTTAATGTGGTTTGGTGTGTTCTTTTTTTTTCATTGAATTGTGATATTATTATCACACATAAATACTAAATAATCAAAAGGAAATGCATTTATTTGATTCAGTACTGAAAGTACCAAAAGTATAAATTACCCATTACGCAGAATGTCCCATTTCACTTTATACAAGTTTTCAAATGTATAAAGTGCATACAAATATTTTGAAAATAGCAGATCTACAAGCTCACAATGTGTGTGTAGAAGTGGTTAATGTACTATGTTTTGTAATAATAATCAAAACCTACAAAGTAACTAGTAACTGAAGTTATCAAATAATTGTAGTGGAGTAAAAGTCCAGTAAATACTCCAGTAAAGTAAAGCAAATACCTCAAAATGGTAAAGTACTTGAGCAAATGTACTTAGTTTCTTTACACGACTGGTAATTGGAATCATAAGGCTGTAACTATGGCTTCTTCCTCCTTCATCAAATATGTCAGGCTTATACAAGAAATGGCAGAGATCAAGGATAAATTATTAATCCATTCAGACCGGGAACGTGTCTGTGTCATTTTAGATGTCTTTGGCTATTCAAAAATAGCAGATCTACAACATTTTTAACCAGAATCTTTGCTTCTGGGGGATTTTAATGTCTCCTATATCCTAACAGTTTTTTTTGGTTTGTTTTAAAACATGTTGCTATAATATCAGTGGTTCTATGGTTCCCCCCAGAAGCAAAGATTTGAGTGAAAATATAATATATATTCAAAGATTTGCACACATTTTCACGATTTTTTAAAAAAATATCAGATTTATAACCTCACGCGGTGCCGCGCTATGACCTTGTATATCTGCTATTTTTTTGAAGAGCCAAAAAGAGATCTAAAAACGACACGCGGCTGTGTTCCCGGATTGAATGGATTAACCCTTTAAGACCTGAGGCGATTCTTAAAAATGTTTTCTAAATCCTAACAGTTTTTTGAAAAAACATTTTAGATATACAAGCTCATACAAGCTCATAGCGCGGCACTCAGTGCCGCGCTATGAGCTTGTATATCTGCTATTTTTGAATAGCCAAAGATATTAATGGCTTAAACCACAACACAATTATTTCCCTCCTTTCGGTTATGAGATTATGAGAGAGGAACAGGGGAGAGAGGAAGCCCACGTTCTGCCCTTGACTACATGCTGCAGAAAATCATTGTCACTATTGATTGGCGTCTTCTCTCCCTCACAATAAGATAATTGTCTCTGTCAGTTGGAAAACTTGTATGTCCAAACCTGTTACTTTTTCAGTAAATGGGAGGAAAAATAAAATGACCCGTGTTACAATGTAGTTATTATTTAATCACAAGCTCTTGTTAATAATTTCCATTGGTTAAATAGTCATAAAGCCACAGACAGACCTAACCACTTTCACGTAAAGGCAGGAACAGTGATATTTGTTTGTTAAAATAAGTGTTAAATAGCGCTATATTCCGATAGTAATCATTGCTATAGAGATATTATTTAGTAACAGCAGTCTCCATGTCTCTCCAGCTCTTTTAGAAAACAGAAAATGCATTTTCAGATCGGGATACCATTTTTTATCCAATCAGGAGAGAGGACCGATACAAGATAAACAGGTGAAATTGGAAGTAATAAAACTGAAGCTGATAAAAAGGTACTATCTCCTGATTGGCTGAAATTTGGCCACCCGCCTGTATTTTTTGTTTATTAAAGAGCTGGAGAGACAGGGGGGCACTGTTACTGAACAGACATTCCAATGATCACAATATAGAGCTTAACCTTTTAACTAAAAACCTTTTTGTTTTAATCCAAAAAATATCATCATACCCTACGTTTAACAAAAAAGATCAACAATGCTCACAACGCGTCGCACCGCGAGCTTGTAGATCTGTTATTTTTGCTACTTTTGTGGCACACTGCAGTATGATTAAGTAGCACATTCGTTTATGAAAAGAAAACAAACAAACAATGGAAACATGGAGATACATGGTTTGTGACTGACAGAGGATTTAGAGGATTCATGTCGTGTCTTGCAGAGACCTTCCACTGGTGACCTTCAGATCAATGGAAGTGAACGACATGTGTTGACAAGTCTGTTCGCTCCGTTGGACCAATTATTCTTACAGTTAACCAATTCAGGACCAATTATTCTTACAGTTAACCAATTCAGATCGGGAACGCATCTGTGTCATGTTATGGTTTCTTTTGTTGTTAAAAAAGAAAATAGTAGATGTGCAATTTTTTGGGGAAAAAAATGTGCAAATCTTTGAACTCAAATCTTTGCTTCATGGGGGTCCCTGGAACAAAATAATTTGAGATGGGGGTCCGCGGCCAAATACATATAATTCTGGGGGTCGTTGACATGCAAAAGTTTGAGAACCACTGATATAGAAATATACATTTAAAACAAAACTGTAGGATTTAGAAGACATTTGTAGAATCCCCCAGAAGCAAAGATTTGAGTTAAAAATGTTCGCTTGAAAAATATATATATTCAAAGATTTGCACAGATTTTCCACGATTTTTCAAAAAAATAGCAGATAAGCTCATACTCGCACTCGGTGCTGTGCTATGAGCTTGTATATCTGCAATTCTTGAATAGCCAAAGAAATCTAAAATTGACACAGATGCTTTCCCGGTCTTAATGGGTTAATAGTGGAGGTGGATCATGGAACATGTCAATAGCAGTGGGTGGAAAAGTACATTTACTCGAGTAACTGCACTTTAGTACAGTCCTATAGGCACTTTGTGGCTTCGCCTTGCAACGCATTGTGAGCTTTGTCACATACCGTGTCACTTTAAAGGGATAGTTCACCCAAAAAAATACTTATTTTCTATCAATTACACACCACGAATCCTAGAATTCATGGAGATTTTTTGTTTTTGTCGCATTCCTGAGCCAATGATTTGACGACACGGTCAATCGGTCAATGGGAGACTCTTTGAGTCACTCCACCGGTCATCAAATTATTGGCTTAGGAATGCGACAAAAGGCCCCGATCGCTGGCCTAGCGGTCCGGAAGCACTTAAGACTCAATGTTGTTCGAGTCCCGTTCCCGACAACCTTTTGCCGCGTGTCTCTCGCTGTCTCTCTCGCTCCCTCTCTCTCCTGCCAATCTTCACTAAAAACTATCAATTAATAAAAAGAAAAAAGAAAAATTCACGATTTTTCAAAAATAGCAGATCTACAAGCTCATAGCGCGGCACTCGGTGCCGCGCTATGAGCTTGTATATCTGCTATTTTTGAATAGCCAAAGAAATCTAAAGTGACACAGATGCGTTCCAGGTCTAAATGCGTTAATACTTAGTTGGGCGCGTGGCATTGTGCAACCAAAAAAAGGCAGATCTACAAGCTCACACAGCATGTTGTGAGCTTGTAGATCAGCCGGTGCAGGACACAACAAAAAATGAAGTATAAATCAGGCCATAATTCTATCTACCATATTTTCCTATTTAAACCATTAAGGTTCCTCACAAAAACAGAAGTGCACAGAGAGGCCCACTGAACGTTCCTCCACTGGCAGTAAGCTCCCTCCTCCTCCCCCCCGGAGTGGATCAAAGTGGAAAGCATCGGCAGACATGACAATAATCCGTTCCATGCACTTCCCACTCCCACCCACACACACACACACACACACACACACACACACCCACCCACCCACCCACCCCCACACACACACACACACACACACACACACACACACACGCAGGTAGGCAGGCACACACACATGTTTATATTACTATACTTGTGAGGACATCAACACTTTAGGACAGCCATGTTATGAATGCCATTTAAAAATAATAATTGCCATTTTAACTGTAAGCCTAAAGCCGAAAAACAGCACATCTATAAGCTCACAACGCGTCGCGCTGCGACGCGTTGTGAGCTTATAGATGTGCTATTTTTCGGTGCATGACACTGGCGCGCAACCAAGTATAAATCATGTTTAACTCCAATTCCAATCCCTAAACCTAACCTCTAATAAGACACCTAAATGTCTAATCCTGACCTGAATGGTTTTCTAATTGTAAACTTATCTCTAAAACATTTTTTTTTAACTATAAAACAACCTTTTGTCTTGTGAGGACCAGGAAAATGGTCCTCACAATGTATATTTCTTCAAATTCTACTATACTTGGTCCTCGCAAGTATAGTAATACACACACACACACACACACACACACACACACACACACACACACACACACACACACACACACACACACACACACACACACACACACACACACACACACACACACACACGCAGCTACAATAGACATATCCATGCAGACACATAGAGGTGTCATGTGCACACACAGCAACAAGCAGGTGAGGAGCGTGTGATGCGCATGGCGGTGCACAGCCTCATTTAACACAGCGCTGTCACTCAAAAAGCCTTGTGATCATCTCAATTACACAGCTGTGTGTCAGGGCCAACGACTACCTTCCACCCGATTGGATGTCAGCTCAGATTTTAGTAGGGCATTATGCTGGTGACACACACACACACACACACGTTTGGATGGCTGCACCTTCAGATATGCTCAGATACCTAGTGTTGCCATGTCTGCTTATTACACACACACACACACACACACACACACACACACACACACACACACACACACACACACACACACACACACACACACACACACACACACACACACACACACACACACACACACACACACACACACACACACACACACACACACACACACACACACACACACACACACACGTTTGGATGGCTGCACCTTCAGATATGCTCAGATACCTAGTGTTGCCATGTCTGCTTATTAAAAGGCGACTTTGGGCTTGTTTTTCTGTCACTTGAATATAATCGTAGTTGTGGGTTGCAATACGATATTTGCCTCGGAGATGCAGAAGAGTAGACTGATAATAAAGTGGTGGAAAGTAACTAAGTACATTTACTCAAGTACTGTACTTAGGTACAATGTTGAGGTACTTTTACTTTGCTGGAGTATTTCCAATTTTACTCCACTACATCTCAGGCAAATATTGTATTTTTTACTCCACTACTATTATTTGAAAACTTTAGTTACTAGTTACTTTGTAGATTTTGATTACAAAAGATACATTAACCACTTCAGCCCTATTTAAACTTTGGCTATTTGAAAATAGCAGATCTACAAGCTCACAACGCAACGTGTTGTGAGCTTGTAGAGCTGATATTTTCTAGAGATTTGTATACATTTGAAACTTGTGAAACGGGACATTCTGCATAATGAGTACTTTCTACTTTTGGTACTTTAAGTACATTTTGATACCAATACTTTTGTACTGTTACTCAATTTGTTAGTCAATTTCTGTTAGTCAATTTTCAATTCCGGACTTTTACTTCAGAGTATTTCTAAAATGCAGTATTGATACTTTGTTAGGATTTAAAGTTCATACTGGAGCCACAAACCACCAGGAAACAAAGGTTGCAATCAAATATCCAGTTTATTTAGCCGGATAATGATGAATAGGGTTGACATTGGGTTTCATGATGATGCCTTGGTTCTAAACAAAGACACAAAGAAACAAATTATAATATCATGCCAGATAAAATATCAAACATAAATATGGCCTTTAAATGATATTATACATTAAGGTATATCATCAAAATAATAGGCCAAGTATTTACTTCATAATATTAAACATCTAAATATCCATATAACTCAAGTTCATCAATTCTTAAATATAATCATATAATCCACATCACTAGAAGTAAAACACTGGAACTTACATTATACCGGGTTTAACAGACGCATGGCAAACATCAGTGGTACATCAGCAGCACACGGCAAACACACAGGCCGGCTGCATGTGTCTGGAAACAAAGGACAAGGGGGGAAATGGGAATCCAGTCCTGCTTTTATATTGGGAGGAAGTGAGGTCACCACCACAGGTACCAATCTGAATCCCATTGTGGCGTCTCCTTGTGGAGCGGAGGGGAAATGAACCTTGCAGTTTCTGACACTTTTACTTAAGTAAAGAATGTGAGTGCTTTTACCACCACTGCTATTATTTGGGCTTGTTGTTTCATAATCTGGTTTAAACCAGTGGCCAGGGACCCCATACAAGATTTGTGTTGTTACAACGTTTTTAAAAAAAATCCACATTTAAGTAGCAGATCTACAAGCTCACAAGGTATGGTCTTAGCACATCCACAAGCCAAGTGCATGGGTTTTGTTGAAAATAGCCGATCTACAAGCTCTCAACTTGTCGTAGACGCTAGTAGATCTGCTATTTTCAAAAAGCCACGTTTTTACTTAAGTAAAAGTATCGATACTGCATTGTAGAACTGCTCTGTTACAAGTAAGAGTAGTAGTAGTAGTATAAAATGTATTTAAAAAATCTTTTGAAAATAGCAGATCTACACACAATGTGTCGCATCGCGACATGTTGTGAGCTGGTAGATCAGCTATTTTAAAATAGCCAAAGTTTAAATGGGGCTGAGGTGGTTAAAGTATGTTTTGTAATGATTGGAAATACTCCAGTAAAGTAAAAGTACCTGGAAAAAAATGGTACTTAAGTACAGTACTTGAGTAAATGTACTCAGTTGCTTTCCACCACTGCTGGTCTGCTTGTTTCTCTCGCAACATCTGGCAACATCTTGTCATTATGCTGGTGTCACCCACATGTTTGTGTGTCTCACATCTCAGGCTGAAAACATCGGCTCGTTATCTCTCCCACCTTCGACCTGCACGACGCCGAAAAGAACGAGTCATGTGTGCCTCACACACGCTGAGAGCCCTCCATCACACACACGCACACACGCACATAGTCGTACGCACACAGGCAAACACTTAGTCGCAACCACTCCTTATGCGATAAAACGTTTCCCTTCATTCAGTGAATGTATGCGTGTGCACGTGTGCACGTGCGTGTGCGTGTGTGTGTGTCACCAGTGCAAATCCATTGCATGCAACACACTAATCTTTTTCCTGCAATATATAAAGTATATTAGAGCGGGGTGATTGTCTGTATGAGCGGAGCACAGCCTGGGGGCGATATGTTGATTAGATGCAAGAGGAGAAGGATGGGTGGAAGGAGTACTCAGCTTCATCTTTTTTTTACTTGAAGGAACACTTCACCCATTTTCAACCTATCTCCATAATTGATGTGCACTAATGCCTTACTTGATCTGTGTCTCAGAGGAGGGCTGTGGACAGTTCAGAAAGACCTGCCTACCAGTGACATCCTGTCAATTTATAGTGGCGTAACAAAAGTACAATATTTGCCTCTGAAATGCAGTAGACGCATAATCAGAATCAGAATCAGGTTTATTGTCACATCACAGGTTTACAAGGTAAAAAAGTGGGTGAAATTCGTTTTTGTACATCACTCCCATCGCAACGTTAGATTCCGTAGAAAGAAGAGTGGGGAGAGAGAAGAAGAAGAAGAGGGGTAGGGGGCAAGTGGGAAGGAGATCAACAAGAGAACAATAGAAGGCCAAAAACAATAATGTATTGACACATGGAAATACTCAGGCTCAGGGCCGTCATTTTAGGTCTCAGGGGATGGCAGTTGCCTCCCTCTAGTATTCACATTCAACCTGAAATTCTGTTATGTTATGCATACCGGTATTTATTTTCCAACTCCAACATAAATACAACATATTAAAAAAACGGTGGCCACATCATGTCCAGTTTATTTGTTATTGTCGTGTTTGACTTGTCTCGTATTGACAAGAAAGAGACACTGGTGTCTACATACTGTATTGACAAGAAAGAGACTGGTGTCTACATATTGACAAGAAGGACAGAGGAGAGTGGTACAGTCAGCTGGGGCATTAAGGCCACTGTGGCCTCAGGGCATATGCCATTTTCTTTGAGGGGCACAAGGCCAAACTGAGGGACAACGACGACCGTGCCCTTCGTGGCCTTCCAGAAATTCCTGCCCAGTCTGCAACCCTACATGTATTAACCACTTTCAAACTGGCATACCTTTTTGGCACAGTTTTTTTTTCTTCTGAAATTACACCTCTGCTTACGTCAAAGGAGTGGTTTACCCGAAGAACTGTTTATTCTATCAATTACATTTTTTTCTCGCATTCCTAAGCCAATAATTTGATAACCGGCGGTCTCTCCGATAAAAAAAAAAAACTCTATGAATTCAATGCTTAATGGGGTGTGTAATTGGGTGATTTGGGTGAACTACCCCTTTAAGTAGAATAACCTCAGTATTGTACTTAGTTACTTTCCATCACTGGGGAGGAGGAGGTGGTGGTGGTGGTTGTTATTTGCTACAGAGGAGGAGAGGAGTGGTGGGAGTATAGGATAAGTAGGTGTTGGTTATTTATAGAAAGGAGAAGCAGGAGAGAGTGGGGCACGGGAGATAAGGCGTTTTTTCATGGCATGTTTATGTACCCACGGTGCAGTGTGTGTGTGTGTGTGTGTGTGTGTGTGTGTGTGTGTGTGTGTGTGTGTGTGTGTGTGTGTGTGTGTGTGTGTGTGTGTGTGTATGTGTGTGTGTGTGTGTGTGTGTGTGTGTGTGTGTGTTAGTGTGTTTATTTCTGTCTGCACGTGTACGTGTGTGTGTGTGTGTGTGTGTGTGTGTGTGTGTGTGTGTGTGTGTGTGTGTGTGTGTGTGTGTGTGTGTGTGTGTGTGCGTGCGTGTGTGCGTGCGTGCCTGCGTGTGTGCGTGCTAGTGTGTTTATTTCTGTCTGCACGTGTGTGTGTGTGTGCGTGTGTGTGAGTGCGTGCGTGTGTGCACACGTGCATGTTGCGTACATCTTCTGATGTCTCTGATAAGACCTGGCGTGTGCATGTGTGCGTGCATATGTTGGAGGAGGGAGGAGTAGTTGTAACGTTGATTTAAGTACCTTATAAAGCAGCTGTATTGCTGCTTGTGGCAGGATGGTTGCTGCACTGGCAGACGTGATCAATCAGCCCAAAAGCTAAGGTTCTATGTGTATGTATATATATATATATATATATATATATATATATATATATATATATATATATATATATATATATATATATATATATATATATATCTTAACAAGTAAGACGCGTGAACGTGGGAAGCGAACGCAGCTTGAAAATAACAATAAGAAGAATAGAAAGGAATGAGCAATTGTAGAGAAGTGGGTGGTACAGTTAAATTAGTGTTCAGACTGGCGTAGCCACTGAGGTGAGCAGAGAGAAGAGGTTTCAGCACCATGGACAGAGCCACTGAGGTGAGGAGAGGTTTCAGCACCATGGATAGAGCCACTGGGGTGAGGAGAGGTTTCAGCACCATGGATAGAGCCACTGAGGTGAGGAGAGGTTTCAGCACCATGGATAGAGCCACCGGGGTGAGGAGAGGTTTCAGCACCATGGATAGAGCCACTGGGGTGAGGAGAGGTTTCAGCACCATGGATAGAGCCACTGAGGTGAGGCAGTGCACACAGGCAGTGCACAGACACACAGACACACAACCCGAGCACGGTTTCGTAGTAAGCTCAACATGCGCGGAGGCGCGCCGCCTTGCGCTGCGTTCGCAAAAACGATTTTTAAAAATAAAATATTTAAAAGGATAAAAAATCTAATATAAAAATGTAATAATGAATTACTCTATTTATTGCTGATGTTGGAAGGGTTATTGCATATCGTGGCAGCGGAATACCGCAGCTAGTGTTTATTCAGCGTAAGAGACTGAAAGTCTGTGCATTTGGCCGGGGTTTATCTCGCAAACTGCTAGACTGATCAGCACCAGATGTTTTACGTGCCAGGCCAATGTAGTACCTCCATAAAATATCACACTATAATACTGTATTGCATGACTTTTTGGCCTTTACATAAAATGGTAAATGGTGCATTTATATAGCACTTTTAGCCAAAGCGCTTTACATAGATTGCGCATTACATTCACACACCGATGGCAGAGGAAACCATGCATGGCACAAACCTGCTCATCGGGAGCAATTAGGGGTTCAGCGTCTTGCTCAAGGACACTAAGACACCAACTCGGGATCAAACCGGGAACCTTGTGGTTTCCAGTTCAATCTACCCGGCCACTCTACCCCTGAGCCACTGCGGCCCCTACATAAAATGACAACATTCTTTAATGGTCATTAGAACTTGTATCATACTATAAAACCCTATAGCACGACTTAGTGACCTTTAAGTAAAGTGGAAACATTTAATTGTCATTAGCACTTGTATCATAATACCCTATACACGACGTAGCAACCTTTAAGTAAAGTGGCAATATTATTTAATAGTCATTAGCATTTGTATCATACTATAATACAGTGTATCATACTATAATATCCTATAGCATTACTTTTTTACCTGTAAAGTGACAACATTCTATATTGTTATTAGCAATGAAGGAATGAGTCCATATCAGTGTGGTTTGAGTTTGTTCATTTTACTGGACGTTATGGAACTGCACAAGACAGTTAAACACATAAACAATTTGATTGATTGAATATTTTATTAGGCAAAAGAATGTAAAACAACACATTTACATTTAAAATACTTTGTCTAACAGGTCCGTTCATAAAAGTCCTTGCGGACTTGTTTCCAATGAGGGCCTTGGTATTCAATTCATAGACATATATAGTGGCACCACAGTTCGAATATCATTACACAAAGAAATAAAAAATAAAACAGCAAAAAAATTATATATATATATATATATATATATATATATACAGCAAAAAAATTATATATATATATATATATATATATATATATATATATATATATATATAACACTATGTACAGCCAATGGAATAAAAAAGGGGGGAAAGATATGTACAAGAACAGGGGGGGGGGTCGGCTGTCTAACGGGAAAATGGTACTACCTCCTCTTTTGGCCTCCTGAAAAGTGATTTTTTAAGGCTCTTTTAAATGAGCCCAGCGAACTGCATTTTTTGAGGGATGGGGTTAGACCATTCCAAACCTGGGTGGCAGTGCTGTAGAAGGAGAATTTGCCCATGTTTGTTTTATGGGTGGGTGGTACCAAATTGTTGTTTGCACTCCCTCTGGTATTGTGACTGTGGGTGTCACTAACCTTTTGGAGGTATTTACTCAGATATGCGGGAATAGGGGGCATATCGGGCAAATTTTCATTTACAATTTTGAAGGCCAGTCCCATTTTTAGTTGTTTAACCCTGTCTTCCACCCTGAGCCAGCCTAGGCTGGCAAAATGGGTGGGAGAAAGGTGGGTCATGGGCCCCAATCCGAGGAGTAGCCGAATCAGTTTGTTTTGGGAGGTTTGAAGTTTAGTCTTCAGTGACACTGAGGTGTTGGAGTACCAGGAGGTGCTAGCATAGTCAAAATGTGGTTGAATCAGGGCCCCTGAGAGGGTCCTGAGGGCCTGAGGGTTGACAAAAGAGGAAACTCTGCCCATAAACTTGGTTCTCTGGTTTACTATTTTGACCACCTTTGTCCCCATGCTTTCACCTGACAGGTATTTGTCGAGAATACAACCCAAATAGGTAATCTCTTCTTTGCTAGAGATAATTGTGCCATCGACTTTGACCTTGAAATCATTTACATCCATCTGTCTGAGGGAATGTTTGGTCCCAAAGAGAATGGATTCAGTTTTCCCAAGGTGTAGTGACAGTTTGTTATCAGTAAGCCAAGTACGGAGCCAATGAATTAAGGCACGTTTCTGTCCAGTCACACATTACACATTACATAACAGGATGTGACAAATACTGCAACTGGACATAAAATGAATAATACAAGAGGGGCATGGTGGCGCAGTCGGTAGCGCTGTCGCCTCACAGCTAAAAGGTCCTGGGTTTGATTCCCGCCGGGGACGCTGTGGGCGATGGGGGCGTGTCTTCTCCTCCGCGTCATCAGCGCCCATACCCTAGGTGGGGTTGGCGAAAGGGCCTTTCTGTGTGGAGTTTGCATGTTCTCCCCGTGTCTCCTAGGGTAGTTAATACCCTCACAAAAACATGTAGTGATCCTGGTCACTATACTGCCTCCCCCTGGTCAGCCGGGGCGCCTGATGGAGGGGAAGGGAACTGGTTGGAATAACGTGTTCCTTCCACGCGCTATGTCCAACCAGGGAAACTCCCCCCTGTCAGGTGACAAGAAGGTCAGTTGGCTCTCATGCATTGAAGGAGGCATGAGCTCGGCCCTGGCCTCCCTAGGCTGGTGGGGGCAGTGTAGTGCCCAGGATCACTTAGCAAATTGGCACCGGGTGAAAAAGGGTTGCAAAATCGAGGGATAAAAATGATTTTAAAAAAAAATGAATACTACATAACAGAAATGACAACATTTAAACAAAAAAAATGTGTTCCGTTGTTTCCAAAATAGTATTACTATTAAAGTGGGGTAGAATTAATTAATTCATCACAACAGTCCCACAGTGGCAGCTTGGGGCCTCTGCAGTCACTACCTCAGTACAAGTTAGCTTTAGCTGCTAAGCTAAGATGCTAAGCTAAGCTGCTCAGCATGGAGGACAATACAACAAACAAAACAAACATTGTGGAGACAAACGGCCAACTTTTCGACCATCAAAATATCCCCTGGTCATATGCAACTTTATGTGTCCAACTTTACCCACTTTATTATATCTCACCTGCAACAAGACAGTTAAACACATAAACAATGAATTAAGGCACGTTTCTGTCCAGTCTTCATCACATTACATAACAGGATGTATCGGCTTCCTCTTTGACTGACAGTGGAGCTATTGCTCTGTATGTGTTGTTGCTATTCAAGTTCATAGTAGATTATTATTAGTAGATTAAGTATATTTTCTGTCACTGTTCTATGTAATGTTAGTCTTTACTAAAATAGTCACTGTGTTCCATTCCTGCAAAAGACATGCTACCATACATACTGTTTTCTTTTTTGTTTCGTTTTTTTGTGCAAATAAAAAAGATTACAAAATAAATAAACGGCAACCCAGGCAGACTGAAAGAAGAATAAGTAGGACATTCTGCACAATGAGTACTTGTTGTACTTGTATTACTTTGAAGTCGAAGTGTATTGGTGCCAATACCGTTTTTGTAATCACTCAAGTAAACAATGCATGCACACTCTTGTTGTTAGGATTGAAAGTTCATACTGGAGCCACAAACCACCAGGAAACAAAGGTTGCAATCAAATATCCAGTTTATTTAGCCGGATAATGATGAATAGGGTTGACATTGGGTTTCATGATGATGCCATGGTTCTAAACAAAGACACAAAGAAACAAATTATAATATCATGCCAGATAAAATATCAAACATATGGCCTTTAAATTATATTATACATTAAGGTATATCATCAAAATAATAGGCCAAGTATTTACTTCATAATATTAAACATCTAAATATCCATATAACTCAAGTTCATCAATTCCTAAATATAATCATACAATCCACATCACTAGAAGTAAAACACTGGAACTTACATTATACCGGGTTTAACAGACCCATGGCAAACATCAGTGGTACATCAGCAGCACACGGCAAACACAGGCCGGCTGCATGTGATTGGAAACAAAGGACAAAGGGGGAAATGGGAATCCAGTCCTGCTTTTATAGTGGGAGGAAGTCACCACCACAGGTACCAGTCTGAATCCCATTGTGGTGTCTCCTTGTGGAGCGGAGGGGAAATGAACCTTGCAGTTTCTGACTCTTGTAACAGAGTATTTCGCTACTCACAGCAACCTGATACCTGGTTGTCTGTGTGAACCATGGCTCTTTAAATGTGTGCTACTTCCATCCCTCTGTGAAGTTAATGCATCATATATTTTCTTTCTTTCGCCAAACCCACAAGATTGTACTTTTTTTATGGGTGTATGAGTAGGCTTTTAAGTGTGGTACATACATCAAGTGCATTTTGTTGCCAATAATTTTGGAGTTTTACTGAGTAAAATGTTGAATGCAGTACTTTTACTTGTAACTGAGTATTTCTATGGTATTGCTACCTTCACTTCACTTAAGCACTTTACACCTGGCTTCCATCAAGGAGACAGATAATCTCTTTCCTCTCTTTCTCCAAAGCGTTCTCACAGTTTGAACTAGCTGAACCTCTCCTCCCCGCTAATGCTTCCACTCCTCTCTCCTTCTGCCTCTCCGCACCTGTTCTCCACAACCTCTTGGCCTTTTTAAATTGATATCCTTTTTTTATTTATTTAAAACGAATCCAGTCTGCTCTTCTCTGTCTCAGAAACATAGATCTCTCTCCTCTTCCATCTGGAGTGGAGAGACAGCTGCCGTTTGAATTACCTCAGTGAAGAAATATATTAAAGACCTTGTAAAGCAGTGAAGGAAAAAGCACTCTGTGTTTTACTTAAGTAAAAGTAGCAATACCTCAATATAAAACTATTCTGTTACAAGCAAAAGGCATGTATTAAAATGTAATTGACTAAAAGAGGAGTATTGGCATCAGAATATACTTACTGTACCAAGGTAAAAGTATAGTTTGAAATATAAAACAGGCTTAATTAGTTAATGCATGTGTAGTGATAATAATCCAAATCTGAAATGTAAGTAGTAACTAAAGCTGTCAATAACTGTAGTGGAGTAAAATAAAAAGTATGTACAGTATTTGTCTGAGATGTAAATGTAAGTCAAACTACCTCAACATTGTACTTGAGTACTGTAGTGCTTGAGTAAGGGTACTTTACAGTACTTTTGCTTATAAGGTTTGAACAGGCCTTTGTGGCCAACTTCTTTCAGACAATTTAGAAACGGCAATTATCCTTTAGCAAATATTCTCCCAATTTCTCCCAAGGAGCACTTTTCTATTTTCAAATTCATCAACTTCACTTCTTGATAAGAAGTAGATGCTGTTGTTCTTGCATAAAAAAAAGAGACACAGTGTGAGCAGACAGTAATGGTGGCATCGTATAATGAGCATCAGCGAGGACCAATTGTCTCTGTGCATAACTGCAGTTCAGTCAGATAACTCACAAATAGATGAAGAACATACAAGTGTGAATATTATGTTTGATCTTGGCGTCCAGGCTCTGCTAAACATAACTCAATGCTCAGCACATTAGAAGACAATCATTTAAGGACTTTTAAGACCTTTTTAATAACAAAAAAAATAAAAAGAAGCCCATTACTGAATCAAAATAATCAACAAATTATACAATAAAAACTGGTCAAACATTGGCCAAATTGTCAAATAATATAAGAAAGGCAAACAATTGTGAAAATAGCTGATCTACAAGCCTTGCTTGTGAGCTTGTAGATCTGCTATGTTTACTATATTTATCTGTGGACCCGAGTCAAAGTGCTTGTCAGGGTGGGGGGTCCCCAGTTCAAATAGGATTATTCTGGGGGTCACGGCTTGAAAACCGCTGATATAATATATTAACATATACATATGAGAAACACTTGGGGAAGACATCAACATGGAACTATTAAAACTAGGACGTGACCATAAACACATAGAAATACAAGATGACACATCTCTTCACTTTTCCTGAATTTATTTCTGTAAAGTATTACTCAATTGAGTCAGCACATAACACACTAACACTAAATGACGACCTGACAAGGGACTGAACAAACAGGGCAATATATATAGACACAGGGTTAACTGGACACAGGTGAACACAAGACAAATCAGCACAGAGATTGGCTGGGGCACAACAGGACACAGGTGGAGAGCAATTACAAATACATACTGGTCAGACAAGACAGGAAGCGATAACAAGGCAGACAGGAAACAAAACTACAAAATAAAAGTAGACAACATCAGGGCAAAAGGCAATAGAGTAAAAATACAAATATACAAATAGAACCTGCAGTATGCAGAACATGCAGTAAGCACTTAAGGCCTAAAGTGTCCATGACCATATAAGGCCTTCAAGGTCTAAATAATAAAGTCGGCCTAACCGGCCTAAAGTGTCCATGACCATAAAAGGGCATAAAGTTCTAAATAATAAAGTCAAAGTCCACAGCCCGAGGAGCGGACCGTGACACATGGGGTGCAATTGATAGAAAATAAGAATATTTTTTGGGTTAACTACTCATTTAAGGAGTTAATGTATAATTATTATAAATAACTATTTTGAGTTGTTCCTGGCCTGTCATGACGGAATAATTAAGCACCTAATCGCCAGGCCCAGCAACTAGTAACTAAAGCTCTTGAATAATTGCAGTGGAGTAAAGAGTACAATAATTTGCATCTGAGATGAAGTGAAGTACAAGTACACTCAAGTAAATGAAAAGTACCTCAGAATGGAGTTGACTAAGTTTCTTTCCACCAGCAGTGCAGATGTGTCAATAAGAGGGAGAGGAGTTCTGTGAGACACGGCTCATTAAGAAGAGTGGAGGAACCAGACAGTGCAGGACCTTGACAATCAGGCCAGATGATCACAGATACTCCTCCACACCACTGGTGGAAGATAACTGAGTACATTTACTCAAGTACTGTACTCAATTTTAACTCCGTGAGGGTACAGATAGAACCAAATGGACCTGTGGTCCATGTATTTGTGAACATGATTCCTAAGTAAATCGTTTACGAAGAGCTAAAATCAGTTTGTGTGTCTCAGTTTCTTGATCCAGCTCTCGGTTTTATCTTTCGCCACCGACCATGGCGCTTTTCTCTCTATAGTTGAATGAAACTTGCGCTATATGGTAGAAATAGGTCAACAATACAAATGACACTAGTTTTTTTGATTAATACATTTTTATTGAGTGGCCCCAACAAATCACCGGAACTACTCAACACATCGGGTGCCGATCACGGTCTGGACCGTGTTTTCACATAGTAGCGCTCTGGTGCCGTTCACGGTCTGAACCGTGTTTTCAGTCTTTTTTTTTTCTTTTCGTTTTTCTCCACACGGGCGGGGCTAGAGCAGCTCTGGGAGTACCCATTGTGATCCTGAGAAGGAAGGGCCAGATAGATCACCGGAAACAAAAACATGGCTTCCGTCCGCTTCCTGTCTATTTCCTTCTTTAAAACGCCTATATCTCCGAATCTGTTTCCTGTGGGGAAAACCGGTCATGCGCGATGCGCGATCCGTCCCCGTTGTAACTTGCGAGTGAAATGTTATGGTTGCAGGATGTAGCCAGGGTCATCGCGCAACATGAATGGATGCTTTTTTTTACGTGGATTTGCTCGTCACAGAGTCTAAAGCTTTAAACAGCAAAGCGCAGTCAATGGGGAGAATGCTGGCACCCACGGTAAGTTGTTATGAAAAAATGCTGGCACCCGATGTGTTAATATTCATCAGAACCGGACCAGAACTCTGACCACGGGCAATCAATTAATACCTTTGCAACCACTACATGAATGGCAAGTATTTCCTACAGCTTTAAGTCCAAAAATCTGAACTAAGGCCAATATTTTGGCTATTAAATTTGAACATATCAGATCTTTGTCATAATATTTACTTTGGTGCTTAATTATATTTTGATGTCAAGTTTAAAACTTTGAATCCAGGAGTTTCACTTGGTAAAAGAGTATTTCTACATCAAGGCATTTCTACTTTTACTCAAGTAAAAAAGAATAGGCTACTGGATGGAAAGGCGTTCCGTTGAGACAAGGCTCATTAGAGAAGAGTGGAGGCAGCAGACAGTCCAGGACCTAGACACGGAGCCAGATGATCATAGATACTGCTCCAGACTGATCAGAAGACAGCTCTCTCTCTCTCTCTCTCTCTCTCTCTCTCTCTCTCTCTCTCTCTCTCTCTCTCCCCCCCCCTCCCCCTCCCACCTGTTTACCAAGGTGACACCCGCAGCTGTCGTCGTGTCAGTAGAAATCACGGCGCGCTTCGATTGGACAGTCCCCCCCCCTCTCTCCCCATCCCCCCAGCTCACCCCGCCTCACCCTTCGGCTCATTAGCCGTATGGCTCCGCTTGGCAGTCAATCTGTCATCGGCTAATTACCCCGTCCCTATTTGTTTATTAGGGCTCTTGTTCTCTCTCTCGCTTTTAAAAAAGGTTGTCCTAATTAAAAGTTTCACATCCGGCCGGATAGTTGTATCCGCGGTGCTTCGTCATGCCTCTCTCTCTCTCTCTCTCTCTCTCTCTCTCTCTCTCTCTCTCTCTCTCTCTCTCTCTCTCTCTGTCCTTGTACATAATATCCGCTGCGTTGTCGTTAAGTGTAGGTTACAACCTGTTGAATGAAAAGGACATTCCCCCCCACCCCCCTCCCCCCTCCGCTGGCAGAGCGCTGATCAGCGCTTATTTACGAGCCTCGATGACAAAAGGAGCTCCTAAATCTACACCGGACTCACTTTTGTCCTCTGTAAATGTTACATCTGGTTGCTGTCGGTGAAGAAACTTTGTATTTCAGTCGACGTCAACTTTTTAAAAATGTTTTAACTCATAAATGAACTCATTCAGTGCCATTGACGTGTAGCACGTCCATTTTTTTTCCAAAGCCCAGAGTGCCAAAGACGTGTAACACGTCCAAAGCGTGCTTTCAGTGTTTACGCTAGATGGCGCTCTTCACTAACACAATGAGCCACCATTTCACTCTCAGGCACACAGAGAAACAGGAGATCACGTGATCGCAAGATCTCAGTCACTTCCATTCACTTCCTTGTTATTCGATTTGGAAAAGGGTATATGCCGCCATCGTAAAACCTGGGAACGATGCGTAGCCTGCGAGCTAGTTCAGGCAGATACCCCCGAGAGATTTACACGTATGTGCAGCTCTCTGTATTTGACATGTCCAGGGGCGTCACGGCCATTCACTGTGCGTACGACGCGACACCCTCACTCTCACAGATCTGTGACTTCATACGCCCCACTTTTTGAAAAAATAAAAAAAAATATATATATTTTGTGATAATAAATCGGTAAAATCAGGCAAAAATAAGAATTAAATAACCTAACCCTAACCCTAAAACCGAAATAAAGCAACGAAAACACAAAAAAAAAAAAAAAATCCGCCCGAAAAACGCAAGATTTTGAAAATACAGAATTTGTTTACATTTGACAGTTACAAATGTTTTTCACGCTTTTTCAAGCTATTTTTGAATGGCTAAAGTGTTAAGTAAGGGGTATAGTCCACCGAAAGTCCACCCCCACCACCTTCTGAGAGCCTGTGACGTCCCTGGACGTGTCAAGCAGCTGAGCAAATTGCCGGTCCATTACAGCTCACCTGATTCATTGTACTTCCTCTTGCTGTCGCTGCCACTGAACGTTGTATGTGCTTTGTTTGCTCCCTCCACCATCAGTAGGCTCTGCTTTCTCTAAGGGTTCTGTTGTCCCCTGAGAGGGATGTGTTATCCCTGCTCTTAAGCTGTCACTTTACTGTCATGAGGGGACCCTCCCGGGGTCCCGTCCCACAGGTTGAGAACCACTGTATCATATTATGTGGATATTAGTTTGTTTGTGATGTCTTCTGTTTAAAAATATATTAAAACAGCCAGTCATGGGGTTTTTACTCCTACCTGCAGTCCATCACTTTTAATACTAACAGTGGAGAAAGAGAGGAGAGGAGGGGTGAGAGAGAGGTGAGAGGGCTGCAGCATGCACACACACGCGCACGTGCACGCACACTCACGCACACGCTCACGCACACGCACAAGCACACGCACGCACAGAGAGCAGAGCAGATGTCTTTGTATCAAACACAGAGAAGCGGACATCCTCTCTCTCTCTCACACACGCACACGCACACACACACACACACACACACACACACACACACACACACACACACACACACACACACACACACACACACACACACACACACACACACACACACACGCTGTGTTGTGGGACTCTCCCTGTCCCCCTATGCCTCTGGCAGATCTCATGCATAATTTAACAATAGGATCAGAATCTAAACACACACTATGGATGTGCCCGTTGGTGTGTGTGTGTGTGTGTGTGTGTGTGTGTGTGTGTGTGTGTGTGTGTGTGTGTGTGTGTGTGTGTGTGTGTGTGTGTGTGTGTGTGTGTGTGTGTGTGAAAGGAAAGAAGAGGTTTCATGTGGGAGTCAGCGGGAGTCATCCTGGGGAATCTGCAGCTCGTCCAAAACCAGAGATAATTCAGCGTTTGAAGTCAAAATGTAATTTTGATGTCTGCTTAAAGCCAGAGTTCCACACAATAACTTTAACATTCTCAATAGTCTATTAGTTAAAGCTGCACTATGTTAACTTTCTTGTTCTACCCTGGATTTGAACTCGGCTTTCCTGAGTTAACCCCTTCAATCCGGGAACGCATACTGTGTCATTTTAGATTTTTGGTTATAACCATTATTTTATACTAAAATAGCAGATATACAAGCTCGTAAAAAAAAATCGTCAAATTGTGTGAATCTTTCAACTTTTTTCATGTCAAGGACCCCCAAAATGATATGTATTTACCCCCCCCCCCCCCATCTCAAAATATTTAGTTCCAGGGACCCCCCCCCCCCCCCTCCAGAAGCAAAGATTTTTTGAGTTAAAAATGTACATATATTAAAAGATTGCGTGTATGCGTAGCGTGTATAATAAGGGGGCGTGCCCACACAGACTAGCAAGATGAGCATGTGGGAGGTTGTTCAACAAGAAGCTGAATATGAAATCACATGTAGCAGTATGATATACACTACACTACACTGCACTGGTGCTTTGAGTATTGTAGGTTTATGTATGCATGAAGTGTGTGTGTGTGTGTGTGTGTGTGTGTGTGTGTGTGTGTGTGTGTGTGTGTGTGTGTGTGTGTGCGTGTGCGTGTGCGTGCGTGTGCGTGCGTGCGTGCGTGCGTGCGTGCGTGCGTGCGTGCGTGCGTGCGTGCGTGCGTGCGTGCGTGCGTGCGTGCGTACGCGTGCATGTGTGTGTGTCTACATGCATATGTATGTGTACATGCATATATTATGTATGTTTGTATGCATGTGCTGCATGCAACATGTTTACATGCACATTAACAGATTGATACATGTTATTATGTAAAATGCATGTAAACATATACAATGTATAAGTAAGCTCTTTGGTAAACACTTTCCCCCCAATGCAGTGCTCGTGTAAACAGTAGTATAGGGGATATAGCAATTGATGTAAAACCACTTCAACCTGGCCTCCAAATTTGAGCATGTTGTTATAGGAGACTTTGATTGATTTCAACCTTGCAGATATATCAGCTCATAGTGCTCAAATGAGCTTGCAGATCTGCTATTTTTTGAAACATCGTGAAAATGTGTGTAAATCTTACATTATATACATGTTTTAAAGCAAATCATTTTAACTCAAATCTTTGCTTCTGGGGGTCCCTGGAACAACATATTTGAGAGGTCAAAATACCAAATACATATCATTTTGACATGAAAAAGTTTGAGAACCACTGATTATAGAAACATACATTTTTTTCAAAAAACTGTTTTAGGATTTAGTTGTAGAATCCCCAGAAGCAAAGCTTTCAGGTACAAATGTTCGCTTAAAAAAACAATAAATTCAAATTAAAATAAAAAATAATAGCAGCTCTACAAGCTCATAGCGTGCCGCGCTATGAGCTTGTATATCTGCTATTTTTAAAATAGCCTAAGACATCTTAAAATGACACAGATGCGTTCCCGTTCTTAACACTTCGTCCAATCTGACCGATTTTGAGACTTTGAAGTGGATTATCTTTTCTCATGTAGCTCTGAGAAAGTTCCCTTTCCATCACTTTTCCTAAATATTTGATTCAAATCATCCCTGATTTTTATTTTTTATCTTAAACGTTTTCTAAATATTTGAGTACCTAGAAAAGCGCTATATAAATCGTATGTATTATTATTATTAAATGAACAATAATTACAGGGTAGGTCAAAGAATACAGAAACTCGGGCTGGGTGCAATATAACCGCGATATTAAAATATCCCGCTATATTTTTATACAACTAGATTCTGCCAAGTCCCGGAAAAGATGTACTGTGATTGTCCAGTAGTCACTTTGATAGGCAGTTTGCCTTCCAAAAATGGCCCCCGCAGATACAGGCGCCCATGCAGAGTCGGAGGAGGCGCCTACCTTTATATGTCTATTTTAGGCACAGCCACACTTGAATGTGTGTGAGGGAGTGAGTGATTTCATGGCCTCGTTGCATGTGTGTGTGTGTGTGTGTGTGTGTGTGTGTGTGTGTGTGTGTGTGTGTGTGTGTGTGTGTGTGTGTGTGTGTGTGTGTGTGTGTGTGTGTGTGTGTGTGTGTGTGTGTGTGTGTGTGTGTCCTGGGCATGACGTTAAACTGCCCCGTTGTAACTACCATCGTCAATGTGGTAGGTCCAGTGCCTTCTGTATGATTTTATTTATCATAGCATATATACATAATACTTGTACATTACAGCAAACACGTACATGTACAGAAAAGTGTCTTGTCCTTGTACCTTGTTTCTTTTTTTTCTTTTGGTTGTTTTTTGTTTTTTTCCTCTCCATTTTGACTTTCATTTTTCTTTGTTTAGTAAAAGGGTAGACGTAATAAGCAATGCTTCAGCCTATATACCTTTTTGGTTATAAATGTGGGTATCTTTTCTTGATGCACTTTTTTATTTTAATGTATTACCTACTGTAATGTTACCACACATTGACTGACTGAAATAAACTAAACTAAACTAAACTAAACTAAACAGTGGATGCATTTGCAATTTCTGTGGACTATGTAGCTTGCAAGAAGGCTCAAGGGCTCAGGAATCGGCGCTGTAATTGAAGCCCATTTTGTTCTCTTAAGCTATGCGGTTCCTATTAATGGCCCAGCAGATGTTGCTGTTTCACCTTCTGCAGGGCAGTGAAGGCTGCAGGAAAATGTAATCTCAATACAAGTGAATGAGGTTTTGGTCGGACTTTACGCTTGATTTTATTACCTTGGTAAACATTTACATAAACACTTTTTGTTTTCAATCATCATAAAAAATAAAAAAAATAAAAACTCTTTTACTGACAGAAATAAAACATAATTTGCCACGCCACTTCCAACGATTTTCAAGTGTTTTTTAGGGGGGGGTCTTGTCGTTGGCAGTCAAAGAGTTAATGATAAAGTAGGGTATTTCTAGGCTACTAGGTTCTACCGAGTGAAGACCCGCCCTTGCTGCGGTTGCAGCCAATAGCAGTCGTTTCCGGTTCCATTTCGGGACTGGATTTCAATTCGCCGAAAAAGTGGCTTCAAAACGCTCTGTAGAAACCAATGGGGCTCGCTTTGTTCATATTTTCTTTTACAGTCTATGGGGTGGAGAACTGTTCTAGTGTACAAGAACAGTTCTTGAGATACATGTACTTAGTTAGTTTTCCACCACTGGCCTTCAGAGAACTGTGGAAATACATGAATCTCCAAAATCCTTTGTCACTTTTTTTTCAAATGTCTATCTAGCCTGTCTGTCTGTCTGTCTGTCTGTCTGTCTGTCTGTCTGTCTGCCTGCCTGCCTGCCTGCCTGCCTGCCTGCCTGCCTGCCTGCCTGCCTGCCTGCCTGCCTGCCTGCCTGCCTGTCTGTCTGTCTGTCTGTCTGTCTGTCTGCCTGCCTGCCTGCCTGCCTGCCTGCCTGCCTGCCTGCCTGCCTGCCTGCCTGCCTGCCTGCCTGCCTGCCTGCCTGTCTGTCTGTCTGTCTGCCTGCCTGCCTGTCTGTCTGTCTGTCTGTCTGTCTGTCTGTCTGCCTGCCTGCCTGCCTGCCTGCCTGCCTGCCTGCCTGCCTGCCTGCCTGTCTGTCTGTCTGCCTGCCTGCCTGCCTGCCTGCCTGCCTGCCTGCCTGTCTGTCTGTCTGTCTGTCTATTTATTTATGCCAGCTCTGGCGCCATCCCAACATGCTTTTCAGCAGACGCCCCATGATGCTCCAAGTGATTTATGGGATGCATTTCCCAGTGGAATGATGTACTACTACTGCTGTGTGTGTGTGCGTGTGCGTGTGCGCGTGCACGTGCGTGTGTGTGTGTGTGCGTGCGTGCTTGTGCTTGTATGTCCAGGGACTTCACGGCGCACAAACTCCACAGTAAAACCCAGAGTGTTCATTTAACCACTCATTTAAACATGCTGTACCTTGTTGGTCCCCCAGGGCCAGGGGTCTATATCAGGCCCCTTCCTTTTTCCCCCTCCACACAAAACCTCTTTGCCGAAAATAGCCGATCTGCAAACTCACGAAGCGTTGCAACGCAGTGTGAGCTTGTAGATCAGCTATTTTCTGCGAACAGTGGACCTCCTTTTGAAAAAAAAATGTTTGTGCCAGGAACCCCCGTAGTACAAGATTGGTGCTGTTAGAATTGGAGTTTTTAACATTAAAAGATAACCCACCCACTGCCACTTGCAAGGCATACGTAGGCTGATTTATTAGGGCAACGCTTCGGTTACACACAACCTTCCTCAGGCAAGAGTTTCAAGCAGTGGTGGAAGAAGTACTCCGATATTTTACTTAAGTAAAAGTAGCAATACCACAATATACAAATACGCTGTTACAAGTAAAAGGCCTGTGTTCAGAAAGTCACTCGAGTAAAAGTGCAAAATCATGGCATCAAAATATACTTAAAGTACCAAAAGTAAAAGTACTAAAATGTCACACACACACACACACACACACACACACACACACACACACACACACACACACACACACACACACACACACACACACACACACACACACACACACACACACACACACACACACACACACACACAAGTATTGTTTACATGACTGATGTCAATGAAGGCAAATTAAATGTCAGATCACTTTTGAAAGAATTTTATGCCTCTGACGTATTTCTTTCACTAAAATGCTCATAACTCAGATTCTAAAGAAAAGTTTTTGGTGAAAACAAGCTGTATTCAACTACCTCTAGCTAAAAAAACGGAACGGATGCTATAAACTCACTTTCTTTTTCAGATGAAAGAAGAGGTTATAATCCTTGTTTTGAGATATTCATGTATACATGCATTCATAGTCATAGCAAAAATTCTATTCTGTGGGTCCTCAAAGATGAGTCAGAATGGTCAAAATGCCTGGCACTGGCTACAGCCTGTTTTTATTTTACACCACTGAACCGTGGTCTGTGGTGGGTCTTGAGCCAGAGAGATGAAACTGCAATCCGATCGCACGCACGCACGCACGCACGCACGCACGCACGCACGCACGCACGCACGCACGCACGCACGCACGCACGCACACACACACACACACACACACATACACACACACACACACACACACACACACACGTGTCCCCTGTCATGGACAGCTGCAGGTGACATGGGTCCTCTGGGGCTGGTGACTGTGTCACCTCTGTCACAGAGCAATGCTGTTGTGATACCGTGACACACTAAAGTGATCGGGCAGGTCACTGTCTGAGGCGGGGGGGGGGGGCTAGTGAATTGTTGATGGTACACACACGCACGTACTGTACATGCGCGCACGCACGCACACAAAATATACGGTAAAATACATAATTTGCCTCTGAGATTTATTGGAGTGGACTTCTGTTCAAACTTGTACATAAGTACAGTACTTGAGTAAATGTACCCAACCCTTTCCACCACTGAATGTCTCCTCTGGCAAAATCGAACTGGACGGCTAACGATGAGGATGGGTTTGTTTGCTGTTTTGTAGATAAGAAACCATTTTCTCCAAAACACTGTTTTTTTTGTCCGTAACTGATTTTTTTGCAATTGATGAGCAATGAAGTGGAAAATTACGCTCGGATTAAGACTGGCATTCAACCTTTACCAGCAATACAATGCTGCAGAATTATTATCTCTCAAATTTAGTAACTCTCTTTTTCTCTTTACTTTTCTTTTCTTTTTTTTTTACTAAAGTTTCTCATTCTCAGGGTCATACAACTTTCTCGGCCAGTCAAGTATAACACAAGTAAGAAAACAACCGAACTAGGAAGTTTGTTGTCGGGCAGAAACCTTGTATCTCCATGTATCTTTTATGTTTTTGTTTATTTTTTCTTAAATCAATGGCCTAACTCTTCTTATAACAGTGGCACACAAAAGTATAGTGAAAATAGTTTATCTACAAGCTCACAACACATCACATTTAGATCTGCTATTTTTCCACTATTTCCGAAAACATTTGAAAGTGTAAGCGGTT
>NC_139946.1:49020943-49038443 GCF_963454915.1 Gymnoscopelus microlampas | reverse complement strand
TTTGAAAAGTTATGCCAGTGACCCCAATAAGAGACGATTTTTACGGCTCTAGCATGGATTCTCAAACATTTCAATTTCAAGGACCCCCAGTTTAACATGCATTAGGCTACAGACCCACATTTAATGGCATTTCTATCTCTGGGACGCCAACTTTTATTATAAAATCAATGTTAATTTAACTCTGAGAGTGTACAAATGGAACCAAATGGACCCGTTAGGGTCCATTTGGTTCCATTTGTCACACTCTCAGAGTTACAGACCCAAAAGGGTCCATTTGGTTCCTATCTGTCATTTAGCCGGGGACCCCCTGGAACTCCCTCAAGGACCACTGGTGGTCCCCGGACCACTGGTTGAAAACCACTGCATTAGAGGATCAGCCCAGGTTAGAAGGTTTCGGGGAAAAGCAAGAGAGGTGAGGTTGAGATGGTTTGGACATGTGCAGAGGAGACACAGTGGTGGAAAGTAACTAAGTACATTTACTCAAGTACTGTACTAAAGTACAATTTTGAGGTACTTTTATTTGATTAAGTATTTCTAATTTTCAATACTTTTACTTCTACTCCACTATATCTCAGAGACAAACATTGTACTTTTACTCCACTACAATTATTTGAAAACTTTAGTTACTAGTTACTTTTTAGTTACTGTTACGTTGTGAGCTAGCTTGTAGATCGGCTATTTTCAAATAGCCAAAGTATGGGCTGAACTGGTCAATGTATGTTTTGTAATAATGATCAAAACCTACAAAGTAACTAGTTACTTAAGTTTTCAAATAATTGCACTGGAATAAAACAAGTACAATATTTACCTTAAAGGAGACATCCGGACATTTTATGTGTTATCTTTGATGTGTCGCTAATCACTCACCAACATTGAAACGAGCTAACGCTGGTTCCTTGTTTCTCTCCCTGGCAACACTGAGTTGCCAGGTTCTGGGAGAGAAACAAGCAACCAGCGTTAGCTCGTTCTGCATTAGCGTTACCTCGTCGGTGACTTTCAGTGCCTGTTAGGGTATCATGAGACTCCACAATGAGTACTAGGAGAAAAAAAACAGACTTTGCATTTGTTAAAATAGGCGAATTTCTGCTTTCCACGGGCTCCCATTATGCCAACGGAGGGGGTCGTTAGACGGGACGAAGGGGACTCTCTGGGAATAACTCAACGACCCTTTCAATGTTGGTGAGTGATTAGCGACACATCAAAGATAACACTTAAAATGTCCGGATGTCTCCTTTAATAAACAAGCCTCTGAGCTGTAGTGGCGGAGTAGAAGTAAAAGTAAAGAAAATTGGAAATACTCCAAGTAAGGTAAAAACAACTCAAACGTGTACTTAAGTACAACACTTGAGTACATGTACTTTGTTTACACACCACTGGCCTTAAAAGCGAGGATGACTGCAGGCGTGTATGAGCCCAGGGAATGTAACAGAGTCCATTATGCTCTAACTCTCATAATGGAAGCACTTGGCGCTGCAAAGCTCCGATCTCCACTTACCAAAAACCAGACGTACAAATCACATTAGTGACACTGTATACCTCTCTCTCTCACACACACACACACACACACACACACACACACACACACACACACACACACACACACACACACACACACACACACACACACACACACACACACACACACACACACACACACACACACACACACACACACACCGGCCGCAAACCAGAAAATACATGTATTATTAGGATAATGATAATAATAATACAACCGCTCCGCATAGAGTTTGTGTGTGTCCTCTTTAAGCAGTGGTTCTCAAAGTGAGGTCGGGGTGACCCCCCAGGGTCCAGGTTACCCCGCAGGGGTCCTCGAGGGGTCCTCCTTCCAGCAAAAATGTGTTCATGTACAGAAGTATCAAAGTCAGTTTAACCGTGTATGCTTGAGCTACTAGAACAAAGCCGATCTACAATTCTCCACCAATTCTCCACCCTTCTTTCTCGGGAAGCCGGGAAAGAAGGGTGACTTTTGTCAATCTACGTACTCCTACTGGCTCCGAAATGTGTGTGGGTTAGAATTAATTTGCATAAAGACAAAAATAGGGCAGAACAAGGGGTACAAATCAACCAGAGGTTTGAATTTTTGTTTTTGTTTGTTTGTTTGTTTTAGTGGACCTGAGTGGAGCGGAGCGGGATGGATGCTTTTGAGCGGCACGTCAGGGACTCCCCATGAAAGGGTTGCGGAACGTGAAAACAGCCTATTGAGTAGGGTGACAACTAGAGATGGTCCGATTGATCGGACCATCTCTAATAATAAGTCAAATATGATAATAAAACAATATAAACGTTATTTAGATTATCCTAACACCACAATTTAGTATAGCACATTTTTATGTTTAGCTTGGGCCTATTATTACACACACGTAAAATAGTCAAAGAATGCCAACGACACAGGCGAGCCAGCTGAGAAGGTGCCACGACCTGGTTCCTTGTCATCAATGATTGGTGAAATCATGGAAGAAACCCCACAGGCCCATGGCGACATCACGGCGACATCACAGATGACTCTCTACCTCTCAGACCCAACCATCCCTCACAGTGCAAAGCCTCTGGAGTACTGCAACACCTGCAAGAATCGCTTTCCTGTCCTGGTCACTGTCGCAAGATCTTAGCTCTCTGCATCCAGCCCGAGTGTGGCTAGTGAGTGCTTGTTCAGTGCTGCCGCCAACATCCTGAATGAGCACAGTAACAGACTCTCTGCCGAAAACACTTTGAAGCTGCTTGTTATTAACACATTGACTGCCAGAGTTAAAACATAGTCCATAGCTGCCCTTGCCAGCTATTTTGAGCATTCTGGCCAATCTTCGCAGAGCCACAGAATATTTTGTGCTTGGACTATGAACACATGGAATATCTCAAATCGAAGAATAGAATCTCTGCTTTAATCCTGCAAAGAAAGTGAGTTGATAGCATGTTCCGTTTTTTAGCTAGAGGTAGTTGAATACAGCTCGCTTTCACCAAAATTTGATCCTTTTCTCTAGAAAGAGAGTTATGGCCGTTTTAGTGAAAAAAGAACAAAACAATCAAAAATCTTTTCAAAAGTGATCTGACATTTATTTGCACCTTCAGTGACACCAGTCATCTCAAAAGTAATAGTTTATAAAAAAAAAAAAAAAAAAAAAAAAAACTTTTGAATGACCTTTTATGGTGCTGTTTATACCTATGTCATTACCGTTTCACTCCAAAGTGCAAGATTAGTTCAACTTGTTCAAACTCAAGTTATATACACCCATGGTTCTCAAAGTGGGGTCCGGGGACCCCCAGGGGTCCTTGAGTGGGTTCCAGGGGGTACCCAGATAAATGTTGGATAGTTAGTAACCAAATGGACCCTTATGTTGCTGTAACTCTGAGAGTGTACAAATGGAACCAAATGGACCCGTAAGGGTCCATTTGGTTCCATTTGTACACTCTCAGAGTTATGGTGGTCCGTGGTTTAATGCAGGGGTTCCCAAAGTGGGGTCCGGGGACCCCCAGGGCCCTATATATACACATCAGCTATTTTCCAAAAATCTTGATATTCTTTGAAAATGTTTGAATATTTTTTACATTTTTATCACCACATCTGGAACTCTTTTCTGATGGGGGTCCGCGACCAAATCCGCATTCATTTAGGGGTACTTGACCTGAAAAAGTTTGAGAACCACTGATATACACATCAAATAACAATAATAAATCAAATTCAAAATGTCAGAAAAGTTTCACAAGAAACAGACTCTCAAGCACTAAAGAGATTCGACCCGTTTATTTTCGCCTTCAGTGTGACAGTACAACACTACAATTACAGACATTCTGTACAGTACACAAATGTACAGTAGATGTTTTCAAACTTTCATTTGTGCCTGTTATAGCGCCACCAGGAGGCCGATTTGTGCAAAACCCATTTACTCCTACAGATTTCATCCAAACATCATGCAAATCAGTACACAGTATCTCTATAGTCATGTGATCAACATGGATCTGTCCGATTTTCCATATTCTATCCTTATTGGCTAAGGTTGGCTTCCAAAGTTTGCAGGATTGGTCCGTTTTGAACAAAATGCCTCAAATCATAAACGCAGCATGCGATTTCCGTGAAATTTCACACGCACATTCCCACTAGGCCGAGGAAGAAATGGCACCCTTTTCACATTGGCCTGTTATAGCGCCACCAGCAGGTCTAATTTAGCAAAACACATTTTTGGCACAAAATTCCTCAAATCATGAATGCAATGTCCGATTGCCGTGAAAGGCCTGAGAAAACATGACAACCTTTTCACATTGGCTATTATAGCGCTACCAGGAGGCCACAATAACGTACCTGACCTGGCGGAGACCTGTGCTCCGAGGAGCACTTTTTCTAGTTCAAAAATATTTTGGCTTTGTGTGGTAGTCAGTGGTACACTCCACACAGAGAGGCACCCTACAGCTTTTACACTGTAACCTGCTTTCTTTCCTCCCTCCCCTTCGGGTACAAACCCTGCACTTCTTGGCTGCGTACTTTCTTTTGGCTGTGCGGGGGATTGGGACAAGCTTATGGGCTGTAACGTCACCATTCAGCCTGCTCGCCGGGTCTTTTCTTGGTGCATATGGTCTTCTAGGAGCACGGGCGGGGAGCGGGGAGCGGGGCGGGGAGGGGGGCGGGGAGGGGGTGGAGCGAAGGAATGCTTCTGTGGCGGGGGCGTCTGGCCTTCAGGGTGTACAACCCCCAGAAACCCATCAAATATGGAATCAAGTCTTATATATTGTGTGACTCCGAAACGGGTTACTGCTACAGCCTGAAGCCATATAGTGGAAAAGGATCTTCCCTTCCAGATACTATCACTTTCTTGCTGGATGGGCTTTCGGGTCATGGGTACCGTTTGTTTATGGATAACTATTATAACTCTGTGTCTATGTGCAAACTCCTTCTGAGTAAGAACATCCATGCCTGTGGTACCATGAGAAAAAAGAGAGGGGAACCACTAGACATGAGGGAGCTCACAATGTCCAGCCTGAAAGCAGGAGAACGAAAGATGTTGCACAATGGCACAGTGATGCTACTGGCATGGCGGGACAAACGCATCGTTCGGACAATCACAACGTTCCACAAGGATGAGATGGAGACTGAGATGGTGAGGCAGAAGGGCCACAGAGGGAAAGTGCCAGTGGAGAGGCCATCCTGTATCTGTGACTATAACAAGAACATGAATGCAGTGGACAGAATGGACCAGAACATCAGCTACTATCCCTTCGTCAGGGTTGGGTTGATTTTCCACAGCTTGCGAGCAGGATCTATAGACTCACCGTCATCCACTCTCATAGCTTCAATTTCAGCAGCACTCATCGCCTCATTGTCAGTGAAGTGCAGAAAGCGCCATATTATCTGAAACCTGTTCCTAGACATTGTTCTGCTGAAGAATGGTGTATAAGGAGCCTCATCAGTCGCCCAATAATGTTCGATGGCAGGTTTGCGCACTATGCCAGTGAGGAGCAGCAGGCCCAAGAAGTTCTTTAGTTCTCCCACTTTGAGTTTACGCCATGCCAGTGTTCTGGCACATGGATGCGGAGTCTCACTCTGGTCTTCAGCCGCGATGTACTGCGTAGCGTATCTGTTGGTTTCATCACAGATCATCTGGAGCAGTTCATCTGTAAGGAACAGCGACAGAAAGTCTGCGGGGATATCCGACTCGATCTCAGCTGCAGCGTTGCGAGGACCCGGAACAGCAGTGAAAGGAATGTCGGTCCGTGGGTGAAATTCCGTTTCCTGCCACACATCCTCTACAACTGGAGGCCTGCCACCACGATCTGTGAATTATAGAAATATATAATTACCATAAAATACATACTTTTTTATTTGTGTGGTACGAGGTGTGATGAGCAGAACAGAAAAAAGTCCTTACCTCTTCTTTTACGGTGTGGTACTGCATAAAATGCTGCCTCCTCCTCCTCCTCCTCCTCCTCCTCCTCACCACCACCTGAGATCACAGTAAAACATAAATGTGGTAAATATATGTCCCAAGCATCTTGTCTAAAAAGGTGTGTGTGTGTGTGTGTGTGTGTGTGTGTGTGTGTGTGTGTGTGTGTGTGTGTGTGTGTGTGTGTGTGTGTGTGTGTGTGTGAGACACACAGCAATGTATTACACTATAACATAACACATCTATTGGGGTCCTAGATATTCTATTCAACATATAAACTTGTGGTGCAAATGTAAGATAGAAATGTAGTTACCTTCGCCAACACGCGAAGATTCTCCTCCTCCTCCTGCTCCCTTCCTCTTTCTCCTGCTTCTCCCCTTCGGCTGTCCAACTGCCCCGTCTGAGATCACAGTAAAGCATATGTGGTAAATATATGTTCCAAACACCTTGTCTAAAAAGGTGTGTGTGTGTGTGTGTGTGTGTGTGTGTGTGTGTGTGTGTGTGTGTGTGTGTGTGTGTGTGTGTGTGTGTGAGACACACAGCAATGTATTACACTATAACATAACACATCATCTATTGGGGTCCTAGATATTCTATTCAACATATAAACTTGTGGTGCAAATGTAAGATAGAAATGTAGTTACCTTCGCCAACACGCGAAGATTCTCCTCCTCCTGCTCCCTTTCTCCTTCTCCCTTTCTCCTGTCCACCTGCCCCGTCTGAGATCACAGTAAAACATAACATAATGTGGTAAATATATGTTCCAAACACCTTGTCTAAAAAGGTGTGTGTGTGTGTGTCATCAATGTATTACTCTATAACATAACACATCATCTATTGGGGTCCAGATATTCTATTCAACATATAAACTTATGGTGCAAATTTGAGATAGAAATGTAGTTACCTTCGCCAACACACGAAGATTCTCCTCCTCCCTTTCTCCTTCTCTTGCTTCTCCGTTTCTCCTGTCCACCTGCCCCGTCTGAGATCACAGTAAAACATAACATTGTCATGGTTGTCCTAGTTTATGATGACACCAGTTCACTTTCCATGTGATCACTACAACAATTTGTCTCCTTACATCCTGTGTTGTACTGTATTGTCTGATTGCACTGTAATGATGTATAGACATTATATTCAACATATATATAGATAGAATCACCTTTCTCAAGACACACAGCTGATCCCACTGCTGCCCTTCTCGTGACCTGTCTGTCCTCAAAATCTTCTTCATCTGAAACCAAATATATGTATGTTGTTTACATGACATGCCCCTTAGTGGCCTACTCTTCAGACATTTGAAAATAACATCAAAGGGACTTGAAAATCCTTGTTGACAGCCCTAATGGTGACCCACAACAAGATCAGAGGATTTGTTGTTTTACATGACCTCTCTTCCCTTTGAAGTAGGCCCCCCCACCCCCCCAAAAAAAGGAGCAGATCTACAAGTCTACTGCACCATAGTAAATTCATAAGATTCATCATAATCAAATACATCACATGCATAGATCTATGATAAAATACATATCATTCATTATCATCATTGGTTGACAAGAGTGCAATACCACATACTGTGTGTGTGTGTGTGTGTGTGTGTGTGTGTGTGTGTGTGTGTGTGTGTGTGTGTGTGTGTGTGTGTGTGTGTGAGACACAGCAATGTATTACACTATAACATAACACATCATCTATTGGGGTCCTAGATATTCTATTCAACATATAAACTTATGGTGCAAATGTAAGATAGAAATGTGTTTACCTTCGCCAACACGCGAAGATTCTCCTCCTCCTGCTCCCTTTCTCCTTCTCCCTTTCTCCTGTCCACCTGCCCCGTCTGAGATCACAGTAAAGCATATGTGGTAAATATATGTTCCAAACACCTTGTCTAAAAAGGTGTGTGTGTGTGTGTGTGTGTGTGTGTGTGTGTGTGTCACACATCAATATAACATACCACATCATCTATTGGGGTCCTAGATATTCTATTCAACATATAAACTTGTGGTGCAAATGTAAGATAGAAATGTGTTTACCTTCGCCAACACGCGAAGATTCTCCTCCTCCTGCTCCCTTTCTCCTTCTCCCTTTCTCCTGTCCACCTGCCCCGTCTGAGATCACAGTAAAGCATATGTGGTAAATATATGTTCCAAACACCTTGTCTAAAAAGGTGTGTGTGTGTGTGTGTGTGTGTGTGTGTGTCACACATCAATATAACATACCACATCATCTATTGGGGTCCTAGATATTCTATTCAACATATAAACTTGTGGTGCAAATGTAAGATAGAAATGTGTTTACCTTCGCCAACACGCGAAGATTCTCCTCCTCCTGCTCCCTTTCTCCTTCTCCCTTTCTCCTGTCCACCTGCCCCGTCTGAGATCACAGTAAAACATAACATTGTCATGGTTGTCCTAGTTTATGATGACACCAGTTCACTTTCCATGTGATCACTACAACAATTTGTCTCCTTACATCCTGTGTTGTACTGTATTGTCTGATTGCACTGTAATGATGTATAGACATTATATTCAACATATATATAGATAGAATCACCTTTCTCAAGACACACAGCTGATCCCACTGCTGCCCTTCTGGTGACCTGTCTGTCCTCAAAATCTTCTTCATCTGAAACCAAATATATGTATGTTGTTTACATGACATGCCCCTTAGTGGCCTTTGAAGATTTTGACAAATGACAGTGGATCAGAGGTGGGGGCTATAGTGCACCTGGCAGCCCACAAAACCAGATATAAACGTATATACTCTTCAGACATTTGAAAATAACATCAAAGGGACTTGAAAATCCTTGTTGACAGCCCTAATGGTGACCCACAACAAGATCAGAGGATTTGTTGTTTTAGCCTTACGATGACCCATAACAAAGGATTTGTTGTTATTTACATGACCTAACCTCTCTTCCCTTTGAAGTAGCCCCCCCTCCCACACCCCCAAAAACGAGCCAGGTCTACTGCACCATAGTAAATTCATAAGCTTCATCATAATCAAATAAATCACATGCATAGACCCATGATAAAATACATAATATTCATTCATAATTAGGGTTATGGGGTAATACCGTAGCAATCCACAGGGCTACACTATCGTCCAATAAGCACACACACACACACACACACACACACACACACACACACACACACACACACACACACACACACACACACACACACACACACACACACACACACACACACACACACACACACACACACACAGCTTGTAGATCGGCTTTATTACGAAATAGATCCATAACAATTCAACAAATATATTGCGATTGAACGGTTTGGTGCGGTAAATGTTGATATAAAGTTGATACAAGTATATATAATACTTTCTACATAAGGTAATGTAAAACTAAAAAAGACACACACGCATCGCGACGCATTGTGAGCTTGTAGATCGTCTATATTCATCAAAATATGAAATAGAGCCATAACAATAGAAAAATATATTGTGATGAACGGACGATAATAACAAAAAAAAAAGACACACACGCATCGCGACGCATTGTGAGCTTGTAGATCGTCTATATTCATCAAAATATGAAATAGAGCCATAACAATAGAAAAAATATATTGTGATGAACGGACGATAATAAAAAGAAAGACACACACGCATCGCAACGCATTGTGAGCTTGTAGATCGGCTTTATTACGACATAGAGCCATAACAATAGAACAAATATATTGTGATTGAACGGTTTGGTGCGGTGAATGTTGTTATAAAGTTGATAAAAGTATGTATAATACGTTCTACATAAGGTAGGTAAAACAAAAAAAGATACACACGCATCGCGACGCATTTTGAGCTTGTAGATCGTCTATATTCATCAAAATATGAAATAGAGCCATAACAATAGAAAAAACTATATTGTGTTGAACTTACCACTGGTTTCCAATGATCTCTGGCTTGGCTGCCAGCCAACAGACCCGGCCTCGTCGCTGAAATCCGAGCTCCCTTCCCCGTCCGAGGTCTCGGCTGGGCGGGTGTCGATTTCGGGTTCTGGTACGTCCAGAACAGGTACAGAAACTAGCGATCGCTCGGGCGAGGTGAAGCAGTCTTTCACATGTCTCAACTCCTCCAGTACGTGCTCAGGTCCAGGGGGTAATGGCGGGGGTGATGACCGTGGAACTAGCGATAGCTCAGGCGCGGTGAAGCAGCCCTTGAAAGGCTTCAAATCCTCCAGTACGTGCTCAGGTCCAGGGGGTAATGGCGGGGGTGATGTTCGCGGGACTAGTGATCTCTCAGGCGCTGTGAAGCAGACCTTTACAGGTTCAACGTCCTCCTGTGAGTCCGGTACGTGCTCAGGTCGAGGGGGTGATGGTCGCGGCCGCGGAGCTACGAATGACATGCAGTCCTCCAGCCTCTTTTGGCGAGAATCGCTCGGTTGAACGGTCCTCTTGGGCCCAATATGTCGGGTCTTTTTGGTCCGTTTCCCTACCATCTTTTATTCTTTCTTTCTACTCTCTCACCTAAAATATAAAGGCACCTAGGCACCTCTCTCTACCTCGAAACCCTCCGACACTCCGGTCCACCTCCTCTCCCTCAACTATCTGTAGCTTACACTATAACTAAATATAAACTATAAACTAAATAAACTATAAACTAAATAAACTATAAAATAAACTCTACCTCAAATTACTCAAACTATAAACTAAACTAAACCTCAACAATTAGGCTACTCACTTTCTCTCTCAATCGCTCCTCTGTCTGTCTTGCTCTGTCTGTCTGTCTCTCTCTCTCTCTCTCGGTGTCTCTCTTGGTGTTGTTTGTTTGAATGCGCAAGACGGCACACTGGGGTTACAGGCTTCTTTGTACTTTTTGGTCTGATCATGTGACTTTTTGATCACATGACTTTTTTTGGAGGTTTTTTTTTTTGTAGAAGGACTATATGAAGACACCGGTTGCATAAGATTGCAATATAACTTAAACCACAAAAAAGACATAAGAACGCAGATCTGCGTTCTTGGCAGCCCACGGAATTATTTGAAAGAACGCAGATCTGCGTCCATGGCAGCCAATGTGTTAAAACAAATCTGCCAACAATGATTAGAAGGCGTAGTCCTTCAGCTTAAACAATACTGCAATTTAGCTTAGTTACATAAATAACGATAACACTAACACATATAAATAATAATATTGCCCCACATCGGACTTCGGTGATCGGTTCCAAAAAACCTGACCGGACCATCTCTAGTGACAGCATTCTGAATCCTGAAATGGACTTTTGGACTGACAATCAGGTATAACTGTAACGCTAACACCTAAACATAACCTCTAAATGTCAAACCTTAACCATGAATATGGTTCCTCACAATGTCTATTTCTCAAAGTCTACTATACTTGTGGGGACAGTACGTGCATGTGCATGAACATTATGCGTGTGCGTGCGTGCGTGCGTTTGTATGTGTGTGTGTGTGTGTGTGTGTGTGTGTGTGTGTGTGTGTCTCTCTGTGTGTGTGTGTGAGTGTGTGTGTGTGTGTGTGTGTGTGTGTGTGTGTGTGTGTGTGTGTGTGTGTGTGTGTGTGTGTGTGTGTGTGTGTGTGTGTGTGTGTGTGCGTGCGTGCGTGCGTGCGTGCGTGCGTGCGTGCGTGCGTGCGTGCGTGATGTGAGGTATAAATAACACAGTTATTTATACCTCACAATCCAATCTAATACAAATTCAGGCAACCCTACAATCAAACTTCAATAAACTTGAATCATGGCTCTCAGCTAATAGACTAATTATCAATAAAACCAAAACCAACACAATGCTTTTTGGGACGAATCACAAAATCAATTCTAATGCCATAAATCAATCCCTTACCATTACTTGTCTTGACAATACACACCTACACAGAGTTGATCATATCAAATACCTCGGTCTTTGGCTTGATTCAGAACTATCATTTAAATGCCACATTGACAATATTGTGAAGAAAATCAATTTCAGCTCTGGTGTGCTTTACCGGAACAGAAACTGTTTTACATTTTCAGCCAGAAAGAAAATTGTGCTTCAACTCACTCTACCTATCATGGATTATGCCGATGTTGTCTATCAAACTGCAACCAAAACTAACCTTCTTCCTCTCAACACAATTTATAACCGTCTATGTAGATTTGTTCTTGGTTGTCCATTTATGACTCACCACTGCACCCTTTATGAAAATCTCAACTTTCCATCTCCCACAGTGAGAAGACAGCAGCACTGGCTACAGTTCATTTTCAAATGTATTCATTTCAACTATCCACAGTATCTAAAACAGTATATGGAACCTTTCACCTCTACACATCAACTCAGACATTGTGCACAGATCTATTTTATAGTCCCAAAAGCATCTAACTCATCTGGCAAAAAATCCTTTACATTTAAAGCTCCCTCTGACTGGAACAATCTACCTGTTCACATTCGGTCAATAACATCTTTTAAACTGTTTAAAACTGCGCTGTCCTCTCACCTTGAGACTACCTGTTCATGCTTTGACTAATTATCACATTATACCTATTAACCAATGATCCATTTAAGTGATCTGTGTATTACTGTTGTAAGTGTTGTTGTTGTTGTGTTATTGTGGTATGTCCTGTTTTGTTTTGTTTTGTTTTGCCTGTTTGTTTTGTTTTGTTTTGTTGATGTTGTTTGAACTGTCTGTTAAATGTTGTGTCTAAATGTATGAAAAATGTATCTCTGTAATCTGTGGATCCCCTCGAAAACGAGATGGTACATCTCAAGGGGTTATTTCCAATAAAGAATTTCTATATATGGGATAACGAGGGCTGACAGACAGCATGTGAGAGGTGTGGTCGATGCTAATTGAAGAAGAGACACTTGTCTTACAAAGGAGAGATGTGCAACATCTCTGAGGCTAGACAGTTACACACACACACACACACACACACACACACACACACACTGCATGATAAAATGAGCCCACTTATTGTCTAGTGCATGCGTGCGTGCGTGCGTGCGTGCGTGCGTGCGTGCGTGTGTGTGTGTGTGGGCGGGTGGCAGAAGGCATGTGGACAGAATATTGTTGTCGCTCTCAGGTAGAAACCTTGTATGTCCAAGACCGGTACCTTTCAGGAAACATGGGACCATGTGTCCCATCGGATCCAATTGTAGTTATTATTACGTCACTAGCTCTTCTTTAATGCTTTTCTTTGATTAAACATTTATAAAACCAACAGAACACACTTAACCACATTAAACCTGTCTTCCCTATTTTGGGCATGACATCAGAGGTGAAAATTATAGCTTATAAACCCAGCATAAACATATAGGTGGTGTGTGTGCTCACAGACCGGGGAGAACGCGGTAAGTAGGTTGACCCACCCCCTGTATCTAGAAAACTGTACTCACATTTTATAAAATAATGGCTATAGCTAAAAACCTAAAATGACACGGTATGCGTTCTTGGATTGAACGGGTTGACACGGTGCAGCCACGCCTACAGCCTGAGCACCTTGCTTCCAGGATGCAGAAGAAAGGTTCTGATGTCAGACGCTGTGTGTCCAGGGAGCTGCTCTCACATGTCAGCTCCAGGGGACAGCTAGCCTGGGATCAATGCCATTTTCGGGTCGGGAGCGCGTCATCAGGCGGCCGTAACTCACGGCCGGAACCAAGGGTGCCGGTATCACCCAAAATAATTGCCAGCACTCAGAGGCATCATCATTTGAGAGCCTACCCAGTACCCAATAAAACACTTGATGCGGCGTAGTTTCGTTTATAGGAATAGTTGGTTTGGTATATCCATCCTTTATTCCAACTCGTAGCGAACAGGGGGAAGTTGGGGAACAAAAACAAAGCGGCTCCGAAAAAACAGAACCCGCACTTTTTAGTAGGCACGGCTTAGACTGTGACTGGATCACACGGTCATTTAGAAACGAATACCAGGCTTTCCTCCGAGGTGGCAAAGCTTTCCCTTATCTCTCTGCTCACATCTGCCTGATCCCCATTAACCGCTTGCTTCTGGGGGGTCCCTGGAACAACATATCTTGAGATGGGGAGGTCCGCAGCCAAATACATATCATTTCGGGGGTCCTTGACATGAAAAAAGTTTGAGAGCCACTGCTGTAAAGACATTCTTTGAATACCTGCACCCCCAAAAAATATTCTCTTTCATCAAGTCAGTTAATTTTAAGTGTCACGACCCCTGTACTCTCCTTCAAAATTACACCTATATTTAAGATTAAAAGCTATTACTCATATATGGGATAATTAAATTAAGGGGTTCAGGGCCACTGTGTGAATGGCTCTCATGAATAAATGTACGCTTATGTATTTGATAAAAAATGTACCACATCCACTTCCTTGAATATTAAACTCAGTGTTGGAAAGTAGCCTAACTAAATACATTTACTCAAGTACTGTACTTAAAATGGCACTATGAAACTTTGTTTTAATGAATAAAATCCAAGCTAATAGAAACTACAGCCTTTCTCTCTCTGGAGAGTTAGCATGCTGAAATAGAAGCCATTGTTCTTGCATTAATAAAATAAAATGTACAACAATTTAGTTTGAAACTTTCTACAGCCTTTCTCTGAGACACAACAAGTAGACAGAAGCGGCGCCATCTTGTAATGAGCATTTGTGAGGACCAATTATATGAAGATAGGTTGAAAAGGGGTGAAGTGCTCCCTTAAGTGGTTAATGATCTATAAGTATAGTCCAAAAATTATTGTGAAATTGGTATATCAATGAGTACTTCTAGTCTCTGTGCAGAAATCCTCTGTTGCACCAGACATCAGCAACGCAGGAGACTGATGTATTGTTGCTGTCGGGCAGAAACCTTGTATCTGCCAGGGTCAGTATATGCAGGCAGCTATGGGAGCTATTTATAGAGGCCTGACAATCCTAGTTGTCCAAAGGTACGTTCGCAGGCTTGATGTAAGATAGTGGTTGTCAAAGTTTATCAAATAAAAAAGGAGAAGAACAAAGTTAGGAATATAGGTTTAGGCATAGATTTACTGAGGTTACATAGGAATAAGGTTAGGTTTAGACGTAGTTTTACTGAGGTTACGTTCAGGCATAGTTTTACTGAGGTTACATACTGTAGGAATAAGGTTAGGTTTAGACATAGTTTTACTGAGGTTACGTTTAAGAATAAGGTTAGGTTTAGGCAGAGTTTTACTGAGGTTACGTTTAGGAATAAGGTTAGATTTAGACATAGTTTTACTGAGGTTACGTTTAAGAATAAGGTTAGGTTTAGAAGACATAGTTTTACTGAGGTTACGTTTAAGAATAAGGTTAGGTTTGGCATAGTTTTACTGAGGTTACGTTTAGGAATAAGGTTAGGTTTAGGCATGGTTTTACTGAGGTTACGTTTAGGAATAAGGTTAGGTTTAGATATAGTTTTACTGAGGTTACGTTTAGGAATAGGATTAGGTTTAGACATAGTTTTACTGAGGTTACGTTTAGGAATAAGGTTAGGTTTAGATATAGTTTTACTGAGGTTACGTTTAGGAATAGGATTAGGTTTAGACATAGTTTTACTGAGGTTACGTTTAGGAATAAGGTTAGGTTTAGGCATGGTTTTACTGAGTTTACGTTTAGGAATAAGGTTAGGTTTAGGCATAATGTTACTGAGGTTACGTTTAGGAATAAGGTTAGGTTTAGACATAGTTTTACTGAGTTTACGTTTAGGAATAAGGTTAGGTTTAGGCATAATGTTACTGAGGTTACGTTTAGGAATAAGTTTAGGTTTAGACATAGTTTTACTGAGTTTACGTTTAGGAATAAGGTTAGGTTTAGGCATAATGTTACTGAGGTTACGTTTAGGAATAAGGTTAGGTTTAGACATAGTTTTACTGAGGTTACGTTTCGGAATACCTGGTGGCGGCCGTTCCGAGGTCGCCGGATTTGACCCGGGGCGAGCGTGGTTTGGGGCGAGTGTTCATGTATTCCATCTCAGAGGCAAATATTACATGTTTTACTCCACTACATTTACTTGAAAACTTTAGTTGAAAGTTACTGTATAGATTTAGATTGTTATTATAAAACATATAACCAATTAAGGCCCTATTTTATACTTCTGTTCATTATTCCTTATGCAGAATAACGTATTTAACACCTTTTTCAACATTAAGAATATGTTATTCAGCATAATGAGTACTTTTACTTTTAATACTTTAAGTATTTTCTGATGCCAATCCTTTAGTATTTTTAATGAAGTCATTCTAGATTGTGGTATTGCCACTCAGGAGTATAGAGCGGCCGCTTGTAAACAGGAAGGTTCCCAGTTCAATCCCGGGCTCCCCTTGAGTTAGTGTCGAAGTGTCCTTGAGCAAGACGCTAAAACCTCTAACTGCACCTGACGAGCAGGTTGGTGCCTTGCATGGTTTCCTCCGCCATTGGTGTGTGAATGTGTGTGTGAATGTGTACAGTATGTGAATGGTTATAAAGCGCAATCATGTAAAGCGCCTTGGATAAAGGCGCTATATAAATGCACCGTTTACCATTTATTGTTACTTTTACTAATTTGAGTACTTCTCTTCTACCACTGGCCACCAGAGGCGCTGCTCTGCAACATTCTCACTTTTCATGCTCCATCGATCTTCTCACCACGACACTCTCTGAGCGTTCCCCGCATTGACCTTCTGGGCTGTGCTAATCCAGCCAATTAGCCCCCGATGAAGGCTGGGGCCTGAGGCGGGCATGCAGGACGGAGAACCAGACACACACACACACACACACACACACACACACACACACACACACACACACACACACACACACACACACACACACACACACACACACACACACACACACACCAAATGCCACCCCCCACCCCACCCACACACTCACACACACACACACACACACACACACACACACGCTCAGCACCACCATCACCCCGATTGGATTCCTCTAATGCTGGGCTAATGGGTCAATCAGCACCGCAGGACGTGACCAGACACCACCACCACCACCAACACACACACACACACACACACACACACACACACACACACACACACACACACACACACACACACACACACACACACACACACACACACACACACACACACACACACACACACACACACACACACACACACACACGTTAGAATCATAATACTTGTGAGGACATCCACATTTTAGGATGCCATTGAAAACAGCCGCAAATATAGGTGAAAAGCAGCCGGGAAAAAAATGCTGATCTACAAGCTCACAACTTGAGAGCTTGTAGATCGGGCAATTTTCCGGTGTGAGACATCGTCGCACAACTAACTAAGTATAAACTAGGGACAAACTCAAACCCTATAACCCCAAACCTAACTTTCTAAATGTCTACACTGACCCTAAACCCAACCTGAATGTTTCTCTTGCGCCGGAAGTTCGATGAAATACATGGCAGTGAATGGAGCCGGCTGGGCCAGCTCATGAACAAACACCATTTTTCAACGATTGCGACCTTTGTCACATGATCGGTTCAGGAATATAAAAGAAGACACATCACACGTTGTTTTCCAATCACTTGCTTTTCGATGTGCACAGTACATCATTTTATTGAGGCATCTAAACAGCGGCATGTATCGTTTCTGTGCCGGGGGTATCACAAGATTTGGTTGTCTCGCGATACTTGGCACATTCACAAACGTACTTTGAGATCTTT
>NC_139946.1:48943443-49010943 GCF_963454915.1 Gymnoscopelus microlampas | reverse complement strand
ATGACTTTTTTTCCCTATCGATTAGCCACCCCATGGAGACTTGAATTCATGGATATTGTTTAGTTTTTGTCGCATTCCTAAACCAATAGTTCGATGACTGGCAGCGGTTCCGGTAGGAGACACAAAAAGTCTCCTTTTTGTCTCCTACCGGAACCACTGGTCACCCCTGGAACAATCCACTAATCGATTGGTTTAGCATTTATAAAACACAGACACACTTTCACCGTCAAAATGTTATAAAATATAAATGTAAATGTAACAAAAATAAATACCCATGACATGATGTTACCACTTTCCCTTTCACTTGCAAAACAAACAAAGAAAGAAATAGCAGAAATAACCGATGCACAAGCTCAAAACTCTGCACCGCCATGCAACGCATTGTGCTTGTAAATAGATCGCCATTGTTTTGGCTGCTGTTGTGTTAACTGTCATACGACAGAGTATAGACCAATTATTTGTTTACTAACATTGAGCCTGGACGCACAGGTGATTGTTTCACGCAATCAATTCCCAACCTGTTTCGGGGTGCACTGGTTTCAGCACACCCCAACCCCCTCTTGTGTGTGTTGGCTAGTGAGACGCGTCCTAACGAGACCTGATATAATGGGTTTCGTTGCGCGCATACTGGCTGCACGCAGCCAGTATGACGTCGTCTGTTAAGGGGTCTATAGGGATTAATACAAATTAAAAACAAAAAAAAACATAAAACGTTTGACCCACTTTTTGATTTGAGCTAAAAAAAACATTATTTTACACTTTGGCTAATCAAAAATAGCCGATCTACAAGCTCATAGCGCGGCACCGAGTGCCGCGCTACGAGCTTGTAGATCTGCTATTTTTTAAAAATCGTGAAAATGTGTGCGAATCTTTGAATATATATTTTTTTTAAGTGAACATTTGTGACTCAAATCTTTGCTTCTCGGGGTCCCTGGAACAAAAATATTTTGAGGTGGGGGTCCACGGCCAAATGCATATCATTTTGGGGTCCTGGACATGAAAAAGTTTAAGAATCACTGATATAGAAACATGTTTTTTCAAAAACTGTTAAGATTTAGAAGACATTTCGTATAATCAGAACCTCAGGCCTTAATGGGTTAAATATGGAGATACAAGGTGTCTACACTGTGGTATGGCTGTGCAGTCTGGCCTTTGAGTATACTGTCTACTAAATCAATTGACCCTGATAGATTTGTTTACATTTGTTTGTTTGTTTGTGAGCCGCCTGCTATTGACCCTTTCTCTCTCCGTGAAACTAACTTCATAATGGCCCTGACTTCTTCTATCAGTCAAAAGTCACTGTGATGATGCCTGGTTTATACTTAGCAGTATTGTGGAAGGTAAGGAATAAGTACATTTACTCAAAACTGCATTATATAACATTCCTATTCTAACCTAGATTTGAACCTTGGACTCCTGCACCGAGTGCTGACATTTTTTAATCACTTAGAGCCTGCCTGCTTGCTCAGGGGAGAAATAAAGTCAAATCATAAACAGGATCGTGTCACGGGTCGTGTCCAACCACACAGGATCTTAATGTCTCAATAGAAGAGCAGGCAGACCAAATACAACCACCCCCAATTGTATAAGTTGTATTGTATTAACATACACAACTATACAGATTGGACAAAATAGCATCGAGACCTGAAACCGATTCTACATGTCTCCTGAATCCCAACAGTTTTCTGAAAAACGTGTTTCTATATCAGTGGTGCTCAATCTTTTTCATGTCAAGGACCCCCAAAATGATATGTATTTGGCCGCGGACCCCCATCAAAATATTTTGTTCCAGGGACCCCCCAGAAGCAAAGATCTGAGTTAAAAATTTTCACTTTAAAAATATATATATTCAGAAGATTTACACACATTTTCACGAATTTTCAAAAATAGCAGATCTACAAGCTCATAGCGCGGCACTCGGTGCCGCGCTATGAGCTTGTATATCTGCTATTTTTGAATAGCCCAAAGTGTAAAATAATGCTTTTTAGCTCAAATCTAAAAATGACACAGTTCCAGGTTCTTAATGGGTTAAGAACACTGTGGTAAGTGCAATACTTGAGTACATGTAATTAGTTACTTTCCACCACGGCACGACACGTTTGCACAACCAACTATGAATCAGGCTAGACATCAGCATCTTGTATGAAACACTGCAGGTAGCTAATTTAAACGGTTACGGATGAAATGACATCAATCTCGGGTTCCAGAGCGGTCGGCTCCAGCAGTTGCCTGGCTAGGATTTTTAAATTAATTTGAGACCTCAGGCAGCATTTCAAAGTGTAGGTATAAAACTGAAGGTGACCGTTTGTTCACTGAGAACAACCTAAAGACATTTATTCTGCCAGAAACCTTTCTACGTACCTTACCTTACGTACTGTGCTACTCCACCTCAAACCTCTTGTTCTTATCGGCTCGCTCTAATAGCGGACGTCTTTTTAGATGACATTGATTATTGTCTCCGCCAGGCCGAAAGGCATGGCCGAGAGACTATGTTTTGCACTCCGTCCGTCCGTGTGCCACCAGGGGGCTGATTTTTGCAAAATAATTTTTTTGACAGTACTCCTACAGATTTTGTCCAAACCTCACACAAATCGGTAAACACTATCTCTATAGTCATTAAACCAAACTTGTTCAGATTTTTCATATTCCATCCTGATTGGCTTAAGATTGGACTCAAAACTTTGCAGGAGTGCTCTGCTCTGAACAAAATGCCTCAAATCATGAACACAGAATGTAATTTTCGTGAAATTCTGCACGCACACTCCCATGAGGCCGAGGAATACATGCCACTTAACAATTTTCAAATCAGCCTCATGGTGGCGCTATAACAGGCCGATTTCTGTTTTTACCCATAACAACACCGATCTGTGTAAAACGTTGTACGTGCCTAGAGGCCAAGGAAAAACCTTTAACACATTGGGTGCCAAAACCGCATATATACACTTCTTTTCAAAAACTGACGTCAAGTGCCAAAACCGTATATACGTTTTTTGAAAAAAAGATTTTTTTTATTTTTTTTCCTTCACAGCACCAGGAGGTATCATTTTTCGAAGATTTAGACTTTAATCCACTTCCTGGTTAACTTATGACTTCAAAAGCCTGTATCTCTGCTCCTGTGTACTTTTTTTACAATGTATTTTTGACTATTTTCAACTGGCTGCAAATATGGAACGGATTACCGAATGTTTTGAATTTTTTCCCCCCGATTGTACGAGACCTCTATGTGTGTAATGAGGGGATCACCGTGAGGACGGTGATCACTGAAAATATTTTGTGACTACTTGAAAAAGGTTAAAAAATGGTTAAAAATCCACGCACTCAACGTACACTTTTTAAATAAAACTCTGGCACCCCTTTTCACATCTGCCTTTTATAGCGCCACCAGGAGGCCGACTTATGTAAAACAAATGTTTCGGTATTACTTATTCAAAATGTCACGCAAATCGGTACACATGATCTCATGATCTTTTGAAAATAGCCGATCTACAAGCTCACAAGCTTGTAGATCTGCTATTTTGTAATAATAATAATAATCTAACTCAATGTAGCAGGGCTATGTAAAGCAATGACTATGCCACCCACACATATAGGAGTGAGGGATCCTTTAAACACATCAACCATATACTGTATATAATGTATATAGAGATATATAGGACTGAACAAGGTAAGGTTCCTCAGTAAGGTACGGGTTCAGAATGAACAGAACCAGAGGCTGATGTATCAAATGTGTCAAGTTTATTCAAACAGTTTGTATAAAAAATAGTCAGGTTAAAATACAGAAAGGAAGAAAGCGGTTAGTATTACTGGGAGTTCTGCAAAGGGACTAAACCCAAAAGGCAAAGGGGCAATAAGGGTAAGGGTTTCGGGGCCTCTAAAGCAAATATACCGAAATTAAACAAATCAAATCCAAATAATGCAAAACCAAAAGCAAATAAAGTAAATAAGCAAATCAACACAAAATACAAATATGCAAAACCGAAATCAAAATCATGCAATTAATGGCCCAGTATAGTTCTGTCCTCAGGTCAACCCTATTGCACACAGTCCAATAGACGGGTTTCATGTTTGTAAACATTGAGAGGATATGACCGCGCAGAGGAGGGGGTAAGCCTATGGGTGCGTTTGGAAATTACGCACCGGAGCACACTCGCCTATTAGTTTGTATTGGCCAGTGCGCTCACTGCCGCTCAGGGCTGTATTTTCGAACGCGCCTTTCCCCCAGGCATGCGCAGATTGCGCATTCTGCTCTGTGATGACGTCGCGCGGAAATCCGTCTATAGCAAAAAAACAGTCTAAACAGTGTATATGGCACGGTGGGAAAAACAGTGATGGTTAGTTCAGATCCTACAAAAAAATAAAATAAAGCATTAGACCAACCCTCCAACAATACATCCCAGACATTAGGCCCCTATAGCAAGATGACAAAATACAGCAAAATAACAAACATACCCAATGAGTCAATATATGCTCATGGCTCCCATTGATATAGGCCTGCACAGCCACAGGGTACTGCTGCTCAAAGGACCTGGAGGCTTCTGGAAATACAGATATATATTAGTATAATTAACAACAGGCCTAATAGTGTCAGCCTATCTAAACTCTTATATATATACTATTGCTACAATGAGTTATAAAAACCTTGTCATTTGTTTCAGATAGTCTTACCGAGAATTAGTCTGTACCCCTCATGCCTCCAGGTCTCTCTCACAAACACTCAAGCCAGGTTTCTGGCTAGACAGGAGGCCACAAACCTGGCCACCCCTCTTTATGCACTTTCCTTAAAGGGCCAGTGCTACATCTACAAAGTAACTACTAACTAGTAGTAAAAGTACAGTATTTGCCTCCGAGATGTAGTGGAGTAGAGGGAAAAGTACAGAAACTTGGAAATAATCCAGTAAAGTAAAAAATACCTCAAAATTGTACTTAAGTACAGTACCTGAGTAAATGTACTTAGTTACTTTACACCACTGGGTACCACAGCATGGAAGGCAGTATTTGTGATTCTATGTAGCTCCAAGGAAATGAAGTGTTTTTGACCCAAAACCTTAGCTGTCGTCTTTCCTCCAACTGAGCCTTTGTTACATCGTGGATATTTTATTGTATTTGTTGTAGAGCGAAAACATAAGGGGGCCTAGTAGAGAGCCCCTGCGGTACTCCGCTCAACTAAGTGCATAGGTCTTGAGTGGTTTATGTTTGATATGGAAAGGTAATATTGAATTCTATTTTCTAAACTACTTGAAAGTTTTCATGAGGTTCTGTGGCTCTTGCTTTTTTTGTCCGTGGCATACAGTGCTCCTTTGTTGTGTGTAGACAACAAGCAGTGGTGGAAAGTAAAGTAGATTTATTCAAGTGCAGTGATGGCAGAAGTACTCGTGTTGTTTTACTTAAGTAAAAGCATCAATACCCTATTGAAGAAATAGTCTGTTACGAGTACAAGGTCGGTATTTATAATGTATTTGGGTAAAAGTACAAAAGTATTGGCATCGAAATGTACTTAAAGTACCAAAAGTAAAAGTACTCATTATGCAGAAGGTCCCATTTCACAAGTTTTCAAATGAATAAAATGTAGGCCTGTAAAATCCTTTGAAAATAGCAGATCTACAAGCTCATAACGCGTCGCTTTGCGACGCGTTGTGAGCTTGTAGATCGGCTATTTTCAAATTGACTAAATGTATATAGGGCTGAAGTGGTTAATGTGCAGTATGTTTTGTAATAATAATCAAAATGTACAAAGTAACTAGTAACTAAAGTTTTCAAATAATTGTAGTGGAGTAAAAGTACAATATTTGCCACTGAGATTTAGTGGAGTAGAAGTAAAATAACTGAGAATTGGAAATACTAAAGTAAAGATACCTCCAAAATAGTACTTAAGTTCAATACTTGAGTAAATGTACTTAGTTACTTTACACCACTGAGTTTGTCCTTCTGCATCCTGGATGTCGCTGACAGTCTCTTCATTTACAAGGGTCTGCACTAGTCTCATCACCTGAAACTGGATCAATTGGTCTCTATAGGGGCATTTACTGTAGGGTATAATACTTGAGGATGCATTACATACAGTAAGGACTGCACCTGCTTTGTCTAGCCCTTATGTGTCTGCATTATGATGTTTTTGTTGTTGTTTGTTATATTGCCCTTCATTTAAAATGGTATTGTTTTTTGTGTATGATGTGATCATGTTGAACTCAGGGTGTCCTTGAAAAGGAGAGCTTGCTCTCAATGGTCTGCTATGAATAAATTAAAGTCAAAAAATACATTATAATTTAAAAAAATCTCCTCCTTCCTATCTGTCCACCGGATAAAAAATCTTTTCAGAGATTTAAATCTGGGACAGAGAAACATGGCGACCTTAGTGAGTATAGGAGATCATCTCCCTGTCTGTGCACACTTCTCCTCACATCCAGTGGTGGAAGAAGTACTCACATTTCTTACTTAAGTAAAAGTATCAATACTGCAATATTACTGTTACTGTACGTAAAAGCCTGGAATGAAAAAATGACTTGAGTAAAAGTACACAAGTATTCTATCAAAATGTGCTTAAAGTACCAAAAGTAGAAAGTACTCATCAAGTTTTCAAATGTATAAAAATCTTTTGAAAATAGCAGATCTACAAGCTCACAATGTGTCGCATCGCGACGCATTGTGAGGTTGTAGATCTGCTATTTTCAAAAGGTCGAAATGTATGTTTTGTAATAGTAATCAAAATCTACAAAGTAACTAGTAACTAAAATTGCAAAATAATTGTAGTGGAGTAAAAGGAAAATATTTGCCTCTGAGATATAGTGGAGTAGAAGTAAAAGCACTGACAATTGGAACTACTCCAGTAAAGTAAAAGTACCTCAAAATTGTACTTAAGTAGGCCTACAGTACTTGAGTTAATGTACTTAGTTACTTTACACCAACTGCTCACTGCTCACGTCCAAATACTGCAGCTCAGACACAGAGTTTAGTCTCAATATTAGATCGGGGACTTTGTTGGCATGGTTCACTGACTAACAGTTATTTGTCCAACCTCCTGGGAGCCAGATGATTGTGTTCTGGGGCCCTATGACTTATTCCTTCAAAACAGGTACAAGATTTATTTTAGTTTTTTAAAGGGAAATGCTTTTGGAAAAATAAGAAATGAATGCCCTTATGTATGTCTCCAGTTGGAGTACTTCCTCTTGAAACTCTCACTTTAGAAGTCGTGAGAGAATGATATTTTTGCCAGACAATTTCAGCTCTCTGTTTTGCATCCAACCCACATTTTTTTCTCTCAGATAACAGGAACTTAAAACATGTGACGCCACTGTATAATTACAGGCTATGGCTTTAAGAATGGCTCACAAATTAAAGGTTGTATTATCCACCCCCAATACAAATGTTTCCTCTTCTCCACAACATGATCTCGTAACGCCAGCTGTTGGTCAAGGTATAAAAGATGACACAAGTCGTCTTATAACCTGTTGCACATCGTCACTGTCAGGCAGAAACCTTGTATCTCCATATTTCTTTTCTTTTTTTTTTTCGTAAATAAATGACCGACTTCATCGGTTACATGGCGGCTTTCCGACATGTCGCCTTTCCGACGTTAACGAACCCTATACCTAAACCTCACCCTAACCCTAACCGCACGCGGAAGCCACTAGTCGGAGTGGCGAGATGTCGGCGTGGAAGACGGTTACCGACTTCATCATACTACAGAAGGCCTATCACACACTAGCAACGGTTTGCTATTTTTGAACGTGAAAGTGGTTCAGAGTGTCTGTTTTATACACATCGAACCATTGAGAAGTACAATATGTTGAGGTATTTTTTTTACTTTCTTCAGTATTTACAATTTTCAATACTTTTACTTCTACTCCACTGCATCTCAGAGGAAAATATTGTACTTTAACTCCACTACAATTATATTAACTTTTAATTAAGTTAAAAATGTGAGTCTTTTTCCACCACTGCTATAAACATGCAACATTTCTGAGTGCGTGTGTGTCCCTCCGTCTGTCTACCGGTATATACATGCCTTTTGATAGGCATGTACAGAATATATACTGTAATATGAGTTAATTTCAGTTTTTGGAATGCCGAAAACTTGTACATCTCTCCGGCGAGAGAATGCGTGTGATCCCATTGGTTCACCGATCTGTCCGTCAGCCCCCGCCCCGTCAACACAACATTACGAGCGTCGCCCACTGCACTCTGGTTGGTTGGGGAAATGAAACACTTCCTATATCGGGTACACCGACGCGCTGGTCCAGGCTTTTATTTTTTAGCAAAACTGAAAAATAAAAGCCTGGAGATCGAGGCTACTCCCACACTGTAGGGGGCCGTCTGGGGCGTCTTGGTGTGCAACAGAGGGAGTTATGCCCCAGGAAACGTTTAAATAGTAAAACATTGTCGCCTGTTGGGTGAAAACTTTGTATGTAAAAAAAAACACGTTACTTTTCAGCAAATGAAAAGAAAGAACCATGTATTCCAATGGCTCCAGTGTAGTTATTATATTAACTCAGATCAGGTTTTACTGCAGTCTGGGATCCCATTCGGTAAATTTGGCTTCTGTGTTCATTCCTACTAACAACACCATGTTTAACCCCTTAAATCGGGGAATGCATCTGTGTGTCATTTTAGATTTTAGCTACAGTATAACCATTATTGTATACTTTGGCTATTCACAAATAGCAGATATAAAAGCTCATAGCGCAGCACTTGGTGCCTTGAGCTTGTATATCTGCTATTTTTTTTAAATCTCCGCCCCCCCACCACCCAGAAGCAAAGATTTGAGTTACACATGTTCGCTTAAAAACAAATGATATTCAAAGATCTGCACACATTTTCACGATTTTTCAAAAATAGCAGATCTACAATCTCATAGCGCGGCACTCGGTGCCGCGCTATGGGCTTGTATATCTGCTATTTTTGAATATCCAAATAAATCAAAAAAATGATACAGATACTTTCCCGGTCTTAAAGGGGTAAGGCAGTGGTGCTGATATATTCTGCTGAATATGTCTTGAGAGATTAGTTTGACTAAGAATACAGGGTTTAATTGGTCAAAGCAACACTCAGGATTTGACAGTGTAATGTAAGTACGCAGGGATTCATTAATAGGACTATAATTAACACCTTGGCCACTGGTGCCGCATTAGGAACTAGATTGCTTACAATAACGGCTAATGAAGCATTCGGTAATAACGAGCTCCATTGTCATTTGGGCGGAATAATAGGAACCAATCATTAGCCAATAATGTGACACACCATACCTCCTGGAAAACTAATAACTTACTCTAATAACTACTAATGAATTACTGATCGCATCGACACGGAACATAATTAGCTCTTTTGCCATAGCGTTCCCAACAGGTTTTAGTTGCTAAGGAGAAGGAGGGGGGAAAAAAGAGAAGAAAATAAAATATGTAATTGCTTTTCGATCTCATAACTCCATCTCGTGAATCGACCGCCACCCCGCCTCTCGTTACTTAGAATGATAGCTTTGTTAGCTTTATTGATGCAGTGGTCTGTTTTTAGGTGTGTGCGTGCGCACGCACGCACGCACGCACGCACGCACGCACGCACGCACGCACGCACGCACGCACACACATACACACACACACACCCCCCCACCTACGCCACATGTAGGCGTATATACATGCTGACAAAATACACAAATATATAGCTACTGAAAAGCATAAGGCCCACACATGTGTGGACACACACACACAACTCACTCTTACACGTGCATTCCCAACCGCTCACACACACACACACACACACACACACACACACACACACACACACACACACACACACACACACACACACACGCGCGCGCGCGTGCATGCGTGCGTGAGTGTACTTATATTACCGCACTTGTAAGGACCCATGTCCCCACAACTATAGTGGAATTCGATAAAACAGACATTGTGGGGACAATTTCCCTGGTCCTCACAAAGAAAAATGGTTGTTTTAAATAACGTTATAGAGTGAGGATTACACATAGGATTCAGGTTGTTGTTAAACATTTAGAGGTCAGGTAGCCTATAGGGGTTAGAGTTAGAGCTATATGTGATTTATGGTAAACTCAGGTGCTACAAACCTGAAAATACAAGCTTGGAGCTTGTAGATCAGCTATTTTGGGTTGTATTTTCTGCTAAGTTCGATTCTAAAACGATGATGTCCTCAGAAGTATAGTAATATGAACGTGTGCGTGCGTGCGTGCGTGCGTGCGTGCGTGCGTGCGTGCGTGCGTGCGTGTGTGTGTGTGTGTTTGTGTTTGACAGAGAGTCATTCCATCTATCAATCACACCTCGGCCCCGGAGCGCCGGAGCAAAGCAAGTACCTCTGAATAGAAGATTAAATGACTGTACTTCTGTGTGCTGGTCTCCACCGCAAAGACCTGGACTGAACCATTAAATGGCTCTATTTCTGTGTGCTGGTCTCCACTGTAAAGACCTGGACTGAACCATTAAATGGCTCTATTTCTGTGTACTGATCTCCACTGTAAAGACAAGTGGTGGAAGAAGTACCCAGTTATTTCACTTAAGTAAAAGTAGCAATACCACAATATAAAATAGAATGTAATACAAATAAAAAATGTTATTTGAGTAAAAATACAAAAGTATTGGCATCAAAATATACTTAAAGTAAAAGTACTAAAATGTTTGAAAATAGCAGATCTACAAGCTCAATTGTGAGCTTGTAGATCGGCTATTTTCAAATAGCCTATGTATGAAATAGGGCTAAAGTGGTTAAGGTATGTTTTATAATATAATCATTTATATATGCAAAGTAACTACTAACTAAAGTCTTCAAATAATTGTAATGGAGTAAAAGTAGAATATTTGCCTCCGAGATGTAGTGGAGTAGAAGTAAAAGTATTGGAAATTGGAAATACTCCAGTAAAGTAAAAATCACACCCAGTGTGAAGTGAACGGTGCTATTTATGAGCAAAGTTTTAAGTTAATTTCATCATGTGTCCCGCTAGCCAATCACAGCACGTCCTGCAAAGACAAGTATTCAGACCCTTTGCTGTGACACTTTGCACCGCCCTGTGCTCAAAAACAACAGTGGTCATCACAGTGATGGAAGCTCACTTAAAAAAAAAGAAGTAATTTCTTTGAAGTGAGTGGTGAGTTATTAATTTCATCATGCGTCTCGCTAGCCAATCACAGTACGTCACAGCCAATCAGCCAATCACAGTACAGAAAGAGACGGAGGAGCTTATTCAGGGAGTTCAACGTTTTTTTCCAGACCAAGGACCCCTTAGCTGAGATAGAGAGATGAAGTAGGGACCCCCACTACTGCATAAAATTGTGTTGCAGATTAAACTTTTTCCTAGATGTAATAGATGGCTTCATAGACTTGTTTGATAGCACTATCATTAGTGTTGTGTGGAAAAAAAAATATGAAAAAGTTAATGAAACATGTTTATCTCTTGTTGAGTTCATGTTAATGCATTTTCAGAATGTTTTACCAATTACAGTACAGTAAACCTCTTTGTCGAAAACAGCAGATCTATGAGATGGATTGTGAGCTTGTAGATCTGCAGTTCTTTTGGCTAATGTTCCCCATAGAATAGAGATGCTAGGGTTAGAGTGGTGAAAGAAAAATTAAGAGGAAAAAAAGGCTTTAAGCGGGGTTCTAAATGGACACTTACAAGTCTGTAACTCTAACAGTATACAGATGGAACCAAATGGACCCGTTAGGTTCCATTTGGATCCATGGGTTTACAAGTTTGAGAACCACTAGCTTAGATGTTGTTGAAGGAGGCGATATCTACGATCTGGAGGAAGTCTTTGAACTTGTCAATCTCGTTCTCCACTGCCCTAGGGTTCCCGGACCCCCTGTTGAAGACCCATGGCGGCCTAGAGCTTGTTGAAGTAGGCGACGTCTAGGTTATGTCTTAGAGCTTGTTGAAGCAGGCGACGTCTACACTCTGGACGAAGTCTTCGAACTTGGTGATCTCGTCCTCCAGCATGTCGGTGCCCACCTTCTCGTCCTCGACCACGCAGCCGATCTGCAGCTTCTTGATGCCGTAGCCCACCTCCACCAGCTTGGATACCCCCCACAGGAGCCCATCGGCCGCAACCGAGCGCACGCAGCGCTCCACCTCCGCCATGTCCGTCTCATCGTCCCAGGGCTTGACGTCCAGCACGATCGTGGACTTGGCCACGATTTGGGGTTTCTCGACAACCTTCTGCTTGAGGGGCTCCACGGTTTCAGGTTTTTTGGCGCTATCGTCGTCGCCAAACAGGTCGATTTCATCGTCGTCCTCGCCGTCGTCATCATCGTTGCCTTTTTCTACCTGATGGAGGTCCTCCTGGGCAGAATTGATGAGCATCTTCTCGATCCTCTTCAGCGTGGCGAGTATCTCCATGCTGTTCTTCTCCAGCACGGCCAATTTGGCCAAATCTTGAGGCTGGGCGCTCATGTTTGATGCGTTGATTACAGTGGTTTAATTGCCTTTGAGTTGCTGAGTGCTTGAATGTGATGGTCGAACAGCCAGGTAGGGGGTGACGCAAAGCTTTTATAGGCTCCCGAAGATGTCATCATGACGTATTACTTTAATTTGGGGGTCTATGACATGGAAAAGTTTGAGAAACAGTGTCCTAGCCCTATTTCCCCTAACTCCCTCTCAAAAGGCCTTGCCTTTGGCCAAGCCATAATTGTAAATAAAAAGTGGTTCTTACAAGTTTTTCTACAAATCCTAAGTGGACGAAAGTGACGTGTTTTGGGATGACGTCACATCCGTCCATTCCTTCATCAGAAGATGCGTCGCCATGTAAATTGTGAGTAAAAGTACTCACAATGCGTCGTGATGTGACGCATTGTGAGTACTTTTACTTAATTTTGGTACTTTAAGTACATTTTTATACCAATACTATTGTACTTTTACTCAAATATATTTAGAATTCCGGAGTTTTACTTGTAAGGGAGTATTTCTACTGTATATTTCTACATTGCAGTATTGATACTTTTACGCAAGTAAAAGTATACTGCAGCTTAAAACTGTCACGAACGAGCGAAAACCAACCAATGGGCTCGACTCACGAGCTTGCGCACAAGCTTGTGCACCGGGTTGCGCATGGAGGTAACGCAAAACGCTTCACCTCTGTGAAGCAAAGCGTGTCACAGAAGCCCCAAATAGGCCCAGGACGTTCTTGCAGCCGAGCGGCGTTATGGAGATCTCCCCGACATCCTCCAGACCGGGGACAGAGAAAGGCGGCAGCGCGTTCTCTGACGTCACTCTGTGACATCACAAGCTCATGGACGTCACCATATATGGCTTATTTTTATTCCGGTTATGTTGGAAATAGCCTACTTTAACTCCATATGGTTGCAGGAGAGAGTCAGGTAACATGTAGTCCAGTTCTATATGTCCAAAAAAGAAGGTTCGTTCAAATTTTCGGGGGATTAGGAAAACTATACATTTTTGGAATCTTCAGAGTATAACAAATCAGAAAATCCATGATTCCATTTGCGCAGAAGCCAATATGGTGGCCATCTTGGATTTTGAAAAATGGCAACCTTTGAATATTAGTTTTTCAATATCTCGACTTCTAGATTACATAGGATCTGGATTCTAGTGGCTAAGTCTACATTTTTAGGGTCAGGAAATCCAATGGTGATAATAACAAACATTTAAAAATGATCAATGGCACAGATTTGGGTCATAATCCTTGATTTCTGGGGGAAAATTGAAAAATGTAATATTTGTTTTTCCACTATTTTGACCTCTAGATTACATAGGATCATGATTCAAGTGGTTAAATCTACATTTTTCAGGAAATCCAATGGTGCTAATTAAAATCAGTGATCAATAGCACATATTTACATAACAATCTAGAATTGTAATATATGATTATCTGAAGAGACAGAGATAGATGATTTCTCTCATTGACACAAGGTTACGTCATTTATTTACACAAACACAAACTAGACCAGTCTATACTGTACATCATCCTCACTATCATCATCAGCTGGCCGTCCTTGTCCTTGTAGTAGCCATAGTTGAGTGGGTCAAGGAACTCCTGCTGACAATGTGTGCCTGACTCCACACTCTGCCCTGGATATGGACTCTTAGGACATACTGCTTGAGAGCACCAAGAGTGGGTGGAAGCTTGTCCCCTTCTGCCATGTGTTTGCAGAATAGATGCCATCTCAGCTCAGGGATGTTTTTGATTTTTGATTTTGATCCCCTTTGGTAAGTATGCAGTGCATACAAACTTAGTTACTGCAGTTAGTAGATCCTCTGACACATCACTGGTTTGAGAAAGCATCTTCAGAGCCTCGAGGACATCATCACCAGCTTTGAGGTAGCTGTTCCACCAGGTAGGTTTGCCTATCCTAGACAATCTCCCAGTGTTGTCTGCTCCTGTAAAGGCATGAAATGCCGGGCAAAGCTTTTGCTCGATCTGCACCCAGAATTTTCCATATTGGTGCCACTTCCAAAATCCCAGAAGACTGTCAAGATACATTGGCTAATGACAGCAATGATGATAGTGAGTGATATTCTGCAAACACAAGGTAGAAGGGGACAAGCTTCCACCCACCCTTGGTGCTCTCAAGCAGCATGTCCTAAGAGTCCACATTGCTCAGCAGGAGTTCCTTGACCCACTCAACAATGGCTACTACAAGGACAAGGACGGCCAGCTGAAACCAGTTACAACTGAGTCCCTCCCAGCACCAGAGGCAATCATTGAGATGGTCAGATGTCACTGTAAAGCAGACTGTTCTTCACTTAGATGTTCGTGCAGATCAGTGGGGCTACCCTGTACAGAGCTATGTCAGTGTACTGCTGACTGCCAAAATGATGAAGACTGTCAAGATACATTGGCTAGTGACAGCAATGATGATAGTGAGGATGATGATACATTGGCTAGTGACAGCAATGATGATAGTGAGGATGATGTATAGACTGGTCTAGTTTGTGTTTGTGTAAATAAATGACGCAACCTTGTGTCAATGATAGAAATCATCTGTCTCTGTCTCTTCAGATAATCATATATTACAATTCTAGATTGTTATGTAAATATGTGCTATTGATCACTGATTTTAATTAGCACCATTGTATTTCTTGAAAAATGTCGATTTAACCACTTGAATCATGATCCTATTTAATCTAGAAGTCAAAATAGTGGAAAAACGAATATTACATTTTTCATTTTTTCCCCCAAAATCAAGGATTATGACCCAAATCTGTGCCATTGATCATTTGTAAATGTTGTTAATTAGCACCATTGGTTTTCCTGACCCTAAAAATGTAGATTTAGCCACTAGAATCCAGATCCTATGTAATCTAGAAGTCGAGATATTGAAAAACGAATATTCAAAGGTCGCCATTTTTCAAAATGCTTCTGCGCAAATGGAATCATGGATTTTCTGATTTGTTATACTCTGAAGATTCCAAAAATGTATAGTTTTCCTAATCCCCCGAAAATTTTAACGAAATTACATATAGAACTGGACTAATGCAGGCAAACGTTAAAACGCTGAAGTCAATAGAGTTGTCTCACATGAACTGGAGGTTTATTTGTTACAGACCTGAAACCTGGGGTCACCACCATGACACCTTATGGTGGACATTTTCTCAATATCAGATTTTTGACACGGACATACACAATATATGGTCAATAATTTTACCAGAAACCATACACAGTGGATAGGGAAGGCTAGTATTTGACTATTAACTATTATAGGTTATTTGTTTTAATGACTAGGGAAAACAACCTCATTATGTAAACAACAGTAATTATGGTTGTAAACAGTAATGCACAGTTAAATCAAGCAACACAGTAAAGGCACTGTAAGCTGACAGAGCATATCAGAACATTGGCTGACGGTGGTCAGAAATGTACTAGCAGCAATTGAATCGATCGAAGTGTTTTGTCTGTCTGTCTGTCTGTCTGTGACAGTCTGTCTGTCTGGCATGCGGCTCGCGCACCCCTTGGGTCACAATAGCGCTGGCCATGGTTCTGAAACACATATTGTACATTGAACAGCAACATTAATGGGTCTACTATAGCAAAGGCATGTACAGTATATGCACATTAGCCAGCAGTACATTTACACATTGTTAAATTAAAGTAGACTATTAATGTGTTAATAACATCAGTGTCCTACCTATTATGAAGAACACTTGGAGACTGGGATGTCAGCCACTGTATACTGGCAGGTAGCAATCATGAGGCAGGCGTCGATACAAATCAAATCAAATCAAATCAAATCAAACTTTATTTATATAGCACATTTACAACAATCAAGATTGACCAAAGTGCTGTACATGGAGGGTAACAACAGAAACAGGCCTGTACAACAACATAGTTACAGGACAAATCAATAAGAAAAGAAAACATATGAAACAAGGTAAACGACAAAAGATTAAACAACGTTAAAAGCTAGAGAAAATAAGTTAGTTTTGAGGCGGGATTTAAGACAAAATCTCCTTATCGGACAGCAGCACGTACTACTGCCTCTGAAGCCTCAGTTTGCCTTGTCGAATAAAACAGCAGCATGAACTTTATCTAAACAAAACAAACACACGTGGGGACAATTGAAGATGTATTAAAGACATAGTTCAATGTTGAAAATCAGTGGCATTTCCCTTTAATTGCGAGATGAGAGTAAATGTCCCTATAGTCAACGTAATAGTCACATAAGTAGAGTGCAAATAAAACAGTTCATTGCTTCCAAGAAACTAGGATACCAAGTGTACCCTATCAAACTACTGTACAACTACAATACAATGTTAGAGGGTGTGATCGAATGCAGGCCACTGCATATCCACGATTAAATGAAGACATTGATTTCAGTCCTTTACTGCAGGTGTCCCAATGTATGGTCCACTGCTTCTTTTATTGTATTATTTTCTGTTCTGATGTGTATATTTTTTCTTTCACATTTATATATTTCTGCTTTTTCATTTCTTTAGCTATATACAATATTTTTTGTCACTCCTGTTCATGTTTGTTTTTACGTTCATACAGTAAATTTCATCCGTCTTGTACAGCCATCTAGTGGTACATCTCTGTACTTGTCAACTGTGTCTGACTTCCTCCCCAGTTTGCAGTCTGTATGTAAGTATAGAGCACTGAAGTCTGACGTAATTTACGCATCCTACCTGGGTCGCGTTGTTTTCCCCGCATTCTGAATTCCCACAGACGTGTTTAATTTCGTGTCAAATAAGAACTGTGTTCCAAAAATGATCCTGGCGGTTTGACTCAAATGGATATGAAGCATATTTTTTTATTTAATTTTTTATTTCTATCATCAAATGGCCATCTAACAAAGTCTTTTTTAATTTTTCACCAGCAGAGAGCCTCAGTCTTTTCCTTTGTTAAACATTAAACCTAGTTCACTCCCATTCTAATGCAAATGTCACACTCACAGAGGCGGTCACAAGTGACGTCACTGACAGTGGCGACAGTCAGCCAATTGTGGTACGGCATGACTCATGTCATACCGTGATTGGCTGACCACAATTCAAAAAACAATTCAGCTCGATCAACATTATTAAGGCCTGACTGCACTGTGTGTCCGTGACGTCTCAGCCGATCGCATATGCAGCGCTTACACAGTTTGCAGGTGTCTGACATAAAAAGTATAAAAGTATAAAAGCTCAGCAGCTGTCATCCTCTGATCTTTCCTGTCCAACTACTTAAGTTAAAGCTATATTGAAAAGTATATTTTCTGTAGACTCTCCTGTCTAGCCAGGCATTAGCCCTGGAGAGATAGATGCTACAGGCTATGAGGATGCCTTTGTGTCATCCTGTAGTAGCCGGAGGCAGTGGCCATTCTAACTCACTCACTTAATGGGGAGTTCTCCCCATGAGAAACGGACTGGAGACTTCAACTCCCACCATGTCTACAAACCCCAGCAGTCAAGGCCCCATGTTCCCCAGCAGTCAAAGCCACATGAGCCTGTCTACAAGCCCCAGCAGTCAAGGCCACATGAGCCTGTCTACAAGCCCCAGCAGTTAAGGCCACATGAGCCCGTCTACAAGCCCCAGCAGTCAAGGCCACATGAGCCTGTCTACAAGCCCCAGCAGTCAAGGCCACATGAGCCTGTCTACAAGCCCCAGCAGTCAAGGCCACATGAGCCTGTCTACAAGCCCCAGCAGTCAAGGCCCCAGCTTCCCCAGCGGTCAGGCTACCAGCCCCACCCGGTATCGTATGGCACCAAGCCCCAGCAGCTAGGCTACCAGCCCCACCCGTTATCATATGGCACCAAGCCCCAGCAGCCAAAGCCCCAGGTGCCCCATCCATCTTCCTACAAGCCCAAGACATCACTGTCAGGCTTCCAGGCCAAACCCCAGCTGTCGAACTACAAGCCTCAGCAGCTAAATCCTCGGGTGTCTCAGTCATATGGCTACCAGCTCAAGCCCCCTACTCTGAGGAGGAGCTCAGAGAAGAGCTCTGCAAACAGACAGACCAGGAGTTTTCTCTCTGATGGCACCCTAGGGGGTGCCTCAGGGCATTATCTTCAAAGTGTGGGGCCAGGTAGTAAAAGGTCTTCAGGCAACAGGGTCCCTGCATTGGACTCTCCATGTGGCTCTCCTTCAGATAATGGGTCTCCACCAGGGGCAAACTTTCCAGGTGTGTCCCCGAACTGTGGCTCTTCAGTCGGGATAGAGAGCCGCAACCTTGGCCTGGGGACTGGACCCTTAGCATCCAAGGCTAGGCTAACCACTTCCTCTGGAACACTCCCCACAGCCCAGAGTACGCTACATTACACTCTCAGTGTCCTGCAGCAGGTCCGCCAGAAGCTGCTCTATCTGGAGTCCATGGAGGAATCGGTACGGCAGCTTGGAGACTTGGAGAGGCTGAGGGGTGTGTCGATGGCCCAGCAGGGAGTCTCATTGGCTCAAATACTCAAGGCTCAGCAGCAGAGGCATGAACGTGACCTTTATGACCTTAGGATCAAGGCTGAGGGAGATGCTCCGGAGAGACAGCTGCAGCCAGAGGAGAGTACACAGAGAGCAGCCAGGGTCCACGCTGAGCTGCAGGAAAACATACCAGCGACCTCCCAGCACCAGCCTTTGGGCGGCCTCCAGAACGATACAGCCAAGATGATGAGTCAACATGCTGAGACAGCACGCTACACAGCCAACGCCCCTCGACACATCAAAGAGATGACAGAGCTGGCATGCTCCCAGATAGCTGGAGCTCCCATAAGCACCCCGCCAGACCACCAGAAAGAGTGTCACATGAGACCCCTGCAGGCCAGGGCTGACACTACCGACAGCTCCAGGAGTGAGGTGTCAGGCAGCTGCAGAACCAGGCCGGAGGAACCTCTCTCTCCCCTGGACAGCTTCAGTCACTCCAACTCCCTGTCCTCCAGGAGACCCACAATCAGCGGAGGAGACACCAACAGCCACCCCAGCCCATTGCCTGCCTCATTAGCTCAAAGGGAGCGGAGGAGAATGGTTGTAGCAGAACACAAGCGGAAGAAGGAGGCAGGTCTGTGCCTGAGCAGGGAGAAGGAGGAAGGCAGCAGCTTGGTGGAAGATGACGCTCCCACAGGGGTGGACAACTCACTCTGTACCGACAGCATTACCTCCATTGTGGAGGAGAAAGCCTTATCAGACCAGAGGAATTGGAGAATGGATGGAGAAGAAGAGAAGCGAAGCAAGAATGAGTCAGCAGAGAAGAGGAATCCATGCGTGAGCAGGGAGAAGGAGGCAGGCAGCAGTTTGGTGGAGGATGACCCCACAGGGGTGGATGACTCACTCCGTACCGTCGGCATCACCTCCACAGTGGAGGAGAAAGCAGACAGCACCACATTAGCAACAGAGTGCTCCCGGAAGGTCAAAGAGTCCATGACGGAGGACAAGATGGAGGAGCAGTCGTTCTGCTCCCTTCTGCCCTCTGAGGTGGACCGCTGCGGGACCTTGGAGAAGTCCCGCCCACATGTGGAATCGGAGGAGGACCCAGCCAACCACGACAGGACATTGACCTCGGTGACATGTGTCGGCTCTAAGCCTCGAGACATGAGCAGGGCTTGTTCAGGCCAACAGGACAGCTTCTCCCAGTTCACCATGGACATAGTGCTACGTCAGTACGTGACGGATGAGGAGGTGCGCCTCCAGCACCAGAGCTCACTGCTGCGCCTCCGTCAGAAGACCATCGAAGAGAAGACAAAGACGGAACTAGCCTGGCTGGAGCACCAGAAGAAGAGTTTGCGAAACAAGGGAGAGGACGACAAGGTGCCCCCCATCAGGGAGAAGCAAAAGGGCCTGAAGCTGAAGCTACAGCAGGAGAAGGTTGAGATCCACTGCCTCCAGGAGGCCAACAAGGAAGCAAGGAAGGCGAGGCTGCTGTTGCTGAAGCAACAGGAGGAGATAGAGAGGATGAGAACCTCCACTCTCAGAGTGAAGGAGCGGATCAGAATTGCCGGAGGCGAAGCACCGCCTGAGACTACCATGTCCGAGACGCTGGTATCTGAAGCTGCCTCTCTCATCACAAGGCTAGCAGACAGTGATGTCCGCAGCCCCTCACCCCCCCTCTCCATGTCTGGCAGAAGTGAGACCAGCAGTATCATGAAGCTGAAAAAGATGCACTCTCACATGGATGAAACATTTCTGACCAAGCGGGAGCAGCAGCTGATGCAGAGGCGTCGACATGCCGAGGAGCAGCTGGAGTGGAAGCAGAGATTGGACCGGGAGGAGGAAGAGGTCCGCAGGATGGAGCAGGAGGCCCTTGCTGCCTGGGACCACCACAATGCTGCTGTAGGTCCCTCCTCCAGCCTCCAGCATCACAGCCCAGAACACAGGACTGACAGTGAGAAAAAGAGCGACTACTCTGTGACAATTGGGGGGGGCCCATCCACAGCACCTCCTAAATCTTTCCCTGAAATACTTTTGGCTTCCAAACAGAGCAAACCTTCCACTTACACCCGAGATTTCACCTCTGCCTCTCCACCACCTAGCAAGCCATCTGTTCCAGCCAAAGAAAGCCTCAGCACTGCTCACTCTCCATCAAATATCAGCGCTACCAATACCCAGATGCAGCTCTGTTCTGCCACCTGGACCACCAGCAACACACACATCCAGCCCATTGACACCCCCACAACCACACAGACCGAACCTGTGTCAGATCAGATAGAAATTGAGAGCCGAATCAGAGTGCTGAAGGAAGAGCTGAGGAAAAGCAAGTCTATGGCATACCAGCTGAAGAAGGAACAGAAGAAGAGGAACAAGGAGCGCCTGAAAGCACAGGAAGCCATTCTTCTGAAGCAGCTGGAGTCTATGAAATCATTCATAGAGAAGACCACGGCAGAGCTGAATAAGGAGCCGAGTCGATCCATCTCCCTGGCTGAAGAGCAGTCTGAGGACCCGCCAACAGTTACCCCAACCCCATTATACGGCAGCCCAGAGTATCTCACCTCTGGACACCTGCTCTCAGAAAATCCTCCCAGGCCTGCCTCCAGGGAGGCCAGGTCTCTGAGTGGACAAGCCCAGCAGGACACTTCTGTTTTGTCTATCCATAGGTCAGTTATTGAGGAGCTTGAGGTAGACGTGGACTATAAATCTGAGGATCAGCATTCAGGATGTGTTCTCAAACTAGACCATGAGGACAGACCCAGTGCCCCACAGAAGCTTTTTGGATCTGAACATGTTCCTTCCTCTAGGAGTGAAGAACACAAATGTTCTCCCTCTATTGGCCTTGATAGAGATGTGCAAATGAAGACATGGGATATATCTGAGGAAGAATCTCTGGTTTCCCACTCAAGCAAGTCACATTTGGCTGCCGTAGATACCTCTGTACTTCCTGACAACAGTGTCTCTTCAAATGGCTGCGCCTACACCCCTGACTCAACTGTTTTGTCCTCCAAGACGGAAGCACTCTCGGAAACCTCTCATTCCTCTGCAGATTGTTACCATGATGACTATGAGTCATTGCCCAGGGAATACTGCCGTAGCTCCAAGCCTACCTCTACAGCCTTGCCATCTTGTTCAGAGATCAAAGCTTCCAAGGACTCCTGTAGCAGGTCCCCGCACTATGACATCCAAGACAAGGAAGATGAAGTGGAGGAGGACATTGCTGAGGAGCTGTGTGAACGCTCTGCGGTCAGTGGCGATAGCCACCCCTCTGGAAGACTACTCAACCTCCATAGCCAGACCATTGACTCCAGAATCGACACCAAGAACAACATAAACGCCAACTGCTCTCCAGCCATCTCCCCTTCTCAGTCTCCACTTTCCCTAGTTCCTGATCAGATGCCCTGCTTCAACATTGGAGACCGGGTTCTTGTCAGCAACGTTCATTCAGGCACACTGAAGTTCAAAGGTCCAACCAAGTTTTCCAATGGGTTCTGGGCTGGTGTGGAGCTGGATGAGTCAGAAGCGAGCAACAATGGCACTTATGACAACGTGGTATACTTTGAGTGTGAGGAGCGCCACGGTATCTTCGCTCCTCCAAACAAGATCACACGGTTGCCAGAGAAGTTTGAGACCTACATGGACACCACCGAGGATGAGGACTCGCTCTTTGACGACCTGTCTGATAAAGACGGGAATAAACGTGAGACTGCTGAGAAAAAAACTCTTCAGCTAGGTTATCTGAAGAGTGAAAGTGGAGGAACGACTCATGAAGATCACAGATCCAGCAATAAAGGGCCTGCTGAATATCAAGCTAATCACCAGAAGAACCTGACTTCTCCGAAGGGGAAGGCCCACCTCAGCCCACATAATCACATACAGTCTGAGCATCCAGTGCGTAACGGAGGGAGTCAGTACATCATGTTGGAATTTGATGATGCACCACCTACCCTCATCTCTGACATGTCCAAGCTAGGCCAGGGGAAGCAGAGCCTGAAGGCTTTTGCTGAACAGAAAGACAAAAACTCTCATTCCAAGTCACCCAGGCCAGAGCTGCCTCTTTTTCCTCTCCTCCCCAAGCTAACCGAGCAGCCTGCCATGGTGGTACCCCACTCTGTATCAGAGGTTGAGAAGCTAGTCCATGCTGCTACAAGAGAGATTTGGGACAGTTGTCAGCTGGCAAAGCAGAACACAGGGACCCTGTCGGGGTTGACCTTCCCAAAGCCTTCACAGGAGTACCTGGGTAAAGAAGCCAATGGGCAGGACCAGGAGGCCCTCTGCATCCGTAGCTACAGACAGGCTGTGTATGACCTGACGCGGGAGATCCTCCACGAGATCTACACCGAAGACCCCAACGTCGGTCAGTCACAGTGGGTGAAACGTCGGCCGGTCGGCTCCTCATACTTCCACAAGGTCAAGACCGCTGGAGACATCACCAAAGTCCAGGAATTTGTTGCAACAGAGGTATTGAAGCTTTACGGTCTGGAGGAAGACCACAACCAGAAGCCTGGCTGGCAGAGGAAGCTCAAATTTGGCATGAAGAAACAAGACAGAGTAGATCACATACTGGTTCAAGAGCTCCATGAGGAAGAGGCTCAGTGGGTCAACTACGACGAAGACGAACTGTTGGTTAAGATGCATCTGGCAGACAGCATCTTTGACACATTGCTGAAGGACACTGCAGACGCTCTGACACAGATCTGCGACAAGAGAGCTAAAAGAGCTGCCCTACCCTGAGAGCTGTTTTGCTATCCTTACAGGAACCAGAAAGTAAAGGCTAAATAAACTATTTTATTTTAATATTCATAAGGAGGTCTGTAACTATCGATTATTTTCTTTTTTTATATATCAACAAATCGATTAAGTACGTAGGCCCTATTTTATACTTCATCGCATGATGGTGATGGAGATCTGCTATTTTCACTATTTTGAAAGGTTGAAAGTGTTCACCTATAATGACATGCCCAAAATAGGCATCAATTAGTAAAAGATTATTTTATAAAATGATACATTTTTGATTATTTTTTATAATAAATTAAATCGCTTAGTTCGATTCATTGTTGCACCCCTATATTTTAATGCGTAACATGTAAATGTGTCCAATCCGTATGGTAGAGTATGTTAATCAAATATAATTATTGTATAACAATTGGGGTGGTTGTATTTGGTCTTGGATCTTGAGACATTTAGATTTTATGTCTCACCTAGACACAGGATCTGACACAAATTTTGACCTGATGGTCAAGATTCAATTTATACCCTAAGCAAGCAGGCAGGCTCTATTAGCTCAATGGTAAAAATGTCAGCACTTATGCAGGAAGCCGGGTTCAAATCCCGGGAAGAGGAAAGTTACATAGTGCAGCTTTAAGTACAACATTAGCTTGTACATTAAGCTGTTTTTGAGCATTGCCGTGCTGTAGACAGATAAACAGACGTTAACCACGGGCACATCATTTCCTTTTTTGCTGTAGCTGAAATGAACACATAAACAATGAATTAAGGCACTTTCTGTCCGGTCTTCATCACATTACATAACAGGATGTGTTGGCTTCCTTTTTGATTGATAGACAAATACTGTAAGTGGACATGAACAGAATAATACATCACATTTAAACAAAACAATGTTTTACAAAAATATAACATAAATACATGACACCAAATAGTTCTGTTGTTTCCAAAATAGTATTATTATTACAGTGGGGTAGAATTAATTAATTAACCACAACACAGCCACACAGTAGCAGCTTGGGGCCTCTGCAGCTTGGGGCCTCTGCAGATGCAGTCAGATAAGTGATAAGTGATAAGCTAAGATGCTCAGCATGGAGGACAATACTACAAAACATTGTGGAGACAAACGGCCAACTTTTCCACCATCAAAATACTCTCTAGTCATATGCTACTTTATGTGTCTAAGTTTACCCACTTAATGATATCACACCTGCAACAAGACAGATAAACACATAAACAATGAACATTTCTGTCCAGTGTTCATCACATTACATAACAGGATTGGCTTCCTCTTAGAGTCCTTAATTTAAATTTGAGTCAGTCCTTGTCCCTTTTATGCTCATATATGGAGATCACTGATGTCGTCAGTATATGCCCATATATGGGCATGCCACCTTTTGTGCCCACATATGGAACTGACTGATTTGTTTGTGCCTGATGACACAACGACAAATTGAGGTTAGACAACACACTCCATGTTTTGGCGCAGCTGCATTGTCATAGTGAAGTGGCCTAGGTTTGTTCATGGTTATGTTGTCATAACGACATGGCTGTGGTTTGTTTATGGTTATGTCAGAGTGACGTGGCTGTGGTCTGCCCGCCCAGCCACCGGCCCTCCCATCAACCAAATTTTATTTAGGACAATACCCGCTGACAACAGGTACTGCATGGCTTTACTGATTGGCTTAAACACGTTAATTACCTGTTGCCCATATATGGAGATCCTCAAACTCTACCAAGTTGGTGTGTCATACTTGACCTCCGTCGCACGGAGAACAAATGAAGCCTTGCTCAGTCTCTTCTGTTTCCATGCCGTTTGAGATAGATCTTGGGTGCAGTCCATCCCTCTGGAGGTTCCTTCAGTCCGGCCCGAGTCCAAACACGTTCCAGGTCCTTCTCGAAATGCTTCTGTTTCTTCTTCCTGCGGCCGTGGAGCACTCTCCTACGCACAAACCTCATCCTCTTCATGAGCTTCTTGTATTTATGTCGGTTCATCTTCCGCCGCCGAATCTCCAGGACGTTCTTGCAGCCGAGCGGCGTTATGGAGCTCTCCCCGACGTCCTCCAGACCGGGGACAGAGAACGGCGGCAGCACAGTACCGTCCTGTGGCGGCTGCGTATTCTCCGGAAAGGGAGGGAGGGAGTAACGGAAGGATAGCCAGCTCTCCAGAGGACTCACGGACAGTTTGCGAGGCACGAGGGCCTCGGCCACGCCTGGTTCAAACCGGACCCATCTGGGACGTGAGGTTTTGCCCGCCACTGCTTCTGCGTACTTGCTGTGTTTTCCGTTTTGAAAGGAGCAGCAAGTAAGAGGTACAGGTCGTACAGATCCACTCAGAATGTGAGGTTGAAGAAGTCCACCAGTGGCTCTGCAAAGCAGACGGAGTGGAGGCACACGCCTTGAGATGAACATCGTCCAGCCTCTGATCACATCGATAAAGTCATCAGGAATGAACTGGAATGTGAACCTCCCCTGATGTCACTGTGACCGGGCTTCTAGCTGTCAAAGTGACTTGTATAACTCACACACATAAGACATAGACTGTATCTAAACCTTAACTGTAACTGAACTAAAGGATGAAGGAAAATGTTGGTTCTTAGTTATGGCAGCTTTCACTCCAATAACTCTTGCAGATCTCATTGGATATTGCTGCTGAATGCTCCTAGACTGCAGATCCCTGAACTCTCCCCAAGCTGATTGGTTGAAACACTTGGCCTTATATGGATATCCCAGAACTCTCCCAACTTGGCTAAGTACTCTGATAACAGATGGTATTATCCTTTTCTCCTTCTTATATTAAAATTGGCCTATGGGTGAATGGACGGTGACGTCACAAACATAACATGCCCATATATGGAGATAATAAACATGTTGGCATCACTGATGATGTCATGTTCTGACATCACAAGCTCATGGAGATTACCATATGGCTTATTTTTTCTTCCAGTCATGTTGGAAATAGCCTATATACTTCAGCTCTATGGTTATGAGACCCAGGTAACAAGCAGGCAAATGTTAAAACGCTGAGGTTAATAGAGTTGTCTCACATGAACTGGAGGTTTATTTGTTACAGACCTGAAACCAGGGGTCACCACCATGACAGCTTATGGTGGACTTTTTCTCAATATCAGACTTTTGCCACGGACATACAAAATATATGGTCAATAATTTTACCAGAAACCATACACAGTGGTTAGGGAAGGCTACTATTAACTATTGTAGGTTATTTGTTTTAATGACTAGGGAAAACAACCTATTATGTAAACAACAGTAACAACAGTAATGCACAGTTAAATCAATCAACACAGTAAAGATACTGTAAGCTGACTGGCATATCAGAAAATGGTCTGACATTGGTTAGAAATGTACTTAATCATGTGACTGACCTTGATGAAGAAAGATGTATTGATTTAACGATGCAGTGGCCTCAGAAAGGCTAAACAACAACACAAGCTACTGTTTCCGAATCACAGCATACATTAGAGAGCAGCCTCATACTGCCTCAGTCATCAAAGTTGGTATGATGACTTTAAACATTGTCAGATACTTGAATGTGTCCTTCAACTATCATCACTTTACCCAAATACAGCTCAAGATTCATCTCCACCATTACACATGATGTCACGGAGTAAACAAGCTAAAGAAATCATCTACTGGCCTTAAGGTGGTCTGACTTAAGGTAGACCAGTAATTATTTTTGCCTGCGCACTTCACCGGGTAAGGACTAGTTACTTTAATTTTAATTATTCTCTGTCAAAATCAGCAGGGGAGAAGTATTTCTCTCTCTCTCTCTCTCTCTCTCTCTCTCTCTCTCTCTCTCTCTCTCTCTCTCTCTTCGTCTATTCCCCCTTTGCTCTTGTCTGTGGATGAAAGTTACAACGACAAAAAGCAAGCAAAAGTAGCAGGCTAAGAAACCGATCTAAGTGTTCTGTCTGTCTGTCTGTCTGGCATGCGGATCGCACAACCCTTGCGTCACAATAGCGCTGGCCATGGTTCTGAAAAATATTCTATATTGAACAGCAACATTAATAGGTCTACTATAGCAAAGGGGGGTGCATTTCTCCTTTCCGACATGTCGCCTTTCCGACGTTGACGAACCCTATACCTAACCCTAACCCTAACCCTAACCGCACGCGGAAGCCACTAGTCGGAGTGGTGAGATGTCGGAATGGAGAGTGAACACCAGCAAAGGGATGTACAGTATATGCACATTAGCTAGCAGTACATTTAAGGCACATTTACACATTGTTAAATTAAAGTAGGCTACTTTGGTGTTAATAAAAGGCGTTTTTAGAATCGGCCTCAGGTCTAAATGGGTTGACTTGAGCAGTAGTATTGCAGCATTTATAATACTCATAAATCATTATTATAAACATTATTTAGTTTTTCTAGGGATTCATTCATACAAAAACAAATACCAGGGCTGTATACATTGAACTGATTTGAAAAGAGATACATGCAACACAATAAAAATGAGTCATAATTTATACATTTGTAGAGGTTAAGATGAGTTATGCAATATAAGAGGAGCATTTGATTAGTCATAGAATTCATATGAATAAAAAAGAAGAATGAGGCAGAATCAAGAAGGCTTTATTTTTTTAAATGCTTTATTTTAAAACAAATGCAATTTTGAGCCGTCCACCAAGTACTGCGTTACAACAACAAAGGCAGTAATAATAATACCAAAACAATGGGTACTCTGACAACGGGAACAACGTGCACTCTGACAAAAGGTACAATGGGTATAATGAGTACCACATAATCGGAGGAGCATAGGTTTCCAACAGCCATCGTTACCAATGGGCATCGGCCTAGTACCTGTATACACATCAGCTATTTGAAAATAGCCGATCTACAAGCTCACTATGTGTCACCTTGCGAGGCGCTACATTGGGAGCAGGTCATTTCTGCTCAGATGTTTTATCAGCTGAAGAGCCTCTCAACTCCACCCACTGGTACCTATACCTGCACTTACACACGCGCGCGCGCGCGCACACACACACACACACACACACACACACACACACACACACACACACACACACACACACACACACACACACACACACACACACACACACACACACACACACACACACAGGTGTCCTACCTGCACTCACACACACCCATCACACAACCAACATGCACACACACACACACACACACACACACACACACACACACACACACACACACACACACACACACACACACACACACACACACACACACACACACACACACACACACACACACACGTGTCCTACCTGCACTCACACACACCCATCACACAACCAACATGCACAGGCCACACACACACACACACACACACACACACACACACACACACACACACACACACACACACACACACACACACACACACACACACACACACACACACCCATCACACAACCAACATGCACACACACACACACACACACACACACACACACACACACACACACACACACACACACACACACACACACACACACACACACACACACACACACACACACACACACACACACACACACACACAATTCAATTTCAATTCAAAGGGCTTTATTGGCATGAGAAAACATACGTTTACATTGCCAAAGCAAAAAGCACAATACAACAATACAGCAATACAATCAAAATAAAAAATGTACATTTGAAAGTCAGAATTTTCAATAGATCAATTTCTATGTACCAAGATCACTGGGTGCAAATATAGTGCAGGAATATACACAATGATTAGTCTTTAGGGTGGTTGTGTTCCGTTCGATATCCTTCTCCTATCACAGCAGCTCACGAATCTTGCTGCTGTGTTTGCACATTGTTGTACTTCGCCCAGCAGATATGGGAGTTTTTTGTCATTGGTCATGTTTTCAAAATCTCTGTGTGTGGTTGTAATCTGTGGGAAGTATGTGTCTCTGATGTCTTGGTACAAAGGACAGACGGTTAGGAAGTGTAGCTCGGTTTCCACTTCCTTTTGTGTGCAGTGGGTGCATAGTCTGTCTTCTCTCGGGATACAGGTCTGCCTGTGACGACCTTTCTCGATTGCAAGACTGTGCTCACTGAGTCTGTACCTAGTTAAGATTTTTCTTTGTTTTGGGTCGGTCACGGTGCTCAGGTATTCTGCCACTGCGTATTCTCTGTTTAGGGCCAGATAGCATTCTAGTTTACTCTGCTTTTGTGTTGCTTCTTTCCAATGTGTCAGGTAGTTTTCCTTTTGCTGTTTTATAATTTTGTTTGGTCCGATGGGTTTTCTATTTTGTGGCTCTGTTTGTGTTTGTGCCCGGAGTTCCATGGCCAGCTGGCTGAGGGGGCATCTCTCTAGGGTTTCGCTGTGTGTGAGTGCTTTGTTATGGAGTGCATCTAGGTCGCTTTCTTTTAGGTGGTTGTAGAACTTAAGTGCTCTCTTTTTTATTTTGATTATGAGTGGGTATCGTCCTAGTTCTGCCCTGCATGCATTATTTGGTGTTTTTCGCTGGGTACGGAGAATGGATTTGCAGAATTCTGTGTGTAGGGTCTCGGTTTGGTGTTTATCCCATTTTTCAAGGTCATGGTTTGCTAATGGTCCCCAGATCTCACAACCATAGAGGGAAATTGGTTCTATCACAGAGTCCAGTATTTTAAGCCAGGTTTTAATTGGGATGTCTATTTTGATGTTTCTTTTGATAGCATAGAATGCCCTTCTTGCCTTGTCTCTCAGGTCCTTTACAGCTTGGTTGTAGTTCCCTGTGCTGCTGATGTTTAGGCCAAGGTAGGTATAGTTTTTTGTTTGTTCTAGTGGGATCGTATTTAGGAAAAATTGATGGTTTTGGCGGCTGGATCTTTTTTGAAATATCATGATTTTAGTCTTAGTTAGGTTCACTGTCAGGGCCCATGTCTGTGAGAATTTGTGTAGGAGATCAAGTTGCTGCTGTAGTCCTTCCTTGGTTGGAGACAGCAGCAGCAGGTCATCTGCGAAAAGTAAGCATTTGATTTCTGTGTTTGCCAAGGGGATGCCTGGAGCTGTAGACTGTTCTAACGTTTTTGCTAACTCGTTGATATATATGTTGAAGAGTGTTGGACTCAGGCTGCATCCCTGTCTAACTCCTCGGCTTTGGGGGAAAAAGTCTGTGTGCTTTTCGCCTATTTTAACTGCGCATTTGTTGTTTGTGTACATTGATTTTATGATGTCATAGGTTTTCCCCCCTATGCCACTTTCCAATAGTTTGTACATCAGACCCTCATGCCAAATTGAATCGAATGCTTTTTTGAAGTCGACAAAGCAGGAGAATAATTTGCTTTTGTTTTTGTTTATTTGGTTGTCAATTAGGGTGTTTAGAGTGTAAATGTGGTCTGTTGTGCACACACACACGTGTCCTACCTGCACTCACACACACCCATCACACAACCAACATGCACAGGCCACACACACACACACACACACACACACACACACACACACACACACACACACACACACACACACACACACACACACACACACACACACACACACACACACACACACACACACACACACACGGACACAGACTTCACACAACTGGAAACACAAGTTCAAATAAGAACATCATCATTACATAAAGTCACATGATAGCAACAACATATAGAAATAAAGAATATTGTTGTTGTCGGGCAGAGACCTTGTGTCTCCATATTTCAATGTAGTATGTTCTGTTTTTGTTTTTTCTTGTAAATTAAAGCCCTACTTTATCAAACAAGACTGTCGCACAAAAGCAGTGAAAATAGCCGATCTATCGGTTATTTTCACTACTTTAAAACGTTTTTAAAATAATAATAAAGGAAGGGTTTTCGACATAAAAGGTTTCCACCTGACAGCAACGATATACAACATACACATTGCTTCTTAACTGAACTCATATTATCATCTAAAACCATAACAATATAAAAATACAATATGCTTTGATCAACAGGTACAAGTAACATCATAGAGATAAGAACATATATAATATACAAACTGCTTCTTAAAGCTGTAATCCATAACTTATTTTATGAACAAAGGTTTTATTTTAACCAATCTGTATGGTATTGTATGTTAATACAATATAACACATGTGTGGTGGATGGAGATGGTCTCCCTACTCTTCCATTGAGACATTTACACCCTGGTGAGAGGGAGGACCCTACTGGGTGACAAGTAGTACTGCCTGAAGCTCATTTACACCCTGGTGTGAGGTAGGACCCTACTGGGTGACAAGTAGTACTGCCTGAAGCTCATTTACACCCTGGTGTGAGGTAGGACCCCTACTGGGTGACAAGTAGTACTGCCTGAAGCTCATTTACACCCTGGTGTGAGGTAGGACCCCTACTGGGTGACAAGTAGTACTGCCTGAAGCTCATTTACACCCTGGTGTGAGGTAGGACCCTACTGGGTGACACGTAGTAGTACTGCCTGAAGCTCATTTACACCCTGGTGTGAGGTAGGACCCCTACTGGGTGACAAATAGTACTGCCTGAAGCTCATTAACACAATCTCTATTCCTTGTGGAAAAGGGGAATTGCCTCTTGGATGAGCGGTAGATGTTTGCTCTGCACATGGAAGACCCAGGTTATATCCTGAGCAGGTACATAAAACGTATGTTTACGTATGTAAACACGGTTTTATGAATGAAAAGTGAACCTGTAACCATGTGACAACTACCCTCGGATCAGGAGCATTATACCAAATTAATCACACCTGTGGGTGCGACGACACCCTATAAGTGCGTCACGCACCCACACACTCTCCCTCTTTCTACCGACTGGGAAGGCATGACAGGGCCAGCCTTCACCGCCGAGTGACAATGAAGGGTTACAGGTTCACTTTTCAATCATAAAACCGTGTTTACATACGTAAACATACGTTTTATTTCATTTCAAGTGAACCTGTAACCATGTGACAACATGGGTACATAGTACAGTATACCAAATTAGTCATGAGGAGAGTGAAGTGGCCAAACCTACAGGTCAAAAGCCATACAGGAGGAGTAAACCTCATCACAGTAATACAGCAGAACACAACCAATTGAGTTCAGGCATTTTATTTTAACTGAAACACAGGTGAACACATAACTCTTCAGGTTAGTAACAATAAACTTAAATGTTCCAATCAAGGTAACAATAGTCTGGAGCACAAGCCAAGGTGGCCCAAGTGTGACTATATTTGTAAAAAATAAACTTAAGCATCTGCTTCGACCCCCAGTACAGATGAGGCAAGAGCAGATGAGGCCAGATTCAGACGATAAAATCTGGCAAAAGTAGAGGCGGATGCCCAGCCAGCCGCATTACACACATCCTCCAAGGATGCACCTCGAAACAGCGCCCATGAAGTGGCCATGCCCCTCACAGAGTGCGCCACCACCCCAGCAGGGGGGTCTGCCCCAGCCTGCACATAAGCCAGGGAGATCAGATCAACGATCCAATGGGCCAAACGTTGCTTTGAAATAGGTCTGCCCAATGTGGTTCCACCATGGGAAACAAAAAGCCCGTCTGAAGAACGTAAGGACTTAGTGCGGTCTACATAGGACTTGAGAGCCCTCACAGGACACAAATTATGGAGCTTTTCAGTCTCTGCAGAGAGGTGTGGAGGAGGACAGAAGGCCTCTAGCACCAAAGGTCTGGAAACATAATTTCTAGGCAAGACTTTAGGCTGGAATGCTGGGTTTGGCATGAGGTGGACCACTCTGCCCTCTTCCCCAAACCTGAGACATGCTGGATCCACAGAGAGAGCACTCAACTCGCTCACTCGTTTGGCAGAGGCAAGGGCCAAAAGGAAGACTATCTTCAAACTGAGAAGCTGAAGGCTAAGACTGGTTAACGGCTCAAAGGGGTGCTCACAAAGAGCCCTGAGTACCACCTGGAGGTCCCAGGAGGGCAGTAGAGGCTTCTGGGATGGACGACTCCGTCTCACGCCCCTCAGAAATTGTGTCACTAGGGGATGTGCTCCTGGGGACACACCATCACATTTCTCATGAACAGTAGAGATTGCAGCAAGATAGCCCCTCATCGTAGACTCCGCCCGGCCCAGGGCAAAGAGATGTTGGAGGAAGGACAGAATGACAGACATGTGACAGGCCAAGGGTAAATGGTAAATGGTGCATTTATATAGCGCTTCTATCCGAAGCGCTTTACATTGATTGTGCCATTAACCCATTCACACACACATTCATACACCGATGGCGGAGGAAACCATGCAAGGCACCAACCTGCTCATCGGGAGCAATTAGGGGTTCAGCGCCTTGCTCAAGGACACTTCGACACTAACTCTAGGGGAGTGCCCCAGCCCGGGATCGAACTGGGAACCTTGCGGTTTTCCAGTTCACTCTACCCGGCCACTCTACCCCTGAGCCACTGCCGCCCCCAGGGGTCCTCCCCTTTAGCACGACACCAGTCTCTAAACACCCTCCACTTGCAATTGTATTGCAGTCGAGTGGAGGGTGCCCGTGAGGCTTGCAAGGTCTCTACCACCTCCCTTTCTAGGCCAAGTGAATGCAAACGCTGCCGCTCAAGGGCCACACATGAAGTGTCAGTATCTGGGGCTCCAGGTGACACATCCTGATTGTAAGATGCCATAGGCGGCCCTTCATTATTATTATTGTCCATGGTCCCCGTGGCCAGTTCACCTGGGTGCACAGCAACTTCACGCTCCTGACAGGAGCCAGTAGTAGAGGAAGTGCGGGAAACGCATACAGTCTCAGCTGAGGTCATGAAAGGCCCAGGGCATCCGCCCTCAGCAGCACTGGTGGGCTGCGTATTGACAGCCACAGAGGCAAGCACGTTAGGGGTCCAAATCAAAATTGGAGCGGTACTGTGTGCAACTGATTCAATGTCACAGCTGGGGCAGCAGCCCCTAAGTCTAGCAAGGCAGAAACCTTTTTGGCCAGAATGACAGAATGAGATACCCTCTCTTCCAAAAGCCCTCGAAAGTGAGGGGGGCGGTCCCTGAATAGCAGATGGCGCCCAAAATCCAGAGCACCGATCATCCACGGAGAAGTGGTGCACTGACGCCAAGCACTGAGGTAGGTGGAAAAAGCCGGCGCCAGTTGACTCGCACCGTCAGGTGCGCTGGCGGGGCTTGGCAGATCCACCCTTGGTGCGCTCCCGAGGACGAGGTGGGGAACGCTGAGGGGCCTGCCCCTGCTGTGGGGGATACCCCCGCCTCACAGTTCCAGAACCCCGGGAGGAGCTGTGCTCTGCAAAACGAGGCCGCTGGAAGCTCCCACGCCTCTCCAGAGGCTCTCGAGCACCTGGCCTGAACTGCCCAGGCTGGCGCATGTCCTGAGTGCGCTGCCTGACCTTCTGGGCCTCATCCAGCGCAGCATCTGCTGCAGGCCCGAACACCTCCCCAGGTGTTATGGAGGCCTCCATGACAGCAGCTTGGTCTGCATCTGCCAGTCCAGCCTGGCTGAGCAAAATCTGACCGGGCCATGGTCAGTTGTGCCAAGGAATTTCCAAGAACCGTGGCTTGAGTGCTCGCACCCTGGATCACGGTGTCAATAACCCTTTCCATTTCTGGTAGGAGGTCAGCTGGGTCCTTGGACCCCAGGTCCCGTATCAGAGCCTCCAAATATACAAGCAGGAGTGTATTTGTGTTCGCCAGTCTAGAGGCCAAGGCTGTAGACTGATAAGCCTGCACCACCAACCCATCAGTGGAACGGCATTTTTTATTTGGGTGACGGGTAGCCCTATTGCCTGAGCAAAAGTTGGGCCCACTCTGGCTATGCCATCTAGCCCATGCTCTGCCGCACCATACAGGGTGCTGAGCGTAGAACGGGGTGCAGCAGCCTCCCTGGGTCGTGCCCACGACCTTTGCAGGTGCTTGACAAAGTCAGGATACACTGGGAGAGGGGCCTGTCCCCGGCTCCTAGGGTCCCGGTCCAGAGCAGAGGCCCTTGGTGGAGAAGGCGGGGGAGACATGCCAGCAGCCCCTGCTGCCCGTGAGAGCATAGCCTCAAGGGAGAAATCACCCAGCACAGGACCCCGATCCTGCTGGAAGCTGGAACCAGCCTCAACCTCCTCGTCATCCATCTGCCCAGAGGAGCCGCAGCCAAAGCTGTCGGTCCTATCCAGGTTACCTGAGGCAGTAATAGAAACAGCATCAGGATCTGGAAGCCTATATGGAGGAGCCTGGCGTGGCGGATCCAAAGGGCGGTTCTGTTGTGCAGCCATACATTCAATGGTCTTACGCATATCCTCCAAGTGCCTCTGCATGAGGTCTACTCTTGGGTCACAGATGCGGCCTTGTTCGGTCCGCTTCCGCTTCTCAGCGGCCTTCCGTCCTACGGCTGGAGCATCCAAAATGGGAGGAACTGGATCCTGGCCAGGTGGCACACCATCCTCTGGGCCATTGTCCCGCTCATCATCTCCCTGACACTCCATGGCAGGGAAAACCCAATACTGTATGTCTCTCACCAAAGAGTCTGGAGAAACACACATGCACACATAGCACACACATGCATGCATGTAACATGAAATAATGCAAGCCCAATTTAAGGGGCGGACAGAATTGCTGTTTTTTTCAACAATGAAATCAAAACAACCCTCCAAACAATGCAAAGCCTGATTGCAACAACACTCCGGAGGCATAGGTGGCGACAGCGCACTGTCCAAGATGCGGGTGGCCCAACAATACCACCGGAGAAAAACGGCCGTAGCCGACAGCGTAAACAGCAGCGCTAGGCTAACACAAGCCTGCTCCATTGTTGTGGAGTGCTGCCAGTAGGCTATGCTTGCAGGAGTAAAAATGTAACACACTTACCAAATAGGAATGTGAGTATCCCTCACGCGCAACGAGCGCACAACTGCTACCAAACTGGAACGTGAGGAACGTGTATTGCACGCAACAAACATAATTGTCACCTGCAACAACAACACAGATGAATAATAGCCCCACGGCACGCCAAGGGGGTACCTCAACGGCAGCCCAGAGTAGGCATCCAGCACCGTGAGAAAACAATTCAAATTACACATGCAGCAATTTAACATGCAAGCCCAATTCAAGGGCGGATTAAAGTGCTGCGTTATGACAGAGGATGAGACAACCTCACGGCACGCCAAGGGGGTGCCACATATAAGGCAGCCCAGAGTAGGCATCTAGCACCGTGAGGAATTAAAGTCAAATCGCAAGCTGGTATAAGCTCTTACCGACCAGGAGGAAGAAAGAGGGAGAGTGTGTGGGTGCGTGACGCACTTATAGGGTGTCGTCGCACCCACAGGTGTGATTAATTTGGTATAATGCTCCTGATCCGAGGGTAGTTGTCACATGGTTACAGGTTCACTTGAAATGAAATAAAACGTATGGATTGCAGCTTTAACTGAGCTCACAGATCATGTAAAAAAAAATGTAACAATACAAAAATACAATATGGATTATTGCTCATAACAAAGCTTTTTTTTTTTTTTTATAAATGAGAACACATACAATCAGAGAAGAGGGACGTTAGCCCTACAGGGTGCCCCCCAAGTGAGGCACTAGCCAATCAAGTTGCATATAGGGCTGGGCAATTAACCGATAATATTTCGCTAACGATATTAAGAGCCAAAAAACGACTTAATCATGAATGTTAATTGAATAATCGAAAAGCTGTTTTTCTTTTAGAATATGTATTTTCTAAAAACAATTTTAATATTTTACATTCTTACAAATGAATGTGAATTGAATAATCGAAAAGCAACTACATCGATTAGTCTGATCAATAATACCTTCTCACTCATAATGTACTTCAACATTAAACAGTCTGATTGAATCCTGCATGTACACAAATGTTGACTTACTATGTTTGGTGTTAACAAACGTCCAGTTTCAACGTTACTTGTGAGTGGAATAAATGTACAGTGACGATGTTTTGTGATACAATCACACAACATTTCAATATAAAGAAGATCAGAATCCTATAAGAGAGAGAGAGAGAGAGAGAGAGAGAGAGAGAGAGAGAGGGGGGCGACCTTCTCAACAACTTAATTCCTATATACTCATTGACGTACAACGATAGGGATATCAAAAGCAGAAGCATGGATCCCCTCGCAAATCCAACCCTGTGATAATGATGTATTAGATCCTCAAAGGCAGTGATTGTAAATCAGCTAAAACATTTAAGAGTAAGAAGCGTAGCTGCGTATGTATATTGTAATAATATGAAATATCATTACAAGAAACCTCCTCTTTAACCTACAAGTTGTATTCTAGCCTTGTGTGGCCAGACAGTATCACACTGCCTAGGGCAAAATGCAATTTTGCAATGGCAGATTCGTCTGGAACCAGGCTAGTTGTATTCTACCAATAGAAAGCTGTTAAAATGCAATCAGAACAATAGAGATCAATATTTGTCTTTGCTCAGACTGTGACGATTCACTGACACTCTCTTGTCACTTCCCTCATGAAGTGCGTCAGTCCATCTCCTAATGAGCTGGTTCTCTATGATTCTATAAGGGGTTCCTGGTAACAGGGGGTCCCTAGCTAAATGAGTTAATATAGGATCACTTTTACCCTATACTTTGGCTATTTGAAAATAGTCAATCTACAAGTTCACAATCAATCTTGATGTGACACGTTTTGAACACAAATCTTGTATGGCACAAAATATTTTCACATGTGCGTCCACGGCCAAATACATATTCATTTGGGATTCCTTGACATGAAGTTTGAAAACCACTGGCCTAATGAATTCACTATTGGACATAGCATAGCTAGCTAGCTAGTACGTCACACATGAATGTAAATGATTTAGTATTGGAAGTTGCGTAACCGGTTTCATGTATATATAATATATATAATCTTTATTCCAGACTCATGCGTCCATATAAAAAGAAAAGACTGTATGTCTCTTCCTACTGGATAGAGAAACAGTGGTCTCACATTGGACTGGCTTGGAGCTTCAAATAATGGAGCTTTGTTTACCAATTATCATTAAAGGGGTAATGAAGCCCTAGTCTGATGTTGTAGTAAAAACATGGTGGCCAATTATCCGCCCTCACAGCTCAGCCCCTCCCATACCCATGTTTCTCACTGTGGCAGATCATCCAACACATTAGAACCTCAAATAGCTACGTTTGTCTCTCTGTTGCTACCACAGTCTGACAGAATGGATCTTTAACATCACATAGATTAATGAAATAGAATGTGTGAGTTTAATTCATGTATTATATCTTCCAGGTGTGATGTTCTAAAAGTTCACACCTTGACGGAGGTGATAATCGTTAGTTATGTGATGATGTGGCCAGGGGAGCGCTCCACTTCTAAAAACAGGATTTGGGTTTTGGTCAATTGATGAACCACTTGAACCCCAGCATCCATATTCTGGGGGGAACATTAGCCAAAAATAGCCAACTTACAGGCTCAGAAAGCGATGAGCTGTGAGCTTGTAGGTCGGCTGTTTTTGCCCAAAAGATTTGGTGTAGAGGGAAAAGCCGGTATAGATGCGCTCCCCCACTTCTAAAAGTAGCACTACACCCCTGGATGTGACATGTGATCATTACAGAACCTCTTCTGGCTCCTCATGGTCTCCTTCTTCTTCTGGCTCCTCATCGTCTCCTTCCTCTTCACTGAGTCTGGCTTCAGCACTGGAACCAGCAACATTAACGTAAGCCATCTCAATGTTCTCCACTCTTGCATTCTACCCTCTGGTGCCCTGGAGAAACACAGCAGCACCCAACTTTAAGTTGTTGTGTATGATATGGCCTTGCTTACATTATCGCAATATTTCCCAATTGTGACCAATGCACTTTGATACGTATCGTTTCGCCAACTTGTTGCCAATACACAGCCCTACTGGACAGTAATGATCTCATTTTCAGGATTGTGTTCAATAAAGATGAATGTATTTACCCTCCTCTTCCAGAAACCAAATTGGAAGATGAACTGCGCCCACAGAACCAGCATTACCACTGCCACTCTGATGATGATTTTTTTCAGATGAGGGGCTGTGAGAGAAATATGATGGATTAAAAACATCACCAAACAACATCATGTAGGAAACATCCTTCATCTAAAGAAAGTTTATTCAACTGCATTGCTTTGAAGATTTATGAGTTTGTGTCACTCTCACGTGACTTATTGATGAAGTTACATGATATACAGACAGACAGACAGACAGACAGACAGACAGACAGACAGACAGACAGACAGACAGACAGACAGATAGATAGATAGATAGATAGAGAGATAGATCAATCGATAGATAGATACCTTTGACTAGAGAGAAGATTTCACTCTCAGAGGTGAAGTTATGGCTGAACACAGTGATGTGATAAATACAGCTGTAGTTTCCTTGGTGGGTGTGGTCTGCTGCAGGAAACAGGAAGTTGGCAGAGTGATTGACAGCTGGCTGGGTGTAGGTGTGTGTTGTGTTGGATCCATTGAAGGTGAGGTGAAATGAGCCTCCTGGGTACTGTGGCTGGACGGAACAGCTGATGGAGAAGTTGGAACCCTCCCACAACTGCAGCCCCTGCTGCTGGCCCTCAGAAACCCCCTTTATGAAGGGGTAGAGGGTGATGTTCGGCTTAAACAGCAGATCTGTATCAAGACAGAGGTGATTGGTTATTACCTGATACAAGGCAGTATCTGTGGATGATACTTTCATCATTTCATTGTGAATTACAGCTCTTTAGAGTTGAAATTGGCATTACAAATTATTGATTCAATGCCAGTAATATTTAATGCCAATAGATTAAGTCTGGGGATAACGTGACCATCTCAAGAAAAGTCAATGTGATTTTTGCTTTAGATTTTTGATAATTGCTCTGAACCCAATACAAATCCATGATACTCAATACAAAAGATACAAAGCTACACAGCATAGATTTAGCGTTCTTTGTATCTCCATGTCGCTGGCTTCTATCTAAAAAGAATGGTAGCCTGTATCTTTGTAGCTGCCAGTGTGAAAGCATAATTACACATTTTGTTCTTCAATATAATCTTCAAGACTCAGGAAGGTTTTATTTGGGGCGCTCGGTGGCACAGTGCTAAAGTGCCTGCACACCATGTAGAGGTTATGGGTTCGAATCCATCGTGGTGCATTCAACTTTGTCGAACGTCTACACGAACACAATTGGCCCTTGTTCGGGGGAGGGAAGCCGGGCATGGTGGGTGATAATTGTCACTGCATGCAATCCTGCGGGCTGGGGGGTGGCGGCGCTTGTCAGCAGGGAGTGTTGGTTGGGAGGAGTAGGACAAAGGCTCTACGACCTCCAGCCTGGGGCTCCTCACTGGCAGGTTAGTCAGTAAGATACAACAGCAGTGACGACACAGCAAGTGTGTGGGGGAGGAATCAATTGGCATAACGACTTGAATCCAGAAAAGTCCAAAACTGACCAAAACAAATGCTAAAATATCAAAAGTAGCAGATTTACAAGCTCAAAATGTCTCGCTTTGCACCTCGTTTCCAGCTTGTGGATCTGCTACTTTTGATGCTTTTGTGTGACGCTGTGGTAGGATCAAGTAGGGCATTAATTTATGAAAAAATACCAAAAAGTTTGGATATGGAGATAAGAGGTTTCTGCCTGACGGCAACGATATTGTGGCTATAGTGTTGGTGGTGAAACCGTGGAAGTGATGCGTTGTGAGTTGTAGATCGACTATTTTGTACGTGTAAGTATAAATGAAGCTTTAAATTGTTGAAGCATGTGAAGCATCATTGTTGTTACCTGAACAGATCACCTCCAGTCTGGAGGACGAAGTGCCAGACCTCCCTGTTTTACACTCCCTCAGTGAAGATTCAGATCCAACACAGGAAGATTCTATCACCCATACAGGTTGATCCGCAGAACCAGAACTCCCTTTTGTGTAAACAGCAGAGCCACAGCCCAACTGTCTACACACTACAGTTGATGACTTCATGTCCCAGTCATCATATCCATCCCCTGGTCTCCACTCTCCCTGGTGTTTCATCTCCAATCTACCAACACAGTGACTGGCTCCTTCCACCAATCTGACATCATCAGGTTCTGTACACAAACAATTTAATGAACAGTAAACAATATTATATGTTTATTGTAAAATAATAATCCAAACAAAATAAAGTGTAGTTTATCTTTTACCTGAGCAGGTGAGTACAACATTCTTGTCAGGTGAGCAGGTGTTTGTAGTTGAGTCTGAGGTTCTACAGTCCAGGAGAACAGACTCACTGCCTTCACACTGGAACTCTTTGGTCCACTTTGGAGCCTTCACTTCTCCATAGAGCGCCCCCTGGAGGACTGAAGGAGGCCCACACCCCATCTCCCTACAGACCACCTCTGCATCCTGCTGGCCAAAGTCACCTTCACACACTGAGACCCACGACTGATCAGACTTCACCTCCACTCTGCCTGAACACACACCAGTCCCATTCACCAACCTCACAGACTCTGGAGAGAGAGAGAGAGAGAGAGAGAGAGAGAGAGAGAGAGAGAGAGAGAATGACGTCACATGTTGACAAAACTATTCCTAACTCTAATCCTATCCCTAACAAAAACTATGCAGAGATTAAAAAAAATGTCCTAGCCACGGTAACATAATAATATATTGAAACATTGAACATCTATCTATCAACATCAATCTATGATTTATGAAGCTTGAATGCAATTGCCAGAAGTAAAAAGGCTAACGTTCGGCTATGAAGGAACATGATGCATGGTTGCATGTCTTGAACGTCACTACGAATGCTGTATGTTTGGCGTGATAACACCTACAACAAATGTAGTTCTATATTCCATACTCCGCTTTGAGGTCTCGCTATGGGAGAGCGCCCTCTAGCGCGAACACAGAAGCATTATCTTGATACGCTTCCAGACAAGAAACCTTTTGGCTGGATCCTGATTTGTTCCCCTGACCTGGAGGTCCCGCCCTCTGCCTATATAATCAGGGGACAGATATCCGCTCAGTCCTTTTTGTTCTCTTCTAGTCAGGAATACAGAACACATCTCCTCATCAGTTTTCGCTGAAGGATTGTTAGCTAACGTGCGATAGCTGTTTGGTTAAGCTCACCGCTATTGCTCGGCTAATCCGCAGATTAGCCTCGACTCCATGTTTTGCGGCCTGCTAGCCTCAAAGCTAGCATCAACGCGAAATTCGTGGTTGGCAACCTTCCCCGGATCATCCCAGTCAACAGTGAGTTAGGCCCAGAGCCAAAGTCTCACCCACAGCCTAGGCCTTAGTCGAAGCCCCAGAGGCCTACGCTAAGAGCATGGCGTAGAGCAGGAGGAAGACCCGGGCCAGCGGTGCTCCCCTGCTGAAGACGGGGGCTCATCAAGGGAGCAGTCTTTTGTCCGAATTACGGCAATATGGACACTAAGTTTCTGAACAAGTTCCCCGTTGCGACCTCGCCTTTATCCCCAAACCCCCCAGGGGTCGATCCGGGGGAGGGGCCGAGCGATCGCACGGGGGCCTCGACGACGCTAGCCTACACGAGCTGCTTCATCGAGTGGCGGTACGCTCAGGCGCGGTGTGGCCCCGTCCAGAAGAAAGGGCCCCACAAACAGGTTATATAGGCGGAGGGCGGGACCTCCAGGTTAAGGGAACAAATCAGGATGGGTTTCTTGTCTGGAAGTTCATCAAGATAATGCTTCTGTGTTCGTGCTAGAGGGCGCTCTCCCATAGCGAGACCTCTCGCTTCGTATTTTATAGAACCAGGGTTACGTTAGTAACCTATATTTTTTATTTTTATGTTGTTTTATTGTTTTTAATGTTTTTTTAATTATTCAATTAAATCTATAGGTTTAGGGTTAGGTTTAGTTCCAAAACTATCGAGTCAATCTGAATAAGCAATATCTCATTTTTGTAGCTATGATTATCTATTTTCATATGAAATGCAAAGAAAAAAAGTAGCAGATTTATAAGCTCAAAATGTGTCGCTTTGCAGCGTGTTTCGAGCTTGTAGATCTGCTACTTTTGATGCTTTTGTGTGACACTGTATGATCAAGTACGGCATTAATTTACAAAAAAACACAAACAGTTTGAATATAGAGATAAGAGGTTTCTGCCTGATGGCAACGATATGTTGGCTATGTGTTTGTGGTGCTGGGTCACATTTAATAAACACTGAAGGTGACTCTACCTTCGGTAGGACACACAAACACGCACGCACGCACACTCTCACGCTCTCTCGCATAAATGGCAACACTTGTTTCACTCACCTGGGAGAACGTGTGGATTTAAAGACAGACAAATGCAATTTAGATATGCTATAAACTGGAAATTATGAATTTAGGAGTTGTTATGGATGTTGGAGGGATGTTTAATGTGCAGAATTGCACATTCAAAATAATAATAATGAATTAAAAAAAAACTGGAAAAAAAAACGCAGAAATAAAACGACTACTGGTTATGAACAGAACTGACTATGACTACTACAAAAGAAAACCGAGAAAATGCCTGCGCGAGACTCATGCGCATGAGTCTCTATTTGTGCTACTGCACCAATATACAAAGTCTGTCACGCCTGAAACACGCACGCACGCACACACACACACACACACACACACACACTCATCAATACAAGCACACACGTGCATGCACAAGAAAGAGAGAGGTTTTAATGTGTTTATCATACATTTTGTCAAACAATTGGCTCAGCTCTCTGCTCAGTTAGATAACCACCTATCAGGTAAGCACCTCAACAGGGAGAGTCAGTGGGGCAGAGGCGGTGCGCGGCAAAGCAGGCCACGCCCCAGCTGGGCTGCGTCATCAAGGGGCGCTACCTACCAATCCACCTGTGGAATCAACCTGATTTGAGCGCACCTGCGTTGCCCAGCTGGGGAGCGCACCAGCAGAACAAAAGCACCGTCTCAGCCTGAGTGTGGCCTGACTCTCCACGTTGAGCAGACAGGTGCACAGGCAGTAAGCAAACCTCCACTTATTCTCCTCCTCATTATTTGGTGTGATAACTCAGAGTCTAATTACAGTTTTTCTGTTCTAGGCAACATAGGACCCGACACTGACTTGTTCATGTTCATGGACTGGAATCCCACGCAGAGGGCGTGAAGGAGAAACACATGGACAATTATGACACAGAGAGGGGGTAGAACGTGTGTTTATTGATTTATGATTTAAAATGTCTTCAGCTCCCCCCTTCCACTGTGCCATTTATTGAAATAAAAATGTGTTACCTGAACAGATCACCTCCAGACGGTAGGAGGAAGTATGAGACTCCTTTGTTACACACTCCCTCAGTGAAGATTCAGATCCAACACAGGAAGATGTAATCTCCCATACAGGTTGATCTGTCGAACCAGAACTCTCTTCTGTAACAGCAGAGCCGCAGCCCAACTGTCTACACACTACAGATGATGACTTCATGTTCCAGTAGTAAACATCCCCTGGTCTCCACTCTCCCTGGTGTTTCATCTCCAGTCTACCAGCACAGCGTCTGGCTCCTCCCACCAACCTGACATCATCAGACTCTGTTCACAGACAATAGAATAATCAGCAAATAATTAATATTACTTTCATCATAATAAATAACAATAATACATTTAATAATAAAAATAATAATAATTATAATACAAATAATAATAATAATCATCGCCGCCGTTGTCACCATCATCATCATCCAAACATAACATATGTTTGTGTTTTACCTGAGCAGATGAGTAAGCAGTAAACAATAAATATTTAATTTCATTAGAATAAATCCCTGCACAATAATATATAATAGTATAATGGTTTATTGTTTACCTGTTGTATGGTGTGTTGGTTTAGCCTGGAGAGCTGAAGAGGAAAATAATGAATACAGTTAATCATCTTCACCGTAACATAGTTCATAATTTGATTGGTCAGGAGCTACTTAAAACAATGCTGTCTGTCCGTCCGTCCGTCCGTCCGTCCGTCCGTCCGTGCGTGCGCATGCATGTTGCGATGTAGATATTTGAACACACATGTGTGACATCATGTATTGTGTACTGAACTATGAGTTAACAAGGTCTATTATTTACAAACTACTAATTTATAATCCATCACTGTATGACAATGGACTGTCTTTCCTTAACACTGTGCAAGCTGGCTCACTGCTACCATTTCATTTATAACATATGATAGCTTTCTCTTTCCTACTAAATACCGGTCCATATCTATCGGTCAGATAAGAATTAATTACATCAATAAACGGAGGAAGGAAACGTGTTATAATAGTATTTGGGTTCATTCCAGAGAAGAGATCTTACAAGCGTTGGACATGCATGGTTCCAGATATATTCTTCTGACATTAAAACAGAGATACAGAGTAATTATACACATAACGTGGTGTTACGCCTTTCGTCATCACGTCAGCCGTAAGTTATGGCTTGAATGGCTCAGTTTCCTGGGCAACCAAGGTTGGGGTATCGAGGTTAATCTGCTATCTAATATTGTTGACATACCAGAAGACCAAAACACTGTTGCAGGCTGCCAGAGAGGCACTGACACTTTTAACCATATTAACACATACAAATGGAAAATGGTACACTTTAGAACCATAAGAAAATGGTACAAAATCATACCTATCAACATATTTATGAGAATTTATGAGACATTTAAGAAGATTAAAGTGACAATCAATTGACTTTTGTCCAACATATTTGTCACAAAAAAGAAAAGAAAAACATTACAGAATTTCTGTGCATTTGTGTTCAGCATCTTGACCACAGACTATTAAAGGGATATTTCACTTTCAAAAAAACTTTTGGTCATTTTATCATGTACTCAGGCCTTTGTGAGCCCCCCAGACAGTTTTTAAGTTGCTCGATTCAGTATTTATATATTTGATATTCATTTTATCAGACACGCCCCCTTCCTATACAACCCCATTGTAACTTCAAACTCCATTTTAACCATGTTAGATTCATCAAAAACACCCGTCCTTGGTTCTGGTGGCGTGAGGGGGCCGTGTTTTTCCAAAAAATGTTTATTTATTTTATTTTATTTTTGTATTGTATTTTATTTTTTTAATTTTCAAAAAAAAAAAAAAATGAAAAAAGTTATTGAAAAAACACGGCCCCCTCGCGTATTAGGAGGGCAGGGTGAGTCACCAGATGGGCAGTAGGGACATCTGGGTAACTCGATGTAAAATTGGTTATTTTGTCCAAAATGTAAAAAGAATGAATATTTGAAAAACATTAAAGTAAAGTATAGAGTACATGATTAGAACATGCTTAGACGTTTGACAATTATGGTCTAATATTTCTACAATTGCTACACAACCTCTATATCGAGTCTTTTTGGGGCATAAGCAAGAAGTTGAAGGATAAGATTCAGTCTGATAATGATGTACCACGCGTGTTCACATCATACTTTACATCACCATTTTTCATTTTGGAAATAAATAGCCACTTTTAGGTGTCCATATAGTGCCCACCTATCCTGTATCCCTAGTAAGCATTGACATAATTATATTTGCTATTAGATAAACGAAAATAATCAAATTGATCAGCTTAAGAACAAGATGTCCAATACCATATAGGGAGATGCTTGGGGTAGCCACCTGTAATACTGCTGCTGCCAGGGTGTTCTGTGTTTCTGACGTGACGAAACGTTACGTTTACGGGACTGACCACCAAGCCATGCCGTGCACCAGAGAAAACATTCACCTACGATACAGTTCGCGTTATAGGCTATTCATTCCCACTGATGCCGTCAAGTGTTTGATAGTTCTCACTAACTGCATTAACTTTAGCGTGCGTTTTCTCTTCAGTTGTGGACATGTGGTGGAGTTAGTAGCTACTAGGCTAATCGTTCTAAATACCCGGGTGCACAGTGGTTTCCACCAGACAGTGCAGGGTTGCAGGAACAGAGCTCAGACAGGACGTATGCCACAGAGAGGAAGCCACTGGGGGGGGTCCAACGACAAATTTGTTTTGTTCATTACTTCAGTGTTGATTGTCAGGAGCGATGTTTATGAAAATTGCCGTTTGGTAATGAGTTATATTACTCGTTACCGCAATTAAGTAATACATGACAGTAACTAGTGACTTTTGTAACTGTTACCCCCAACACTGGTAAAGTACCCCCTAACTACTAAATAAAGTTTTCATATAAATCCACTATAATTATAGTGGAGTAAAAGTATAATATTTGTCTCTGAGATGTAGTGGAGTAGAAGTAAAAGCATTGGAAATTGGAAATACTCCAGTAAAGTAAAAAATACAAAAAAAAAATGTACTTAATTAGAATACTTGAGTAAATGCACTTAGTTACTTTACTCCACTGCAAATAGACATCACCCAACAAGTGTAATTAAAACAAAGTCCTACTGTACCTGAGCTCCACAGCAAGCAGAATAGAATCCATATTGTCTCCATATCTGTGTGTAGGACAGTTAGCAGGACAGCTGCATGGTCGTAGTGCTGTTATCCAGACTGAAGACTTCACTGAACTAGCCTTTATGTCTTTTAGCTCTTTACATTCAGCATGTTTTCACACGTGGTTTTTCTCTGTATCTTCGCAGCGTTCTTACAGGGAGGAGTGGGGTGTGAAACAAACAAGAGGCTCAACACTCTGAATATCTGACCACAAGAGTGAGGGCAGGAAACATTGTTGTAGCTGCATTTATATATATAACCCCTGTCAACGTCAGAGATGTCTATGAGACTATGATGAAACTAAACAATATACAAATAACAAATTCAGTGAATTTCATTCCTCCAAACATGTAATCAGTGGTGTCTAGGCTCTAGAAAATCTTAAATCTTAAAACAATTAAGTTCTCTAGACTCTACAGAACCCAGTAGTTTTAAGAAACTGTAATTTGAGCCCAACACATTTTCAAATCAGGTTGCATCAAACACATGAGAATAATCTTCATGCACAAACTGCAATATTTTGAAATAATTGCAAATCAAATGCTACAGGACATATTGATTATTGAGCCCACACATTTCCTGCATCTCAGCTCTCCTACGCACTCGTAAACTCGTTTTTCTTTTCATAGTGGTCACATGTCTAAAGTCTGTCAGGGTGCAGCTGCCATGTGGTTTACTAAACAATGCTTGTGACTCCAGCATACATTGTGGTCTGATTCACTAAGCTTGGGTACGCACACATTGTATTCTTATGCGCAAATATGCACGTTACCACCAACAGAGTCTGATTCATAAAAAAACAAATATATATATATTATGTTACGAAACCCTGTAGGGTGTAGGGTTGGGTTTAGAACATAATGATAGAAAGCGGGTTGTTGAACATAGGTGTGCAAATAATGGAGGCGAAACAATGGTTTGAGCAAAAGGTGCAGTGCTTTTACTCTTCAAACAGTGTTATTTACAATATGTACATTTCAGTATGCACAGGGCATAATGTTTAACCAAAACAAAAGTAAGCCACTACCAGGGGACTCGGGTGTTGCCAAAACAACAAACAAAACAGCTAGGGAACAAAAGACAGCTTAACTACCTAACTAAATCATTAGTATAGTAAAACAAAAGCCTGCCTACCTAACTACTCTACCAGTGACTAGCGTCAAAAATACATAGGTGGCAAACACCCCTTACCTAGTGTGCTTAACAATGTTCTACCTACGTGATGTCTATGTATACAGGCCTCTGTCTTTCCTGGCTAGCTCTGAGAATGTAGGTGGAAGGTTGGGGAGAGTATGACCCAGCCTTTTATAGGCAGCAGATGGTGGTGATTGGATGAGGGTGGGGCCAGGTAACAGGATGATTGACAGCTGATGAGACCTGTAGTGAGTGACAGAGGGAAGGAGAGACAGGGGGAGGAACACACAGGAATCCCAGACAACAAAACCAAACTACGTGGAACGTAACAATATATATATATATATATATATATATATATATATATATATATATATATATATATATATATATATATATATATATATATATATATATATATACAATAATATATACATAATAATGTACATGGGTTTCAACGTAGGTACACTCAAACTGACGTCTGCTGTCTTATAACCATAGCTGTTATTAGAATGCCTTATTCTTCATGGAAAAATAATTTACAATAGTGCCAAACCACAAATATGATATGTATGTGCCCAACATTACTCATAGCACTTCAAAAAAATAATCTGTTAAATGATCTATTGCTTAGATGGATATTATAGACATGATGCAACCGATTTGTATTTATTGTTCAATTGACACAAAGGGGAGTATGGGGGGTCACTAGATAGATCCCTGGGCATTGGAGCATGTAAGATCAAAGTTATACATACGTTATACTGTAGATAGAATAGAATAGAATAGGCTTTTATTTGTCATTGCACACAAATGCATACACAATTGTCACAACGAAATTACTAGGGAGCTCCCATATACCCGTAGTACACACACAACATACAACACAGAGTATAAAGTGCATGGTGATATTTTAAAGTGCATGATGAATGAATAGAGAAACAGAAACCAATAATAAATTATCACAGTCCGGTTGAAATGCATAGGGGACAGTCAATGTTCATTTAGCAGACGTACTGCGTACGGAAAAAAAGCTGTTTTTGAATCTTGAAGTGCTAGCACTGATGGACTGGTATCTCCTCCCTGAGGGGAGGAGATGAAAGAGATGATGTACAGGGTGTGAATGGTCTGTGATAATGCGCTGGGAGAGGCGGAGGCAACGGGAGGTGAAGACGGAGGTGATAGATGGTAGAGGGGACCCGATGATCCTGCTCGCTGCCTTCACCACCCTCTGCAGGGCCTCCTGCTCTGCCCTTGTACAGCAGGAGAACCACACAGCCACACAATAAGTCAGTACACTCTCTACTGCACAGTGATAAAAGTTAACAAGGAGGTTTTGTGGTAAGTCAGCCTGTTTCAGCTTCCTTAAGAAGTATAAGCGTTGTTGTGCTTTGCCGATCACACGAGTGGTGTTGATGCTCCAGGACAGGGTCTCACTCACACTGAGACCCAGAAACTTGAACTCCGAAACCCTCTCCACTGCCTCGTTGTTAATAAGCAGAGGTGTGTGGTCAGGCCTTGACTTCCTAAAGTCCACTATGATCTATCTTGTTTTCTTTATATTTAACTCCAGGTTGTTTCTGTCACACCAGGCTGTGAGGTCCTTCACTTCACTCCTGTAAGCAGACTCATTGCCATTTGTTATGAGCCCCACAACAGTGGTATCGTCTGCGAACTTTATGATGTAATTTGAGGGGAAGGAAGGGGAACAGTCATGTGTTAGCAGGGTGTATAATAATGGGCTTAACACAACCCTGCGGAGCTCCAGTGCTGACGGCTGACGGCTTGTGTACGATTTGTGAGGAAGTCCAGTACCCAGTTGCACAGTATGTTACACAGACCCAGAGATTGGAGTTTGATGATGAGTTGCCGAGGTAGAATTGTGTTGAAGGCGGAACTGTAATCGATGATGGGCCAGGGCAGTATGAAGCACAATGGCTATGGCATCTTCAGTCGAATCTGCTCCGCCTGTAGGCAAACTGGTATTGGTCAAAAGAGTCAGGTATGATAGATGTGATGTGTTTCATAACAAGTCTCTCAAAGCATTTAGCAGGGAGGGGAGTGAGTGCCACCGGTCTGTAGTCATTCAGGCACGTGACAGCTGACTGCTTGGGTACTGGTATTATCGTGGATGACTTGAAACAGGCTGGTACATGTGATAGTTGTAGAGAGAGATTGAATATATCTCTAAAAATGTCCGTCAGCTGATCCGCACACTCCTTCATGATGCGGCCCACCACTCCATCAGGTCCTGCTGCCTTCCGAGGGTTGGTGTTCCGGAGGCAGCACCTGACTTCATGGTGGCTCAGGACAGGAACTGTCCCACTGGGGGGGAGCGGCTGCACTACTTGGTCCATATTTGCCCTGTCGAACCGGGCGTAGAACTGGTTCAGCTCTTCAGTCAGAGCAGCAGAGCTGTTTGTGGGAGATGTTGTCCCCTTATAGTCCGTAATGGCTCTGATCCCCTCCCACACTTGCCGGGGGTTGGTGGAGTTGGAGAAGTGGGTCTCAATGCGCTGCTTGTACTTGAGTTTAGCAGCTTTGATGCCTCTTCTTAAAGCTGACCTGGCGATGCTGTAGGCAACTGCGTCCCCGGACCTGTAGGCTGCATCTCTGGCCCGGAGGAATGACCTGACCTCCGCGGTCAGCCACGGCTTCTGGTTAGGGAATGAACGGACCCTTTTAGTGACAGTCACCATATCCATACAGAAAACAATATAATGCATGACTGTAGAGGTGTAGTTGTCTAATGCTGCTCTAGGATCTACCTGCAGTCCTCTGTCTTTAAAGGTGTCCCACTCCGTCACCTCGAAGCAGTCCTGGAGCCGGGATACAGACCCCTCCGGCCAAACTATACGCTAACTACAGACATACAGAGATACTGTATGTTAACTACAGACCAGATCAATATCAAACATGTTTGATAATTATCAGGGTGGCATCAATGCATCTGTGAACATGCCAAGGATCTCCATATTATTATTGTCACTGGTACAACATCTTTTCAGATGGGGGTCCATGGCCAAATACAAATTAACTTGGGGGTCCTTGACGTGAAAACGTTTCAGAACCACTGGTCTAAAAATAGCAGATATACAAGCTCTCACAGCGTGATGCAGTGTGAGCTTGTAGATCTGCTGTTTTTGGTGAGAGACACTGGCGCACAACTTAGTACAACTGAGGTTAAAATGGCATTTATAAAATTGCTGTCTTAAAATGTTGATGTCCTCGCAAATATAGTAATAAAACTTGTTTGGTGTTTACGTCTCCAGTCATCTCGGTTCTCCATACATCTGGCCAGCTCCTTTGTGCTTTCTGCACAAAATCTTTCCTTAGTACATCCACGTAAGTAGGTGTGGGACGTCCTCTTGATCGATGCCCGTGTACGAGCTTTTTGACCGAGAATTCTCAGTGTCGGTGGCCAGCTAGTCTCATCCTCCTGCCTGCTATCTTTTCTGATACACTTGGTATCTGGCTGCTGGATTATAAATGTTTAAAAAATATTCCAATGTTTTTCAAAATAGTAGATTGACAAGCTCATCACATTGTGAACACGTTGTGAATCCGCTATTTTCGAATGGCCAATGCGTATAGCTTTACAATATGCTAAAAGGATTTTTAGTCTATATTCAGTCATTTTTCTGGGGACACCCTTGGAACCCCCTCAAGGACCCCAGGGGTCCCCAGACCCTACTTGTTCCAGCACAAAGATCAGATATACAATAGATATAAGGTCATATAGTGCGTACCAAAAAATCCTGAAGGGGGCGTCAACAAGTGTCATTTGGTAGCACTTCTCATCGAGAAGTGATTCTAAAACTCTTTTTATTTCAAGGACCCCCAGTTTGTTATGCATTAGGCCGTGGACCCCCCATAACTGTGAAATGGAACTAAATGGACCCGTAAGGGTCCATGTGTACACTCTCAGAGTTACAAACCTGGAAGGTTACACACTTGCAAGGGTCCATTTGGTTCTTAAGTATCAATCATTTAGCTGGGGACCCCCTGGAACCCCCTCAATGACTTTCTGTGCATATGTGAGCATTTGTGTTCAGCAACTTGACCACAAACTAGTAATAGCACTGTAACAATATCCCAAAGTGTGTGTGTGTGTGTGTGTGTGTGTGTGTGTGTGTGTGTGTGTGTGTGTGTGTGTGCGTGCGTGCGCGCGCGCGCGCGTGCGTGCGTGCGTGCGTGCGTGCGTGCGTGCGTGCGTGCGTGCGTGCGTGCGTGCGTGCGTGACTGCAGAGCAAGAAAGATAGTTCTTGACTTGAGATGAGAAGTGTTCTAGGTGAAAGCATGACTGGTATATCTGTACTTTTGGCATGTTTTCACACGTGTTTTTTCTCTGTATCTTCACCGCGTTCTTACTGGCAGGGAGGAGCAAGGTGTGAAACTAACAAGAGGCTCAACGCTCTGAATATCTGACCACAAGAGTGAGCAGCAGGAAACATTGTTGCAGCTGCCCACACATTTCCTGCATCTCAGCTATTCTACGCTACGCACCCGTACAACAGGGTTTTTTTTTCTTTGTGGCCACATGTCTAGAGTCTGTCAGGGTGCTAGCTGCGACACAACTTTTGTAACGTTTTAACAACAAAAATGTTGTATGGGGGCCCCTGGCACAAACTAGTTTCAGATGGGGGTCAAATACAAATCATGTTGGGGGTACTTGACTTGAAAAAAGTTTGACAACCACTGCTCAAGGCTTGTGATTCCACCAGACATTGTTTCAGATGCATTCATATCAAACATGTTTGATAATCATCAGGGTGGCACCAAAGCGTCTTGTGAACATGCCACCAATGCGTCTGTGAACATGCCAAAGGTGGGTGTCCGTGGCCAAATACAAATGAACATTGACATGAAAACGTTTCTGAACCACTGGTCTAATCTTTGCAAGGTGAAAAAACAATCTTCATGACTTTCAGCCTGGAGTTCTTATTTTGTGCATGTGTATGAGTTGCATACAAGTTAGTGTATGAGTTATTGTCACCACTGTATCTCAAGAACAGCCCGTCCATTCTACTTCAAACTCAACATTCATATCGTTGAAGACCCAAGGGAGTGATGCATCGATTGTCAAGTCAGCCGTCGGATTTCCCCTAGAAGTATTGACAAATTGGAAAATCTCCACCTATGGAGAACCCTGATGTCATCAATATGACAATATTACTGAGGTCATACAATGGACTAGACTCCATATTTGGGCATGCCTGACATGGAACTCCATAATTTGGAGTATAATATATTGCCAATATATTATATTGGCATGAAAGGGACACAGACAGACAGAGACAGAAATCTCCATATATGGGCATAAAGGGGCACATGATGATATCATGTTGATGACATCAGGGTTCTCCATATATGGGGATTTGCGAATTCATAAATATTTTTTGGGGGATCCGCTGGTCGGCGTTAGCGCTGTTAAATCGGCGTTGTTAGGCTACAGTTTGTGTTGTGTCTGATGTCAGAGCAGAGCTCTGATGTCAGCCTATAAAAGGGTTAAGAACGTTTTTTTTATTAATTTAGACAGTATGAGTGTCGGACTAAGTACTTTTTCATCAGTAATAGAAATTTGTTCAAACCATCCAACCATGGCATCTTCCTCCTTTGTTGTGTGCAGCAGCAGCAGCAGCAGCGGTTACAGTTAAAGTGAAAGTGCGAGCTGAAATTTAGATTTTTTTTTTAAGTGGAGACACATGTGAAGGTGGAAAATAAAGTAGATGGTATAATCTACTTTTGCATGAGTGATTTTTGTAGCAAGTTGGGAGAGAATTGGACCACTTCTTTGGCCGTGAGTTGTACCTAAAGTTTTGGCTCCAGGAAAGGGCCCCCTCTCTGATTGTGTGGCAGGGATGGGGGAGAATGGATGAAGGTTAGAACGACGAAAAGCAAGCAAAAGCAGCAGGCTAAGAAACCGATCTAAGTGTTCTATCTGTCTGTCTGTCTGTCTGTCTGTCTGGCATGCGGATCGCGCAACCCTTGCGTCACAATAGCGCTGGCCATGGTTCTGAAAAACATATTCTACATTGAACAGCAACATTAATAGGTCTATAATAGCAAAGGGATGTACAGTATATGCACATTAGCTAGCAGTAGGCCTACATTTAAAGCACATTTACACATTGTTAAATTAAAGTAGGCAATTTTGGTGTTAATAAAAGGTGTTTTTAGAATCAACCTCAGGTCTAAATGGGTTAACGTGAGCAGTAGTATTGCAGCTTATAAATTATTACTATAAACATTATTTAGATTTTCTACGGATTCATTCATACAAAAACAAATACCAGGGCTGTGCATATCAGCTAAAGGATAGGGTATACATTGAACTGATTTTAAAAGAGATACATGCAACACAATAAAAAGGAGTCATATTTTATACATTTGTAGAGGTTAAGATGAGTTATGCAATATAAGAGGAGCATTTGATTAGTCATAGACTTCATGTAAATACAAAAGAAGAATGAGGCAGAATCAAGAAGGCTTTATTTTTTTAAAATGCTTTATTTTAAAACAAATGCAATTTTGAGCCGTCCACCAAGTACTGCGTTACAACAATAAAGGCAGTAATAATAATACCAAAACAAAGGGGTACTCGTGCACTCTGACAAAAGGTACAATGGGTATAATGAGTACCACATAATCGGAGGAGCATGGGTTTCCAACAGCCATCGTTACCAATGGGCATCGGCCCAGTACCTAATACACATCAGCTATTTGAAAATAGCCGATCTACAAGCTCACAATGTGTCACCTTGCGAGGCGCTACATTGGGAGCAGGTCATTTCTGCTCAGATGTTTTATCAGCTGAAGAGCCTCTCAACTCCACCCACTGGTACCTATACCTGCACTTAAACACATGCGCACAGTCGCACACACACACACACACACACACACACACACACACACACACACACACACACACACACACACACACACACACACACACACACAGACTTCACACAACTAACACAAGTTCAAATAAGAACATCATCATTACATAAAGTCACATGATAGCAACAAAATATAGAAATAAAGAATATTGTTGTTGTCGGGCAGAGACCTTATGTCTCCGTATTTCAATGTATTATGTTCTGTTTTAGTTTGTTCTTGTAAATGAATGCCCTACTTTATCAAACAAGACCGTCGCACAAAAGCAGTGAAAATAGCCGATCTACAAGCTCACAACGTGTCACGATGTGACACGTTGTGAGCTTGTAGATCGGTTATTTTCACTACTTTAAAACATTTTTAAAATAATAATAAAGGAATGGTTTTGGACATACAAGGTTTCCACCTGACAGCAACAATATACAACATACACATTGCTTCTTAACTGAACTCATATTATCATCTAAAACCATAACAATATAAAATACATTATGCTTTGATCAACAGGTACAACTAACATCATAGAGATAAGAACATATATAATATACAAACTGCTTCTTAAAGCTGTAATCCATAACTTATTTTATAAGTCAAGGTTTTATTTTAACCAATCTGTATGGTATTGTATGTTAATACAATATAAAACATGTGTGGTGGATGGAGATGGTCTCCCTACTCTTCCATTGAGACATTTACACCCTGGTGAGAGGGAGGACCCTACTGGGTGACAAGTAGTACTGCCTGAAGCTCATTTACACCCTGGTGTGAGGTAGGACCCTACTGGGTGACACGTAGTAGTACTGCCTGAAGCTCATTTACACCCTGGTGTGAGGGAGGACCCCTACTGGGTGACAAGTAGTACTGCCTGAAGCTCATTAACACAATCTCTCTCTCCCTTGTTGAAAAGGGGAATTGCCTCTTGGATGAGCGGTTGAGTTTGCTCTCCACATGGAAGACCCAGGTTATATCCTGAGCAGGTACATAAAACGTATGGATTGCAGTTTTAACTGAGCTCACAGATCATGTACGAAAAAAAAGTAACAATACAAAAATACAATATGGATTATTGCTCATAACAAAGCTTCTTTTTTTTAATAAATGAGAACACATACAATGAGAGAAGAGGGACTTTAGCCCTACAGAGTGCCCCCCAAGTGAGGCACTAGCCAAGCAAGTGCATCCCCCCCCCCCCCCCCACAACCGATATTTAGAGCCAAAAAACGACTTAATCTTGCTCATGAATGTTAATTGAATAATCGAAAAGCTGTTTTTCTTTTAGAATAAATATTTTCTAAAAACAATTTTAATATTTTTAATTTTTGCAAATGAATGTGAATTGAATAATCGAAAAGCGACTACATCGATTAGTCTGATCAATAATACCTTCTCACTCATAATGTACTTCAACATTAAACAGTCTGATTGAATCCTGCATGTACAAACATGTTGACATGCTATGTTTTTGGGGTTAACAAAAACCCAGTTTCAACGTTACTTGTGAGTGGAATAAACGTACAGTGACAATGTTTTATGATAAAATCACACAACATTTCAATATAAAAAAGATCATAATAAGAGAGAGAGCAGAGAGAGGGGCGACTTTCTCAACAACTTAATTCCTAAATACATACTCATTGACGTACAACGATAGGGATATCAAAAGCAGAAGCATGGATCCCCCCCGCAAATCCAACCCTGTGATAATGATGTATTAGATCCTCAAAGGCAGTGATTGTAAATCAGCTAAAACATTTAAGAGTAAGAAGCGTAGCTGCGTACAGTAGGTATACTGTAATAATATGAAATATCATTACAAGAAACCTCCTCTTTAACCTACAAGTTGTATTCTAGCCTTGCGTGGCCAGACAGTATCACACTACCTAGGGCAAAATGCAATGCAATGCAATTTTGCAATGGCAGATTTGTCTGGAACCAGGCTAGTTGCATTCTACCAATAGTAAGCTGTTAAAATGCAATCAGAACAATAGAGACAATATTTGTCTTTGCTCAGACTGTGATGATTCACTGACACTCTATGAAGTGAATCACACATTCTTGTCACTTCCCTCATGAAGTGCGTCAGTCCTTCTCCTAATGAGCTGGTTCTCTATGATTCTATAAGGGGTTCCTGGTAACAGGGGGTCCCCAGCTAAATGAGTTAATATAGGATCACTTTTACCCTATACTTTGGCTATTTGAAAATAGTCAATCTACAAGTTCACAATGCATCTTGACGTGACACGTTGTGAACTTGTAGATCTGCTATTTTCAAAAAATATTGACACATTTCAAGTAGTTTTGAAACACTTTAACAACACAAATCTTGTATGGCACAAAATATTTTCACATGTGCGTCCACGGCCAAATACATATTCATTTGGGATTCCTTGACATGAACAAGTTTGAAACCACTGGCCTAATGATTTCACTATTGGACATAGCATAGCTAGCTATAGCTAGTACTTCACACATGAATGTAAATGATTTAGTATTGGAAGTTGCGTAACCGGTTTCATGTATGTCTCTTCCTACTGGATAGAGAAACAGTGGTCTCACATTGGACTGGCTTGGAGCTTCAAATAATGGAGCTTTGTTTACCAATTATCATTAAAGGGGAATGAAGCCCTAGGCTGATGTTGTAGTAAGAACATGGTGGCCAATTATCCGCCCTCACAGCTCAGCCCCTCCAATACCCATGTTTCTCACTGTGGCAGATCATCCAACACATTAGAACCTCACATAGCTACGTTTGTCTCTCTGTTGCTACCGCAGTCTGACAGAATGGATCTTTAACATCACATAGATAAATGAAATAGAATGTGTGAGTTTAATTCATGTATTATATCTTCCAGGTGTGATGTTCTAAATGTTCACACCTTGACGGAGGTGATGTATCGTTAGTTATGTGATGATTTGACCAGAGCTCCACTTCTAAAAATAGAATTTGGGTTTTCGTCAATTGATGAACCACTTGAACCCCAGCATCCATACTCTGGGGGGAACATTAGTCAAAAATAGCCAACTTACAAGCTCACAACGCAATGAGTTATGAGCTTGTAGGTCGGCTGTTTTTGCCCAAGAGATTTGGTGTAGAGGGAAAAACAAGTATAGATGCGCTCCCCCACTTCTAAAAGTAGCACTACACTCCTGGATGTGACATGAGATTATTACAGAACCTCTTCTGGCTCCTCATGGTCTCCTTCTTCTTCTGGCTCCTCATGGTCTCCTTCCTCTTCACTGAGTCTGGCTTCAGCACTGGAACCAGCAACATTAACGTAAGCCATCTCAATGTTCTCCACTCTTGCATTCTGCCCTCTGGTGGCCTGGAGAAACACAGTAGCACCCAACGTTAACTTGTTGTGTATGATATGGCCTTACTTACATTATCGCAATATTTCCCAATTGTGACCCATGTAATTTGATAAGTACTGTTTCGCCAACGTGTTGCCCATACGCAGCCCTACTGGACAGTAATGATCTCATTTATATTTCAGGATTGTGTTTAATAAATATGAATGTATTTACCCTCCTCTTCCAGAAACCATATTGGAAGATGAACTGTGCCCACAGAACCAGCATTACCACTGCCACTCTGATGATGATGTTTTTCAGATGAAGGCCTGTGAGAGAAATATGATGGATTCAAAACATCACCGAACAACATCATGTAGGAAACATCCTTCAACTAAAGAAAATGTATCAATCAGTCACTCTCATGTGACTGATTTATTGAGTTACATGATGGTGTTACAGACAGACAGACGGACGGACGGACGGACGGACGGACGGAGATAGATAGATAGATAGATAGATAGATAGATAGATAGATAGATAGATAGATAGATAGATACCTTTGACTAGAGAGAGTATCTCACTCTCAGAGGTGAAGTTACGTCTGAACACAGTGATGCGATAAAACACATCAGTGTAATTTATAACAACATTGTTGTGATAAATACAGCTGTAGTTTCCTTGGTGGGTGTGGTCTGCTGCAGGAAACAGGAAGTTGGCTGAGTGATTGACAGCTGGCTGTGTGTAGGTGTGTGTTGTGTTGGATCCATTGAAGGTGAGGTGGAATGCGCCTCCTGGGTATTGTGGGTGGATGGAGCAGCTGATGGAGAAGCCGGATCCCTCCCACAACTGCAGCCCCTGCTGCTGGACCTCAGAAACCCCATTTATGAAGGGGTAGAGGGTGATGTTCGGCTTAAACAGCAGATCTGTATCAAGACAGAGGTGATTGGTTATCACCTGATACAAGGCAGTATCTGTGGATGATACTGTTATTATTAACATTTCATTGTGAATTACAACTCTTTAGAGTTGAAATTGGCATTACAAATTATTGATTCAATGCCAAATAAATGTCAGTAATATTTAATGCCAATAGAACGGTCTGGGGATAACGTGATCCTCTCAAGAAAAGTCAATGTGATTTTTGCTTTGGATTTTTGGTAATTACTCTGTGGCAATACAAATCCATGACACTCAATACAAAAGATATAAGCTACACAGCATAGTTTTAGCTTTTTTCTTTGTCTTTTTCTTTGTATCTTCATGTCGCTGGCTTCTGTTGAAAAATAATGTTAGCCTGTATCTTTGTAGCTGCCAGTGTGAAAGCATTATTACACATTTTGTTCTTCAATATAATCTTCAAGAATCAAGAATCAGGAAGGTTTTATTTGGGGCGCTCGGGTGGCACAGTGCTAAAGTGCCTGCACACCACCACGGAGATTATGGGTTCAAATCCATCCGTGGTGCATTCAACTTTGTCGAGCGTCTACACGAACACAATTGGCCCGTGTTCGGGAGAGGGAAGCCGGGCATGGTGGGTGATAATTGTCACTGCATGCAATCCTACGATTTGGGGGCGCAGCCTGTCAGCAGGGAGTGTGGGGCGGGAGGAGTAGGACGAAGGCTCTACGTCCTCCCGGTGGGGGCTCCTCACTGGCAGGTGAGTCAGTAAGATACAACAGCAGTGACAACACAGCAAGTGTGTGGGGGAGGAATCAATTGGCATAATGACTACAATTGTGGAGAAAAAGGAGTAAAAAGCAAAACCAAAAATTATGTTCCGCAAATTGTGCTACAATCTAACATAATAATATGTTGAGCAATTGAACATCTGTTCTATGATTTATGAAGCTTGAATGCAATTGCCAGAAGTGAAAAAGCTAACTTTCGGCTATGAAGGAACATGATGCATGGTTGCATGTCTTGAACGTCACTATGAATGCTGTATGTTTGGCGCCGACAACACATGTAGTTTTTAATTTTAGTTTTTTTTTCTCTTTAATGTTTTTCATTATTTAATTAAATCTGTAGGTTTAGGGTTAGGTTTAGTTTCAAAACTATCCAGTCAATCTGAATAAGCAATATCTATTTTTTTTGTAACTATGATTCTCTATTTACAGGGCCAGAGCTCAGCTCTGGACTTGTTTTATCATTCGCTTTATTCTGTCACTTCTTCTGCCACTTTTCACAGTTCTGGCTGAACCGTGCTCTCGCTTTTTACGAAACTCGGCCATATGGTAGATGGTCATGAAAAACTATCAAGAAATAATTCTCACAATCTTTTGTCCAAAGGTGGCGCTATAGCACTCAATTGAAAATGCCAACTTTGAACAGGTACAACTCATACCCTGTTTGACCTACAGCCATGAAACTTCGACACACATATGCGTCTCCTCATGCTGAACAACTTTCACCCTCTGACTTTTGACCTCTGACCTTTAGATCTCCCACCATTTTGAATTATATGAAAAACAGTCATTGGCTCCTAACTTCTGCATTTTTTTCACTTATGAAAAATCCGCTGCAAATATTTGTCGGCAGAGGTCCGACGTTCATGTGTAAAGTGTTTCGTGCAGATTACTCAAAAATCCCAGGAGGAGATAGATTTTAACTATTGCAGTTTTATGAAAATTATTCATCTGCCCCTAACACATACATGCAGACTAACATTTCTTTGAAACTTTGCAGAAAGGTTGAGGGTCATTCCAAATATCACTGAAACCAATCTTACTCCAATTGGCCAAAGGGGGGCGCTATAGCAATTTTTTGAAAATTCAAACTTTAAACAGGCATAAGTCATGCCTCGTTTGGCCGAAAGTCGTGAAACTTGCTTACACTTGTGCTTTCTAATTGTGGCCTGAACTATTATGACCTGCTCCACCTGGGAGAAAGAAACATCTGTCATGTTGATTCTGGGTGAAACCAGTATTGCTACTCCTACACTGACATTCGAACCATGGCCATGAAAATGCTGCCCTCCCTAACTCATCCCTCAATCTATCACATTATCATGAGTGCTGTGTGTCTCCCGCAAGAAAATCATCTATATGCATTGCATTACTCATTTCATTTAGCAATCCTCTACTATTCCTGTCCCTGCTTCCATTTATGTTTAATGTTCTTATTATCAGGCTTTCCATAAGAAATGGAAAAAGGAGGGAAATAACAGCAGAGGCAGAAAACCCAGAAAAAACACCCTTTTGTGATTCACCCATTTTTTAACGACAAGCAGCCTTTCCTTTCTTTTTGTCTTTCCTTATTTTGGTCATTACTTTGTTCAACCTGAACATTTTTTTGTCTATTCAGTGGTCCAAACTAGCTTCCTGCCTTGCTGCCACTACAGACCTAACAAACTTCTCAATAACCGGGAAATACTCATTCAAATCAACCGTATGTTTCCCATACATTATATCCAATAACTGATTTATTTCCTTTACTGAGTAGCAAGATTGATCTTTCTGCGTTATAAAATCATATAACTGTGAAATGTTCTCCTCCTCCTCCTCTGGCATCTCCTCATCATCCTCATCATCATCCTCACCCTCCTCCTGTTGCCCCCCGCTAGCTAGTTCTGAGCTTGTTGATTCCACCCCCTCCCTACTTTCACCATTCTCATTCCCTGTCCACACCTCCGGTACGGTACCACCTTCCTGTACATTATTTGTTCCTGACTCACTAGCCTCCACATTATGATCTGCAGACTGCTCAGTTTCAGCGGTGCGCTTTCCACATCACCACTCGGGGTCTGTCTTTGTGGGGACAACCCGCTCGTTTGTGGCCCACATCGCCACTCTCAAAACATTTCATGTTTCCAGTGCTTGCATATACCGTGTAGTACCTACTTTCATATTTCACTTTAAATGACACCTCAAGTGTTTGCGTTGGGCATTTCAAAAACATAAGCGCCTGCCTCCTAAGAGACTGAACGTGTTGCAACCGAGGATCACTGCACCCGAGGCGAATGTGCCTATACTTCGTAGCAAACTCAATTCACTTTCCAGTGCTTCATTAGAAATAAAAGGGGGGACCCCTGACACTGTTACGCGTGTAGACGGTACAGCCAACGGAGTCACACAAACAAGGTTATCATCCAGCATTATCCCCGCTCCAACTAGCGCCTGGACAAGCCGCTCTTCTTTAAAAAAAACATCTGCAGCTATTCTCGCCCCATGTTTGATGGACATGGACGGCATTCCCCACAGAGGCATCTCCGCCGCCGCCAGCTTTTAAACTTTACTCTTCTTACCTTATCTTGCAGTACAGTACAGTTTGAGAAGAAACAGGGATTAATCTAACAAAAGGCCTCAATCAACTGCATCTCCCAAACACAGCCCTCACTCACACACACCAAGGTTATTATAGTTAACAAAAACAAACAAAATAACGAAAACTAAAATTGGAAAAACATTTTAGTTAACTGAACTAAATAAAAACTATAATAATGAAAGAAAAACGATAACTAACTAAAACTGTATTGTGTGTTAACAAAACTAACTAAAACAATCTGAAATTATAGTTAAAATGCCCTTCATTTTCGTTTTTCTCAATATTTATTAACCTTTTGGATTTAAATTAATTCGATTGATTCACCAGTTTCACCGCAGTTTGCGGATGACATAGTTTGCCCCAAAACACAGTTACCCGGGGCAAATCCGGCAGTATTCACCTGGGCCCTATTTCACGAAAGCAGAATTAGGGGTTAAGCCTATAGGGGTTAAGCCTAGGGGTTAAACAAGCTCAGTGCTTAATGAGTCTTCCAGTTTAGTAGACCTTGTATTGTGAATTTATACTTCCATGTACTGTTGTTCTCATGTCTTACTAAATAAAGCACATCAAAGCCTGGATTTAACATCTATCCTGGCTTAATTTAGCCAGGATTTGCGATGAATCAGTTTCATGAAAACTGAATTATCTTGCAAGATTAGCTTAGCCAGTTCACCCTGGCTAAGTTTATCCATGGCTACAAGGACAAGGACAAGGAATAGGACAAGGACACCGTCACACAGACACAGACACACAGCCACGCACGCACGCACGCACGCACGCACGCACACACACACACACACACACACACACACACACACACACACACACACACACACACACACACACACACACACACACACACACACACACACACACACACACACTTACTGACAAACAGTGATTGTTTTAAATGTGAGGTTAGTAGTCATAAATATCCACACACAGTAAATCACACATTGTTATTCAGTTAAATGCTATTGTCAGACTCATAGTCCATCAGAGGTTGTGTTGTGATATCTTGTTATTTTTTAACATGTTATAAGAGGGTCAGTGTAGGCTAGCCTGGTTCCAGACAAATCTGCCATTGCAAAAACATTTTGGCAGATTAGGTCTGGCCCCTCAATAGAGATTGCATATCTCCCTCCCAATTTGTGAGGGACCAATCAGGGCCCAGTATGCAAATATGGGGCGGGTTTATCAGCAGAGGATTTTTTTTATTTGCCTCTCGGAAATGCAGGTTCCACACAGAGGTTCCAGACTAATATCTACGTAGTGATATTAGTCTGGCCATGCCAGGCTAAGTGTAGGCCAGACAACTGGCTCTGGAGGATCACACCTGGCCCACGGGCCGCATGTTGGTGATCATTGCATATATTGCTGTCTTTGTTGAAGTCATTGTTTGTTACCTGAACAGATCACCTCCCGTGTGGAGGAGGAAAAAACAGACCTCGTTGTTACACACTCCCTCAGTGAAGATTCAGATCCAACACAGGAAGATGTAATCCCCCATACAGGTTGAGATGTAGAGGCGTCACTCCATTCTGTGTAAACAGCAGAGCCACAGCCCAACTGTCTACACACTACAGATGATGACTTCATGTTCCAGTTATCATCATCCCCTGGTCTCCACTCTCCCTGGCGTTGCACCTCCAGTCTACCAGCACAGTGACTGGCTCCTCCCACCAATCTGACATCATCAGGTTCTGTACACAAACAATAGAATAAGCAGTAAAGAAGGGATGTTATGTTTATTGTAAAATAATAATCCAAACAAAATAAAGTGCAGTTTGTATTTTACCTGAGCAGGTGAGTCCAACAGTCTTGTCAGGTGAGCAGGTGTTTCTAGTTGAGTCTGAGGTGCTACAGTCCAGGAGAACAGACTCACTGCCTTCACACTGGAACTCTTTGGTCCACATTGGAGCCTTCACTTCTGCATAGAGCGCCCCCAGGAGGACTGAAGGAGGCCCACAGCCAAGCTCTCTACAAGCCACCTCTGCATCCTGCTGGTCAAAGTCACCTTCACACACTGAGACCCACGACTGATCAGACTTCACCTCCACTCTGCCTGAACACACACCAGTCCCATCCACCAACCTCACTGACTCTGGAGAGAGAGAGAGAGAGAGAGAGAGAGAGAGAGAGAGAGAGAGAGAGAGAGAGAGAGAGAGAGAGAGAGAGAGAGAGAGAGAGAGAGAGAGAGAATGTACAAATATAAGTAAGTGAGTGAGTGAGTGAGTGAGTGAGTGAGTGAGTGAGTGAGTGACACACACACACACACACACACACACACACACACACACACACACACACACACACACACACACACACACACACACACACACACACACACACACACACACACACACACAGACACTTACTGACAAACAATGATTGTTTTAAATGTGAGGTTAGTAGTCATAAATATCCACACATAGTAAATCACACATTGTTATTCAGTTAAATGCTATTGTCAGACTCAGAGTCCATCAGAGGTTGTGTTGTGATATTTTGTTATTTTTTAACATGTTATAAGAGGGTCAGTGTAGGCTAGCCTGGTTCCAGACAAATCTGCCATTGCAAAAACATTTTGGCAGATTAGGTCTGGCCCCTCAATAGAGATTGCATATCTCCCTCCCAATTTGTGAGGGACCAATCAGGGCCCAGTATGCAAATATGGGGCGGGTTTATCAGCAGAGGATTTTTTTTATTTGCCTCTCGGAAATGCAGGTTCCACACAGAGGTTCCAGACTAATATCTACGTAGTGATATTAGTCTGGCCATGCCAGGCTAAGTGTAGGCCAGACAACTGGCTCTGGAGGATCACACCTGGCCCACGGGCCGCATGTTGGTGATCATTGCATATATTGCTGTCTTTGTTGAAGTCATTGTTTGTTACCTGAACAGATCACCTCCCGTGTGGAGGAGGAAAAAACAGACCTCGTTGTTACACACTCCCTCAGTGAAGATTCAGATCCAACACAGGAAGATGTAATCCCCCATACAGGTTGAGATGTAGAGGCGTCACTCCATTCTGTGTAAACAGCAGAGCCACAGCCCAACTGTCTACACACTACAGATGATGACTTCATGTTCCAGTTATCATCATCCCCTGGTCTCCACTCTCCCTGGCGTTGCACCTCCAGTCTACCAGCACAGTGACTGGCTCCTCCCACCAATCTGACATCATCAGGTTCTGTACACAAACAATAGAATAAGCAGTAAAGAAGGGATGTTATGTTTATTGTAAAATAATAATCCAAACAAAATAAAGTGCAGTTTGTATTTTACCTGAGCAGGTGAGTCCAACAGCCTTGTCAGGTGAGCAGGTGTTTCTAGTTGAGTCTGAGGTGCTACAGTCCAGGAGAACAGACTCACTGCCTTCACACTGGAACTCTTTGGTCCACATTGGAGCCTTCACTTCTGCATAGAGCGCCCCCAGGAGGACTGAAGGAGGCCCACAGCCAAGCTCTCTACAAGCCACCTCTGCATCCTGCTGGTCAAAGTCACCTTCACACACTGAGACCCACGACTGATCAGACTTCACCTCCACTCTGCCTGAACACACACCAGTCCCATCCACCAACCTCACTGACTCTGGAGAGAGAGAGAGAGAGAGAGAGAGAGAGAGAGAGAGAGAGAGAATGTACAAATATAAGTAAGTGAGTGAGTGAGTGAGTGAGTGAGTGAGTGAGTGAGTGAGTGAGTGACACACACACACACACACACACACACACACACACACACACACACACACACACACACACACACACACACACACACACACACACACACACACACACACACACACACACACACACATACACTTACTGACAAACAGTGATTGTTTTAAATGTGAGGTTAGTAGTCATAAATATCCACACATAGTAAATCCCAAATTGTTATTCAGTTAAATGCTATTGTCAGACTCAGAGTCCATCAGAGGTTTTGTTGTGATATTTTGTTATTTTTTAACATGTTATAAGAGGGTCAGTGTAGGCTAGCCTGGTTCCAGATAAATCTGCCATTGTAAAAACATTTTGGCAGATTAGGTCTGGCCCCTCAATAGAGATTGCATATCTCCCTCCGAATTTGTGAGCGACCAATCAGGGCCCAGTATGCAAATATGGGGCGGGTTTATTATATA